>NC_141069.1:45575730-45933230 GCF_041138505.1 Cibotium barometz | reverse complement strand
CATTATATGTGGAGATTTTTATCAGGTTAGACCAATAAGAGACTCATGGGTCTTCAACAACCTTGATAAATAAAAAACTAGACTAACTTTATAGATTCTTCATACTTTCCTACAGAACCATAATGCTTTGAATTAATTGAAACCACTAAGAGACTTATGGGTCTTCCATTAGGGAAAATTTGGACTCAAAAAGAGCCTTGTAAGAAATGGGTTAGTGAATAAAGTAAAAGAGATTAAAAAGCTAAACTTGGGCTTATGTAGTAGACAAACCTAATGATTGCCCACTTTTATCTCTCCCTAGACTGTTATATTCTTCCACTTTTTAGCCCCTACACATTCCCACTCAGCCCTTAGACATTCCTACTCTACCACCTATTAGGCCTTACACTTTCATACTCCACCACCTTTTAGACCCTAAACTTTCCTGCTCCACCACTCTTACACTATATTAACTTCTTTCCACATCAACTGCCCCCACCATTCCTATCAAACCAACTCACTCATATGGGTAACCCTAAACCCTAAAATTTGACTTTTTTAAAACATCTCAAATTTTTAATTTTTTTAAATTAAAAATTAACTCCCTAACTATACAAAACACCAAAAATAAATTTTATATTCCTTATATCTTTTTCTATCAACCTTTACAATAGTAATGATGATGACTTTCCTACTCAACCACTCCTACACTACCATAAATTTTAAATTTTAATAAAAAGTAAACTCTCTAACTATATACGACACCAAAAATCAATTTATATTCCTTATATCTCTTTCTATCAACCTTTATAATTGTAATGATGACTCCTCATATTTCTTAATTATTTATTCCATTGTGCAAGACTCTATGTAACTCCTTACCTCCTCTTTCTAATAACCTCTACAACTACTTAGATAGTAACTATTCATTCTCTTCTTCCATTATTTACTTCCAGTATAATAACTTCCATAACTCCACCTTTCCACATCAGTATCTTCTAACTCCCCATCTAAAGTACTTTTATTCATGCGGGTTTATGTAAACCCTAATTTTTAAATTTTTTTAATAAACTCTACATTTTTGTTATTTTAATAGTAAATGAGCTTTTTAGACCTACCTATCATTTAAAATCAATTTTAAATTTCTTATATCTCATTCTAATAACCTCTTACAACAAATATAATAATGATTACTCCTCTAATGATAAATCCATTTCTAGTTAAGCAAATATAACCCTTCCATTCAACACACCTCACAAAAAAGTGTATGTCTTCAAAAAATGCCTCCTTAGAATGATATTACAAACACTAAAAACAAAAAAGTTGATCTTCACATTCATGTGAATGAAGTGTATGGATAATTGAGACAAGGTTATCAAAAACATTCCATTGATCCTCAAAATTTTTCAAGATTATGAATGTAGGGAAGAAAGAAGATTAATCTTTGGGTAGAAGGTTCACTCTTCTCCCTAAAGATCCTATGTCTCATTCATATCCTCCATTTTAAGATCTATCTAGTTTTATAAGGTATATTGGTGTTGGAGAGGCCGATCTTTTGGGATATTGCAAAAGACTTAATACATTTGGCCTTGGAACTCAAGAATGGCAAATCACAGAGCATAAAAAATCATTGGGTGCATCTAAGAAGCCTATCTTACAGAACATCAAAAATCCTTTCAATTGACATAAGAACTTACAATGCTTCAAAATGACCGAAGTAAGCTCAAATAACAACAACAGGCTATAACAATGGAACTATCTAAGGCACATGAACAAGTAGAAAATCTTTGTAGTAAGAAAATATCATACATAAATATGTGTGAGGAGCAAGAGAGGAAGATCCATAAATTACAAGCTAGAATCAATACATATAAGGATACTCCTCTTGGATTCAGACAAAGAAAAATACCCTTATCTTTAACTGAGAGCCTTGCATTAGGGGTGGCGTTGGGAAGCAAAGAATATTGGCCACTAAGTAAGTATTTAAAGAAATTACTCTATGATTTTTTAAATCATAACTTTAACATATTAAAGTTTTTAAATATAAATATTTTATAAAATGTTAGGCATTTCTTATTAGATGCATCTGGACAAAGATTAAATAATACTTTGGAGCTCACGAAAGTTTGCTCGACCAGAAAAGACATCCTTGCCATTATACGAGATCCCAAGCATAAGAAGAACCGAGTTGCCATAGTGGAAGAAGTGATGGAGGATCTACTAAATATTCAAAGTGCTGTTGATATTCAAAATGCATGTGATGTTGCCGAGGTAAGTTGGAAGGGATATGACGCACTTTAATCATGGCATTAAAAAACATATTCTTCCATCGCTTACAGAGTTAATCTTGCTAAGAGGTGTAATAATGTAGATGTTCGAAGATTTATTGGTGAATATTTTTATGTGAAAGGAACAATGGTCACAAAAGAGAAAATAAAAAAGCATACATGCTTTGAGTATTATTAGTTTAATAATATTTTTTCAATAAGATATGGTTCAATTTTATAAATGCTATGTCCAAGGTTACTATCAATTGTTTGATGATTAATTAGTGTCTTCTATTAATTCTAATTTCTTGATTTGGTTTATTATGTGATACGGTGTGGGGGAGTTATCTACTTTGTCTTGAAATTAGGCGAGTGTGCCAGATTGTGAAGGGTCATAAGCATCATGCTCATGAACGAAGCTATGGACTATATAAAGGATGCTTCAATGCCACCCTCATTCAATGTTCAATTGATTGAAAAGGAAGTATAGTGGTTAGGAGCTTTTGAGGTTCCCAAAGAAATATAGGCTTTGAAGTGCCCTTATGTTTTCTCAGTTATAAAGCATCAAATGGAGAGGGATGTACCATGTGTTGCTTTCAAATTAAACGGCACTTGGGAGTAGATTTAAAAATAATAAAGTGCATGCTTGGTGGGGAAGCACTTCTTCTTAACTCTTTAGGAGTACATGGAGGAAATGTAACAATAATAAAAGACATGGTAAAGTTAGAAAAAACACATGATATAGCTTGATAGGTCTCAAAATGAGCTGAACAAAGGCACACAACATGTTTGACAAAAGCTCCAAATTGAGATGGGAGTTGTGAAAAGAATAATGCAAGTGCACAACTGACTGAGAAAAAGAAATCCAACACTTGGCAAGAATTGTGCAAAAGTATGGGTTTACTTTGATAAGGTGGTCACGACCATGTTAAAGCAAAGTACCACTCAAGATGAGAGCACATCATTTTTAATAATAGATGTCACAAAATTCACACAATTGGTGATAGATGGGGTGAAATGAGCATTACCACTACATGGCAAGCCTTTGGATATTTTAAAATCGCAATTGTTTATTTTCCTTTTGGGCAAATAATAAATGACCCATCTAATAAGTTTTTTTTAGCATATTGTTTATGCAATGTGGAGCACCCAAGGAATGGAGTAGTCTCACTATTGAGCACGAGGTGTTTATTTCAAAAACACTCAACATGGAGGGGGCACAACGAAGCAACCCAAAGCAATTATCTTGTTAAAATTTTTGATTGGTTCTTTCGCTATACATTCGGGTAGATCCTTGGGATTGGAGAAAGCTCCAGCGCATCAAATATTGTAAAAGCTATAAGTTTGCAATAAAAACAAAGTGTAATGAAGTAGATTTGGTGCACATCCACATGGGGAATGGGCTTAGGCACATGGTCCTTAGGGACATTCACATGTGTCTATTTCTTGGGCCTTGGGCTATATTAGACATAGGGCTCATAATCATTGTATCACTTTTTACCATTTATCATATGATATACCTTTCTTGGAGCTTTTTTAGCCAAAGATTCCATGGCCTTCTTGGCTATTGCCTTAGGATGGTGACCTACACCCATGCCTACTCCATGCCCTAAGTAGCCCCTTTTCTTGCATTGGTATCAGCACGATAGAATAGGTCAATGACATCTTGATAAGTATTTCTTTTATTTCGAGCTACTTATAGTTTAAGTGTCTGTACAAAAAGCTCTATTTTTTTTCTTCCAAAAATCTTGTAAAAGCTCTAAACTAAAAGCTCACAAAATAATCACTCGTATATTGACAGCTCTACTGGCTGTTTTGGATAAAAATGAGGTTTGGTTACGTGGAATTCTCAATTATTTTTGAATCTACAAATTGTTTACTAAGTTCATTTGTATTTTTACCTATGGGTGTTGTGGATGTCCTATGGTCTTGTTGACTGTTTTTTAGCAATGGTACTAGTAATTTTGTCTACATATATTGACAAATAATAAGGTTGCTTTAGATTTGACTAATCACTCTTAAATGAACAAATGGTGATGGTGGGTACTCCATGAAGTCTTGAAATTTTAACATTGGATTCTAATTTTAACCCAATATTTTGATTTTAGGTGTTTGTTTTGATAAATTTTGGAAAATGATTAGCCAAAACTTTATAACATTAAGGGAAGATTACCATTGTCAAGATAATCTCTATTAGAGTTAGGATAAGTTTTTAATTGCTACTAGAGATGATGACTAGTAGCTTAGTTTTTTTGAAAGAATATAGCAAAATGTTATTTGTCTTCATAAACAAATTGAGGGCAAGATTTTATATAATGATCTTTGTCACCTTTGTTTGAGTGTCTCATACATGGTTGTGGGTAGAATATGTTTTCGGTATGAAAAATACTTGTTTTAGGCTTTTGAGTTGTTTCAGACCAGAAGCCAAAAGCCAAAGGCCAAGTTGCTATACATAATGGACAATCAAACATCAGCAAGACCATGTACCTATGATGGATGAATGTGCCATATTTGCATAAAACCAATAGCCAAACTGTCCTAGACCATAATACTAAATATATGTAGCATATTGATCTTTAACCTCAACAAGATCAAGCCTACAAATTATAAACCTTTAGACAAAACATAAAGACATGAAAAGTAGAAAGAGAATACAAAATCTACTTTAGAGCCAAACCATGAAGCCCTGGTGAATTGTATCTATGCACTATACATCCCATACCATACAAGAATCATGACCAGAAAAGCAGCACATATAGACCAAAAAACCATTCCAACCAGCTTTTCCTAAACCAAGTAAACCCCTATTAGGTTAAATCTGAAGAACAATAGACTAGTGTATAAAAATCATATATATTTTATGTTGAGTGAGGATCACAAACCCATAAGCCAGATCTGAGCTGTATACTTGACCCAAAGATTTTGTAGTTAAAGAAACCATCATCAACTGTGTGCATTTACATTTTCTAGAATCCTTTAGTTATAAGAGTCACCTAGAATGAAGGGCCCTATGTTTAGAGTCCAGGTATATGTGAAAGTCCACCATACAACCATCCTTTAAAAATCAATACATAATAAGTCTAGACCAAAACTGGTCAGTGCCTATAAATTGAAGTCAAAATAGGTTAGTGACTGAAAGGGCTTGCAATTAGAAAAGATTCAAGCATGTACTCCTAAAATAATACCAATATGCATCTAGTAGTATTTAGTGTCAAAACCAACACAACTTCATCCACACCTTTTATATATATTCAAATAGGCCCTTGATCTAACCTGACCTAAATATTTTATGGTGGGCTCTACCTTAGGCTTTGCCAGCACTAGTGCTCCATAACACACCTCAACCAGGCTAATAAGTGGCCCAAAGAGGAATCCTCAGGGTGCCCAAAATTCCCTTACCACCCTTGGTTCTTCCACCTGAACCCCCACTGCCAAGAGTTGCACCAGTTTGTCAGTTAACTCTAACTAAAATCTTCGAAGATGGGAACAAGGGGAAAATTTCGAAAGTTCCCACTTATGAAACCCTGGAGCCAACAAGCCCGCCCTCTCAAATCTTAAGTCACTATGTTATGGAGGGAGACCAAATGTATCCCAGTGTACTTAGCAGCCCTAACGTCGTGGCCCAAAGACATGAATAGGATGGTTAAACGACCACCCATACAGTGTTATGATAGCGCAGGACCTCACCAAACGGCTGAGTGTCTCTATAGGTGCTTTCACCTTGACTCCATTATGTGTAGGGTGTGGTATTGATCACATGTATAAGTATTGTTTGCTAAGACGGCTTCATTAGAGCAATCCCACTTAACGATGTAACTAGACTACAAAATAGGCAGAGGGCCGCAACAGCTCATGCAGTAGAGTAGAGGCATCAACCTTGTAAGATTCCTCCCCAGCCCCTCAAGATGTCCAGTTTCTTCCCCTGTAATCAATCCCCTTTTCAGAATAATAAAAGATCTTGTTTCTACCTATTGGCCTAGAGAGAGAAAATGTTCAAGAGAGAGATAATTCAATTTTTAGATATCTTTGGATGGAAAAATATCCCTTCTTATTAAAATAAATTTCCCTGAAACAGAAGTTTAAAAAGAAATTCCTAAGGTGTATTAGAAATAAATTATAATGTGCACAAAAGACCTTAGTCTAAGGGCCCCTGTTTTCAGAAAATTTTGGATTAAGGTCCAAACAAAGGTGCCCAAAATAGGTAGAAGCAGTATGCAGATAAGAAGAGGGCAGGCAAAAAATTCAAAGAAGCAGATATGGTCTTCATTCGAGTACACCCCAAAAGAAGTTCTCTATCTCTCTTGGGAAGTACAAGAAGTTATCCCCCAGATACTGTAGGCCATATCTGATTACAAAAAAAGTAGGTGACTTAGCCTATGAACTTCTTATGCCTCCTCATCTCAAAGTACATAATGTATTTCATGTCAGCCTATACTTAAGAAGTATGTACCGAGCCCGAATCATGTGCTTAATGATGAACTATTAACTTCTTCAACCCAAGGGCAGATGGAACTCCAATCTGAAGAAATCCTTGATGCTCGAGATAAGGTTCTTCGTAACAAAATTCTGAGAGAATTATTAGTTAAATGGAAGTTCTATCCTTTTGAAGACGCCACTTGGGAGGAGAAAGAAGCCGAATAGATGCGAGATTACCCCCAGTTTGCGAGATGAGGACATCTCGCATTTTTCAAGTGGGAGAGGATGTAAGATTCCTCCCCAACCCCTCAAGATGTCCAGTTTCTTCTCCTGTAATCAATCCCCTTTTCAGAATAATAATCTTGTTTCTACCTGTTTTGGCCTAGAGAGAGAAAATATTATAAAGAGAGGTAATTCAATTTTTAGATATCTTTGGATGGAATAATATCCCTTGTTATTAAAAGAAATTCCCCCAAAAAAACAGAAGTTTAAAAAGAAATTCCTAAGGTGCATTAGAAATAAATTATAATGTGCACAAAAGACCTTAGCCTAAGGGCCCCTGTTTTCAGAAAATTTTGGATTAAGGTCCAAACAAAGGTTGACAGGCCAATGAGATTAATCCAAATTTAGGGAGGAGATAAATTGAAGAATAAAAGAAAACCCCCCCAAAAAATGAGTAAATACTCACATAAGATGAAGAGTGGACTAAGGACCAAAGAAAAGAATTAAAAAACTGAATTTTGACACCTCAGTGTGGGGATCTCCCCTCATGAAGTAGGCACCTTTTTCTCATCATTAACCCAATTTTTAATCAATAAAATGAGATATTTTCATCTCTCCTCTCTCCTATTTCAAATCTAGATCAAAAAAGTAAGCTGAACTGACCCAAAAATGGTCAAAAATTGACCAAACTGATCTGGAAAATTCTAGAATCAGTTTGCTTGGTTAGAGGCTCACTTTTTCCTATAAATAGAAGCCTCCCCCTTTTGTAAAAGCGTAATGGTGTTTATGCATTGTTACTCTACTCCTGTCCCAAGCCATCTACATTGAATTTTTTAATAATTCAATTGTTTTGGCCTAATCCTCTCCAAAGTGAATTGGTGGCTACTATTACTTCAAACAAGAGTAGAACCCTCAATCCCTCAAGCCAAAGGAGAGCTTACAAGCTCCATGTAAGCACTTTGTTTACGAATTTTAATGAAAAATCTATGGTTTTCTTGATTTTTATGTTTTGCAAATGATTGAATTAAATTCAAATGCTATGCCTTTGATGAAAAGGCCACCCCCTTCTCTTCTTTACATTCCAACCTTTCTTAATCCCTAGAAAGATTAACTAAGTGATTAATCAAACTCTTCTTATTGTTTACTCTCTTGGATTTAGAAAATTGTGTAGATTAGAGTTCTATAATTCTAAATTGGGTTAATTAAGTAAAGTGAAGAAAGATAAAAATGAGAAATGGTCAGCCATACAAAGGAGGTTATGGCAAAATTTTCCATAATTTTGTGAAAAAGAAATTTTATTTTTATGTTATTCCAAAAGAGTAATTCCCACCATTTTTGCATCTAAAAGAAATATTCTAATTACTCCATATACATATTCACCTATGAATATACATGGATATCACTGATATTAATTATTAAAATTGATTTCTATGCATAGAAAAATACATAAAGGAATTTTTTTTATTACAAAAGTGTTATTCTTATTAAAATTGATTTCTATGCATAGAAAGATGTATAAAGGATTTTTTTAATTATAAAAGTGTTATTCTTATTAAAATTGATTTCTATGCATAGAAAGATGCATAAAGGAAATTTTTTATTACAAAAGTGTTATTCTTATTAAATTTGATTTCTATGCATAGAAAGATGCATAAAGGAGTTTTTATTATTATAAAAGTGTTATTCTTATTAAAATTGATTTCTATGCATAGAAAGATGCATAATGAAATTTTTTTTACTTTAAAAGTGTTATTCTTATTAAATTTGATTTCTATGCATAGAAAGATGCATAAAGGAATTTTTTTATTATAAAAATGTTATTATTATTAAATTTGATTTTTATGCATAAATAGATGCATAAAGAAATTCTTTTTATTTTAAAAGCGTTATTCCTATTAAATTTGATTTTATGCATAAATAGATGCATAAAAGGATTTTTTTATAAAAGTATTATTCCTATTGAAGTTGATTTTTATGCAGCATAAATAGATGCATAAAGAATTTTTATATCAAAATTAGAATTCTCTTAAATTCTATGTTCAAATTCTATGAGTATTTGATAAATGAATAATTAAATACTCTAAGAGAGAAATTTCTATCGTTTTATATTCACATGGATTGTAAAAAAAAGAATTCAAGAAATCTATCGAGATCGAAATATTTAGATAAATGATTAATTTATTCCTCATTGGAATTTGTAACTAATTTAGAAATCAGTTAAGTGAATATTCAAAGAAAGAAATTCAGTAAAATAGTAACTGAATTACCAAACCTTTTCGAGAAAGATAGTTCAGGAAAAATCTTATCCGACTCGAACCTTGAATCAGACTATGACCAAGACCAAACTCTTTCGTCAGTTTCAAGGAAAGAAGGTGTGACCAGTTTAGAAAAATACACTCAAAACTCCCGCCAAATCTGAAACTAAGTTTGAGACCCTTCGAATTGTTCTGTGGATTAAGGTTTGGATCAAGGTTATAGAATTCAAGGAATTCTGGCATGAAATTCAGAATTTCGATCAAGAAGTTTTGGGGATACTGATTCAAGAAATACTCCTTGTATTCAAAAGAAAATCAAACTGAAAACTTGCTTAGAAACCCTGTTTTCTTAAAGGACTGTCTTACGCCAGAATGATGGAGGGAGCATTTGGTATATGTTTTTCTAAGGGAAGTTCGGTTGCGACAGCTGGCGGGGAGTGTTCAAAGGACAGCTCACGCGGCAAAGCCTGCCCAGGTCTTTGACCAGCCTCGGTATGGTTGAAAAATGGTGCGCTTCCGGTACGATGGGCGAGGGCCGACGAAGCGGTCCCTGAGTGGAGTGCCAGGACACCTAAGGAGGGTTCTGAACTAGGAGATGCACGGGCTCGCGGTGCCTATGACACCCATGCGTATGTCATGGAAGATATGTATGATGGACGAACTGATTATTGTAATGTGTTACTGGATCTCGTTTGCTGACCAGTTGGTCTCAATGGAGAGTCCAGAGTGTACTATTTTTTGAGAAACAAGGGATTGGATGGAATTTTTGAGTTATGACATCTGTAACTAATAACTGTTTGCCAATGGATTATTTTATATGTTAAAGTTTTAAAGAGGAGTGTGTGCGTATCTGTATTTGAAAGCAAAAGTTAAGAAAGGCATTCAATTATGGGTGGGTGAGTAATTGTCTGGTTCTACCGATTCCAGTGGTTGGGTGGTGGCTAAAACCCATGGGCCGTAGGAGGCTAGAATCAATGGAGTTTTAATAATTAAATGAAAATAATAAGAATATGCTTAGAATTCGAGTAGTTAAATAAAAACCTGAAAAATTTCTCAAATGAGTAGATCAATGGCTGTGCCTGACTTTGGTTAGAAAAAAAGCATTGATTTCCTCAAATGATTAGATCAACGGTTGTGCCTGATTTCGGTTAGGAAAAAAGCGTTGATTTCTTCAAACTAAGTCAGTGATAGTTTTCCTTCTATCTGGTTTAATCAGGTGAAGGATAGTTTAGTCTCTTGACCCCGTTAGAAAATTCGTTAAGAAAATAAAAAAGGTGGAATCGTCCCCGTTTTTCGGGCAAGGAAAATTTTCTCGGTTTCGGTTTCGGAATGACCACCAGATTAGTCTTTTGTGTGTCCGGACATTTGAGGGCGAGGCCTCGAGTGGGAAACCCCACGCAAGAGGAAGCTACTTTCGCTGCTAGCAACCAAGAATCCGGTGCGCGGAGGGGGCAGAGGGGTCTTAGAAACCTCACAAGACTAGGGCCAAGAAAGTGCCCCTGAACAAGCACGAGCGACAAGGCGCTCAAGAAAGAGAGCCACCAATATTGGTAAGGGTGAGATCTGGGTGGTTATTAAAAGTGGTTCAGAAGACATCACGACAACTCATGTGTCAACTTCTTCATCTGAAGAAGAAGATTTGCTACGCTCTGTTGCCTGAGCTAGAGAACCTATCCACACACACCAACTATCGAAAAAGCTCACTCAATATCCTAACCCTATGGAGCAAAAGGAGAGACTCTTGGCAACCCAAGAGTTGCCAAGTGCAAATGGAAGATGATCCTCCTACAACCTATCTTGAGCCATAACCATCGGTCTCAAATCTGAGACATGCGAAGCTCAAGTATATCATGGAGAGCTCCTAGACCACCCAGCCACCCCCACAAAGGCTACGAGAAGCAGCATCTTCAGTAGCTACCCCCAGCAGGGAAATAGGGGGGCCAAATACCTTAGAGACCTAGGGGATGACCATCTTAGGAGAACGAGCAAAAAAATCCTTGTTCCCATCCCGTACAATCAAAAGAGCTTAAGACTAAGCTAAACCAACCTTCCTCGTGGGACAGCCACTGCTCTAAGAGACATTGCAAGTCTTCCTCTCTTCTTAGATCCAAATCCCTATCGAAACTTTTCTCCAAGGTAGCCCAAGTTTATGGAATGATCTGAAGGAATGGATGTAAGGACGCCTCGGGGTAGGCATGCATGAATATATGGATCCTGACAACTCTAATGAATATGAGGATGAAGAATTTATTATATCCCATAAGGTAACTGGAACCCCTATGGTTTGAGATAATAAACTTGGACAATACTTTGAAGGAGATGAACTCAATGTGGCTTCACTGACGATCACCTTCGATGGTCTCCAAGTTATAGCAATCTTGGATGGAGGAGCAGGAGTGAGCATTGTTACAAAAAAATGCTGGGAAAAATGGGGAGCACGTGCCTTGGGTGACACCACATTGTTGGTCAAACTTGCTGATGGAGCCACAACTAGACCCATCGGTCTACTAAGGGATCTCAAAATTAAGATCCTTGGAACTACTTACCACCACACTTTTGTGGTGATGAACTTTGGACGTTACCTAGTTTCTCTGCATACTTGGCAGACCATTCACGAGAGAATAAAAAATAATTCATGACTGGGATACAACCCACATATACATTCGGAGAGAAAAGATCGAACATTCAAGATCAATCTACGCATGTGGAAGGTACACCCCATGAGCAGCAGACCATTCACAGAGGACTCTATCACAACAATGCGATCCACCGCAGTCCACCTGTGTCAGATGTGTCACAAGAAACTTAAAGATGAGAAGGATAGTGAGGAGTGTGTGCCTCTCCCGGAGCCCGAAGGCTTTGAGAACTGGATGCATATCCTTGCTACCCTTGACATTTTCCTAGGTGCACCGGTATAAGGTTTGCTATGGTAGATGGGTAGGAGATTAAATCTCTATACATGCTTAGTTCAGCATACCTGCCCATTGTTGCCACCCAAGAACTTAAACAGGCTATTAGATCGAAGCCATCAAGGGCCACACTCCCACCATAGAACTCACAGGCCTGAGGGATTCCTTGGGCTAGAACAATACGCCTTCCCCCAGATGATTCAAATACCCATTGGCTAAAGTATGTTGGGGCGGTAGAAACACATGACCACTTCAATGAAATGTGGCAAAAGGAGTTTGCTAATAGCTCCCTTTTAATCCACAAGACCATCCATAGTCAGCAGGGCCCGTCAAGTCCATACCAAAATCAGAGAAGCTTTGCCACACTCAGCATATGCAGAGCACACAATAAAAAGCTAGCACTAGGTGAAAAATAAGCCAAAAGGCTAGTTGATGAAGAAAGTGCTAAAGCTTAAGAGACCAGGCATGTGCCTAAAAAAGACCTTCCGGATGGCCGATCGATTTGTCCAATATGACACTGGGAAACTGGGGACCTCTCGTGATGGTCCCAACCAAGGTCAAGAAGATAAATTTGGTAGGCTAGGCGAGGACATGAGGCCGGCGTATATTGGACAAGACCTCTCTACAAAAGAAGAGACCAAGCTTATCGCTCTATTGACATAATTCCAGGATTGCTTTGCCTTGGAATACACGGATATAAAAGGTGTACCTCTAGAAGTAGTCCAGCACACCATTCCAATGGTTGAAGGAGACAGACCGGTTAAACAACGGGCTTATCCGATGAACCCAAAGCACTCCCATATGGTCCGCCGAAAATTGATAGACTCATTGATGCTGGATTCATTTACGAGATCAAGCATACGGAATGGGTATTACCCATTGTGATAGTGCCCAAGAAGAACCAAAAAGTCAAAGTGTGTGTAGACCTTAAAAAGTTCAATGTTGCCACTATCAAGGATCATTATCTCTTACCTTTCACAGAACACGTGCTAGAACGAGTAGTAGGAAAGGAATCCTACAGCTTCCTTGATGGATTCTCTGGATATAATCTGATCGATCCCAAGGATCAGCACAAAACAACCTTTGCCATTGAATGCGACACATATGCATACCGTGTTATGCCCTTTGGGCTAACCAATGCCCCCGGTAACTTCCAACATCTGGAATATCTTTGGAAATTCCTTGAGGTCTTTATGGATGACCTTTGTGTCAATTCTTCTTAGAAGGAGCACCTCACATGTTTGTGTAACGTGCTAGAAAGGTGCAGGCTGTATTGCATCTCGTTGAACCCACTTAAATGTCAATTTTGGGTTTGACATAGAATAATCATGGGACACATTGTCTCCAGGCAAGGAATATCTATTGATGATAGAAAAGTGCAGCTCATCTTAGAGCTGCCCCCACCCACTAACTTCAAAGGAGTCCAGAGCTTTATGGGGCACGTCGGCTACTATCGGCGATTCATTTTTATGTACGCTAACATTACTCGACCTCTTTATGGACTCTTAATTTTCTTCGAGTGGACTGAAGAATGCTAACGGGCTTATACAACGCTCAAAAAAGCCTTGGCAACAAGTGCCCCAATTCTCAGGTCCCCCAACTGGGACATTATTTTCCACGTCCACATCGATGCCTCACTTTTGTTGTTGGTTGTATGCTGGCCCAATGGGGAGAACACAAGATGGATTTCCCCATTAGCTTTGCCAGTCACCAACTCAATGAATCAGAGAGAAACTACACCATGACTGAGAGAGAAGGACTAGTCATGGCAAGAAGTTTTGCCATTATCTTCTGGCAACTAAGTTTGTTTTCTTCATAGACCATAAACAAGCCTTGTATGAGAGGTATAATCACCAAGTGGCTGCTTATATTTCTCAAGTTTGACTTCACCATCATGGTGAGAAAAGGCTCTTTGTATGTTCTAGCAGACCACATGTCAAGGATCCCCAACGTTGAACCACCAGTGGGAGTAGATGATGAGTTACCAGATGCTGCCCTATTCCAACTATGCTTGGTTATTGAATGGGGTGAGGAGGTGGAACACTTCTTAGCCAATGGCTTACCGGTGGATCCCCTCCTCAATAGAGACCAAGCCTGTCGTCTAATCAAATAGGAAATCCCATACCAACTCATCGCGCATTTCAACTATATAAGCAAGGAAAAGATAAAATTCTATGCCGCTATGTCTTAGAAGATGAGTATGTGCTCCTTCTTAAGCAGTGTTATATGCACATTATGTGTGCATATACTAGGAGGCTAACCCACATTAGGCTTGTGAGCATGGGAGCATGGGAACAAGCTCTAGTGGAGCATGGGTTAGGACTAACCTTAAGGGTTAAGGTTAGGGTCACGCATCCAAGGGTCACACATGGGAAATGGAGAGTCAAGAGTCACTTAAGGGCCCTCTTATATAATAGGGGCATGGGGCACACTCAAGGGAGGCTTGGAGGCTTGGGCTTGTGAGGCCAAGGCTATGTTATGTCCTCTTGTGTAGAGGATCAACCATTTCACACTATAGCTACATGCTATTGGATTGGAGTTATACCTCTTGATGGTATGGGACATCAAGGTAGAGCTATGATGTATTTCATTATATTTCATGTGTGCATCCCTTGGGCTCGGGGGTGGTCGGGTGGATGAGTTTATGCCTGATTTATGCATGTGTATTTCATTATATTTCATGTGTGCATCCCTTGGGCTCGGGGGTGGTCGGGTGGATGAGTTTATGCCTGATTTATGCATCCCTTGGGCTCGGGGGTGGTTGGGTGGATGAGTTTATGCCTGATTTATGCATGTTTATACATAACAATTATCTAGAGAGATCTTAGGGCTTTAATAGTGGTATTAGAGCAATCTCTAGTTAATTGTTATTGATTTTTTCTTATTGCAATTTTTGATATTTTTTTGAAGTAAATTTTAATATTTACTAATAAAAATGTTATTTTGTTGATTTGTGTTGATGAATTGCACGTGGATCGTCGATATGGCGATTGGAACATGTGTTACTACTATTCAATGGACGAATCGACGTTGCGGGGGAATTCTGTGAGCTTAATGCTATTTTTTCCTATTTTTTGTGGTTTAAAATAAAAATCGTCACCGCCTCTTTCTCCTTCCTTCTCTCCTATGAAGAAGCTCTTGAAGAGGATAGGACCAATATGCCTTTTAATGGTGGAGTAAGCTTGCATACTGTGCTGGGGATCATAGGCAATATTGCTACAATCTTGTTTCTGTCCTCCACGCCTAGAATCTGACAAATCGTTGAGTAAGAAATCTCTGAGAGAGGATTCTCTACCTCTTTATTCTCTTTAATTGCCTGCTATGGACGTTCTAAAGCCTGCCTTGCAATTGCCCACACAACTTCTGGGTCATCCTCACCAACACCATAGGCTCTGCTTTTGCTCTCATATAGCATTGATTTCCTATCACCGCGATGCCTCTAAAAAGCAAAAGAATATGAGCACGTCGACGTCATCTGTCTCACCCTTGCATGTACTGCATGTACAGCTTATTGTTTAGAGGGGGCTTTTGCTTCTTCGCCATTAATGGATTCCTTTAGGCTCTCTAGCTCTATCTGTCCTTGAATTGACATGATGATAAGATCATCCTCTAGGGTTTGGATGATACTTCTTCAGTAAACTAACACGAAAGACATTAAAAACCTTAAGATATGGAGGAACGAGTAATTTATAAGCCTGATCTCCAATCTTCCTTGTGATAATGTAAGGCCCATAGTATCATAACGATAACTTCCTATACTCTCCCAAGGATAAAGATCTTCTCTTGGGTTGTGCACCAAGAAAGACCATATCGCCTTCCTCGAATTCTCGACTCAACCTCTTTAGGTCTGTATAATCCTTTTACATGTCGTGAATAGCTTTGATATCGTTTCTTATGGACTGTATCTAGTTATTGTTTGAGAATCATGGCATCATTTGCATAAGTAAGGAGATTAATACTAATCTTATACTTAATCTAATGTGAGTATAGCGAATTAATCTAAGGTGGGTGTAATCTAAGTTTACTCATGAGTATAGCGAATTAATCTAAGGTGGGTGTAATCTAAGTTTACTCATGAGTATATGCAATAGACTCAAGCGCACAATTAGGTTACAAGATTAAGAGTTGTACTCATAAAGAGGCTTGATATGTGTGCCAATAAGTGATATGATTTCATTGCTTTAAATGGCCCCCTTTTATATGAGGAGGTACACCCTTGGGCTTGTGCATCAATGTGGGATAAATCCCTTTGCTCATATGGTTGCATGCTATGCTTTTCACTTTCTTGGCTACTCATTCTCACTCCCTACCTCTTCCTTGTGCTCTTTGGCGCAATGCATTTCTCAACACCCCCCTTGGTGCCAAATCTTTGGGCCATTCAAGGTGGTTGGATTGGAGGTTTACAACATGTCATCACCCCTCCACATTTCTAACTTGGCTAGGCAACTCAGAGGCTCTTTGGCTTGGTTACTCTCTAGCTCAAAGGTCACTTTTGGAGGTGGTTGGGTTGATTTTCACTCCCCCAAGGTGTTACTTTGGCTAATCTCTAGTGATTGAGTGTTTTACATTTACATGACTTCCCCTAGGTGCTCTCTAGCTACTCATAGGTGGTCAAGTGTGCTCAAACCATACAAATGTGCCTACTCATTTGGTGGCTTTTACAACATATAATTTAGGTTAGGATAGTGGTTGGTAGCTCAATGTTGATTAGTGTGTTGCTGGCTTGAGATCTCCTTGCTTTTGCTTTTGCTTGATGAAGATACCTTGTTGCTTTCTTTGTTATTCATGTTGATGTCATGTCCTTTTTCTTCTTTGCATTGATGGATGCTTGTTGTTGGCTCTTGGTCTTTGGTCTTTGGCTTGACTCTTGGCACTTTGACAGCTCCTTTGGTGTGAACATTGTTCTTCTTGTTATCACTTGATGCTTGGTGCTTTGATGCTTCTTTTAATGCTTTTAGTCTGGATGCCATGCTCATCTCATGCACTTGTGCTTTGAGCATGCTCATGATAATGTTTAATGCACATTTTTGATGCTTATGCACATGTATTTCTCCATGATGAATTTTCCTAGGATTTAACCCTTCCCCAAATGATGCTTTTTGAAATGCAAAATGTTTACCATTTGAGAAGGTCTTACCAAAGGGCATGTGTTTTGATTCATTGGCAGTGTCTACTCTCGTACAAGGTTGGCAATGTGCTTTGGATTTTCTTGTAATGATGATTTCAAACTGACAAAAAATGATTAGAATGCAAACTATGTGTTAGAACTACACTAAATGCAGTGAAAAGTACTAAAATTGAGCAATGCAAATGGGTGTGATGGATTTTGATGCAAGAGAGTTTTCTTGAGTGGATTTACACCCTATTTTTCTAATTTTGAACTTTAATTGACCCAATTGTTGCTGCTAATAATCCCTTAATGATAGTGATTAAGACTCAAAACTAGTGATTAACAAGGGTGACCTTGGAGGATAAAATTGAGCATGTGGAAGAAACCATTGAAGGGGGTGAGTTTCACCAAAGATTGTTTCCCCTGGAGAGGATCAAAGGCTAGAGAGAAAATCAACTTAAAAACTCCAAAAACGATAGGTTTTTGTTAATTTTTTATGATTGGTTTTTAAGCTTGTGTGCTTCACCCGATTGATGAAGTGCCATCAAACTCGAGCTGTAGATAGCTTAGAGTATGGTCAAGAGATGGCTAAGAGAAATTAGGTCAATTTGATGCAATCAACACAAATGGAGAAAAAAATTTATTTATGACGGTAGCGTAAGTTTCGGGATGTAGCGTGGATAAGTTTGGTTGATTCCTTGGAGCTATGGAATCATAGATATTCCCCTAAAAGCATTTGACTAATGGTTTCTTGGTTGGGAAGAATGGAGCTTGGCAAATTTGGACCACAAAAGGGTGAAGAAGACAAGCTTGTGATTAGTGAGTAATTAGAGCATTAATGAAGTAAGTGACCTAATAATGTGAGTTAAGATTCGTGATGTGGGGATAGGGAAGGCTCTTATACCATGCTAAGAATCATGGACATTGTGTGCATGAGCAAGGTGATTAATTCAAATCCCACACTTAATCTAATGTGATATCTGAGGTGGGTGTAATCTAAGTTTACTCATGATGACGAGTATGTGCAATAGACTCAAGCACAATTAGGTTACAAGATTAAGAGTTGTACTCATGAAAATTCTTGATATGTGTGTTAAGTGATATGATTTCATTGCTTGAAATGGTCTCCTTTTATATGATGAGCTACACCCTTGGGCTTGTACATAAATGTGGGATAAATCCCTTTGCTCATGTGGTTGCATGCTATGCTTTGCACTTTCTTGGCTACTCATTCTCACTCCCTACCTCTTTCTTGTGCTCTTTGGTACCACAATTCTCAACAGTTATCCATGTCATCAAGCATTTTCCTTGAGAGAAGCTTCAATGGAGAAAGGATAATGCACCTTGCAACATCATTGGAGACTCGGCATCTACCTCTTCCTTGGAGGGACTCAAGCAACACCAGGATAGTTTTGAAACATCCGGTCTTGGCGTATCCTCCTTGTCAACTCATGGATTAGAAGATTCCAGGATGTCTAGGTGCTTAGATCATGGCAACCCATCTTTGATAGTATAGGTTTCAGTAGAGCACAAGACATAATCGCATATGGTAGAGCACATTCACTTGGTAGGAGACATGGTGAGAAGTTGCAGAGGTAGGATGGAGAGTCTCCAACTAGCAGTAGATGTGGCAAAAGGTGGATTGGATGAGGAAAAAGAAAAGTGTTAGGAAAATGCAGGTGTTTGTTGCTAGTGTGCTAGAGGAAATTGACGTGTTAACGATGACAAAGTTATAGAGCTTGAGAGATTCTCCTGCTCCAAATCTAGATGAAGTGCATGATTTGAAGCTAGAAATCTTAGAACAAGAGGCATCTTCAAAGACTTGGGGCCACAGAAGGAGCACTAGACCATAAGTCCCTTCTTGAGTCTACACAAGTTAGGAGACTATTCCGAGATTTTGTTTTGGGTGTCTTCTTTTGCTTGAATGTTGTTTCATAGTAGCATATTGGTTTTTTGTTGTTTGTCAATATTCTATTGTTTTCTAACTTATAGGTGAACTTTGACAATTTAGTACGTGTTTGGGTAGAAGAAAGTGGCCATTTTTCTTTTTGCACTCTTGCTAGAGTGGCAGCTAAGAAGGGGGATCACGTTCGCGTTGTTTCCTGCACCTCCTAAAGTACTCACACATGCTGAAAGTAGTGGTGACAACAGTGTAGTAGAATGCTCTAGTGTGGATTCTTGTTGGATGACCCTATTTGTTGTAGGAATATTCATGCTTCCTTGCAAGCATAAATATCATCCCATATGATTTGCGAGTTCGGTATATACATTAGGAATATTCATGCTTCCTTGCAAGCATAAATATCATCCCATATGATTTGCGGGTTCGGTATATACATTAGAGGTATGTGAATACAACCATATTATTTATGAATTTATAAAGAAGGTGGTATTTGGATACAATGACCTTTCATTGGAGAAGGACTCTCTGAAAGGTGTGCATTTTTATTGTTTAAAGAAATTTTTGAATACTCTTTGAGTATTTTATGCATGCAAAGGAATGGTTACACTAGGGTAGGCTTCACAACAAGTTCTATTGCTTCAAAATCTTGCAAGAAGCAAGGCGGATGGTTTAAGTTGTAGCTTGCAAGCTTTAAAGCAGTGGCATCTTGTGCAAGTGCTCGAAAGCTTGCTTGCAAGAAGCAACTATTTTAAAGTAATTACTAGCTTTAAAGCAATGGAATCTTGCAAGCTTCAAAGTAGTTTTACAAGCTTTAAAGCATTTTCAAGCTTTATAGAAATTGCAAGTTGCAAGCATTAAAGTAGTGTTACAAGTGACTTGCTATAAATCTTGTGACATTTCATTGCTTTAAAGCTTATAATTGCTTTAAATCTTGTAATTTCTTTGACGTATATGATGCCACTACTTTGAAGCTTAAGGGATATAAATGTAATAGTTGCATATGATGCCACTACTTTGAAGCTTAAGGGATATAAATTCTTTAAAGCTTATCAAATTTTGAAAGCAAACAACAATTGTATCTTGTAAGCTTTAAAGTTATGGCATCAAGTGCAGGTATTGGAAACTAGACATGAATCGTAGCTTGCAAGCTTTAAATAAATCATCTCTTGCAAGTCCTTTTGAGATCTTTCTTGTTGCAAGAAGCACCTGCTTCAAAGAAAAACTAAGCTTTAAAGCAATGGAATCATACAAGGTTTAAATCACCTACACTTGCAGGTTGCAAGCTTTAAAGTAGTGTTACAAGTGTAGGTGCTTTGAAGCTTGTCAGATTCTATTGCTTTAAAGCTTCTCATGCTTTTAAGATTACAATGGCTTTGAAGTAGTTTCTTGTAGTTTGCAAGCTTTAAAGAACTTGAATAAGATTCCATTACTTTGAAGCTTGCAAGAAGCAATTGCTTTAGAGCACAACCAAGCTTTAAAGCAATGGAATCATACAAGCTTCAAATTAGTGGTGGCAAGCTTTAAAGCAATTTCAAGCTTTAAAGCACTTGCTAGTTTTGCAAGCTTTAAAGTAGTGTTACAAGTCAAGTGCTTTAAATCTTGTCAAATTTAGCTACTTTAAAGCTTGCCATTGCTTTTAAATTCATAAATGGCTTTGAAGTTATAAGCTTTAAAGTAGCCTTACAAGTGCAGGTGCTTTAAAGTGGATTAGATTCCATTTCTTTAGATATTGTCATTGCTTTTAACATTACAATGGCTTTAAAGTAGTTGCAGTTTGAAATCTTTAAAGCACTTACATAAGGTGCCACTACTTTGAAAATTGTAAGAATCAACTTCTTCAGAGCATAATGACAAGCTTTAAAGTAATGGAACCTGATAAGCTTTAAAGTAGTTTCAAGATTTAATGCACTTGCAAATTGCAAGCTTTAAAGAAGTGTTACAAGAGGAGGTGCTTTAAAGCTTGTTAGATTCCATTGCTATAAAGCTTGTCATTGCTTTTAAGCTTTCAATTGGCATATCTAAAAGCAAAATGATGAATTATAAGACAGTGAGCAGTTTGAGCAAACTATACTTTGATACATAAAAATGTTTATGGTTCTGTTCTTGGTCTATCATATGCAGAAGTTCATGGGGGGAAAGAAAAATTTATGGTGAAAGTTAATGAACAAACCCCTTCTAAACAACAATGAGCATCGGTTTGGTAGTATACATAATCTTACGTAGCTTGCTTTGTTAAGGCTATAGGTGGTAGTAATAACTCTATGAAGGTGGTCAAGAGGGCAACACAACTGCATTTATGAGTAGGACACTTGCAAGAGATAGCCTCTTCGAGCAATGCTTGATTGACTAGGATGCAAATGAAGAAGGTTTCAAAGATGAAAGTAATTAATCTAAGGCTATTCTTTACAATGTTCTACACCACTTTGTTTGTCACTCAATTATCATGCTCGTTGATATTTAAGCATGACCATATTTTTTAGGCTCTTCTCAAAATCTATCAACGCAGACCAATTTTGACAAAGGTCCCATGAAAGGTGATGGGTGGGTGAGTGCCAAGAGTAGTGTATGCCTAGGTATGGAAGATGAGGTGGTGCGTATGGTGTAGGTTAATCAAGTGTCTACTTGACAATTTTGACGAGCAATATGGAGAAGGGGACGTAGGCTCTTTGGTGCAGCCAGTCAATGTGGAGAGAAATTATTTGAAAAGAAGGTGATGATACTACTAAGGATGTGATAGTTGTTGTTACCGAGCAAGGGTGGCAAAAGCACCCCTTGATGAGGCGATAGTGGGCAATGATGTCTAAGTGGATGTTGCTAAGAAGGTTACTTGTGATGGTGTTACTACCACCTTAAAGGTTGTTGCAATAGAGGATGACCCAATCACAATAGTGGCAATGAGTGAAGATGATACCTATGATGCTCTTGTAGAGACACTAGTGGGTGGGTACAAAGTCTAAGGATATGTAAACCAATGATGAGATGGAAACTAACGTTGAAATGTCATTTTTTGACTCATTGGAGGATGAAGCAAATGATTTTGTGATGGTGGAGCATAAAATTGGGGAGTTTCCTGACCTTTCTCTCACTGTGTTGGTAGGTATTGGTAACCCTATTTTTCTATTATAGTGTGTATGAGTTATTGCAGAGGACCTGCGTATATGTGTGCTTGATATATGCATTATTTTGTAGGTTTAGAAAAAAATAAGCTAAAGAAGAGGAAATTGGAGAATGAAAGTATTCAAGACCAATCAATGCATTCTTCAAAGAGTATGGCATCAAATGCTAAATCTGGGATAGTGAAGAGAAACAAAAAGACCCGCACATGCTCTTGCTTTAATTTTGTTGTAGAATTTACATATATTCTATATTGCTTCATATTAAGGCTTTGCAATTTCATATTTCACTCTTTTGTATCTACCCTTCCAGTTTCGATTATGGCAATTGTACTTCCAATGCTTTTTGGCTCCATCGATTGTAATCAGCTCTTGCATATAATATGAGATGAAATGTGTATTTGGTTCCACACTCATTGGAGAATGCATTGATTCAACTTGACTACTTTCATTCTCCAGCTTCCTCTTCTTTATCTTCATTTTTTCTAAACCTACACAATAATGCATATATCAAGAACACATATACACAGGTCCTCTTTTTTCCTAGCCCTTTCTATTGCATCAATGGCCATCCCCGTTTTGTAAATGCATGTGGCTCTATCTTCTCTAGAATGATGGTGGCTTCTTCAAACACAATCTACTTAGGCTCTCTTTGTACTTTCCTTCCACCTTGACTCCACCTCCAAACGTAAGGTGTGGTCTGCCTCTTGGTTCTGATCTAGAGTGTGCTCTCTCTCCTTCTGTCAGGTAACTCCATTGGTAAGGGGAACTGGTAGTAGTGCCCTATGCATGGGCTATTGCCTCCTCACCCAGATCCTTGCATCATAAGATCCCACCACTCTTCGCACTGCTCAGGATCCGTATGAGGGGACTTTTCCTACCGCTGATTCTGCTGCCTGGGAGATGCCCTTGTTTTTCTGTCTATGACACGTCTAATTGGTTCATAAATTTTACAATATCATCCCAGTTAGACGGCCTTACTGCTCCTGCCTGTATTGTAGCCTAAACCAAACTCCACATGGGAGCAAGGACTATCTCTTTCTAGATAGTTATTCTCTTATGTGCCCTCTCTTCTTAGAGCCTTTGTTGCAAGGCTTCCTTTTCTCTTTTCTCCCTTTTGGCCCAGCCTTGGAAATCTTCAATCATCTTTGTTCTGCACCTCTACAACATGTGCTTTCCTCATGGCCTCCACGTGCTCTTCTCTTTTCTTGAGCTTGACGATGCTCAGCTCTTCTACATGCATTTTTCTTGTGGCATCCAGCTGATCCTGTCTATTATTTAGATCCGCATGGGCTCTCGTCGTCAGAGAAACATTCACCTCATTGACGATTATTTTACCTCCTCTTCCTCTTATGTTCTTGGAAGGGGTTATGGATTCTATTTCCTTCTTGAGGGCTTTTATTGTCAACCCATCCTGCCTTTGTTGCTCCTTCTTGTATTCTGCCCCAGCAGACCATCTAGTTCTTCGATCTAGGTTCTAAGAGTGGCCTCATTACCTTCCCTTTCTTCTAGCTTTTTCGTGGTCACCTAGGCATGCTCTCGCAGCTCATCATCGATGATTATATCCATTGATGATCCTTTGTATAATACTAGCTGCTTTCCCTTCCCCTAAGGCTGCTCCTACACCTACTTCCCATCACCTTTTAGTAGCGTGAATCTTTTCTTCCATGTTTTCAGTTCCATCCTCAGCTGCTCATTTTGCGATTGGAACTCCTTTTCTCTACTGGTGCCTACCCAGTGTGTCCTACCTCCTTGTGTCCTTGTCTATGTTCAATGGTGCGGTAGGTCCCAGAGCTCTTGTAGTATCAGTCCTTGTTAGCTTTCCTGTGTTCGGATTTTCAAATCCTCCATCTGGATTTCGGTCTTGATCCTGGAAGGGAATCACGGCCTGTAGGTAGGTGTGGCGGCTTCCATTACCGCTGTCAGATTCTTCAGATACTAACCCCACACCTCCTTTAGGTCTTCCATTACGTGGCTTTGTTAAACCCATTTTGGATTAACAAAAATGCTCCTTCAATTGAGGACATTAATAAGTGTCATGAAAAGGCACTATAAAAGTTGTACATTTTGAGATACTGGCCACCCAAGGCCTTAGTTAGTAAGTTTTGGGTGCCCAAGTGTGAATAAGAGCCAGTTGTATAAAAGGAAAATTCTCATAATGAAAAGATGCGATCCCCCTTTGTGCCATGAGAGCTCTTACTTTGTCTTGTGAATGAGAGAGAGAGTGTACTCTAGTGCATGTTTCTTTTCTATGCATGTGTGTGTGGAAGAGAGTGAGAGGTAGATTGCCTTGCATTGTTGTGTGAGCGACTCTACGATGATAACGTGGAGGTGGAGGAGTGGAGCTTCCAAAAATGAGCTTGGGGAGCCTCAAGGGATGTGAGCTCGAAGCATTGGTAACTACCCAATGATGGTTGTTGTCTATTGCTTCTTTCTGATTGTGAATGGGTAGAGTTCTCTCTTGGGAGGTGTGGTAGCCCATAACTTTTTTGGCGCCGCTGCCAGGGAAACACCATTGTTTCTTCCATCCTCTTAGATCTCCAGCTCCCATTATGCAAGATTCACTACCACGGATTAGGAATGCAATGCAAGATATAAACACAACCAATGGCTCCTTTTTTGTAGTTTTTCGTGAATTTTAGAAAAAAAAATACACTGCATGTCACCAACTGCTAGCTCACACTATAGGAATTGGTGACAGAAAACAACAAAATTGAATGTAAAATTAAGTGTAGCTTTCCTCTAGGTTCTCCTAAGTACTCACCCACACTTCCAACACACGATTTTCCAGAACTAATGTAATTATTTCTCTACCACTCAAACTTTATCTAGATAATTTCTTCATAATGCACCTTCCAAATGCAAGAACTCTGAAATTCTAAAAATGTGTGAACACCTCACCCTTCTCCTTCATGAAGTATACCCACACTTTCCTTGTGTGGTCATCAATAAATGTCACATAATACCTGTAGCCTCCCATAGACATGGTCTTCGTAGGACCCCATACATCTGAATGCACAACATCTAGTGTATTTCTGCTCACATTTCTATTGTTGAGATATCAACCTCATTTAGTGAGGTGGTGGACACTGATGACCTGCCTGGGGAATAGGCCCCACACTTACACCATTGCCATGGTTGGTGAGATCATGGGTGATATGCGACCAGTGGGATGACAGGCTGTGTGATAGCCATTCTAGAGACTGGCATAGTTATAGCGCTAGCTCATTTAGTTGGGTTCACATATTATAGAGAACTCTAGTATGTATTTGGTTGAGTACCTTTTCATAGTGTGTACTCTTATCCTTGTATATGGTGTGTTGAGTACCTTTTCATAGTGTGTACTCTTATCCTTGTATATGGTGTGTTGAGTGTTGTGTGAAGAAGAAGAAGATTTTCAGCCTCTCACCTTGTGTGTTCTCTTTTAGGGTTTTATGAGTGTGTGTGTGCTTTTGCAAGAGCTCAAGCTCTCTTCTCCCTTGCATCTTTTCATGGTATCAGAGCCTGGTTCATGGTAAGGGCTCAGCTACAAGCAAGAGAAGCACAGGAAGGGGTACGAGGGTAAGAGCTTCATCTACTCTTTCCTATTTGTGTTAGCGAACTACACCCTTGTCGGGAGCTCTACGGGAGGCACCGGCAAAGGATCTCTGGTTGAGGAGCTTTCTTCGCGGGAGTAAAGCTATAAGGCAACTATATCGTCCTATTGAACAAAATTTTTGGGCCAAAAATGCGTTACGGGCGCGTTACGACCTCCGTTTTTCAGAAAGCAAGCGATTTCGAGCACTGCGGTTGGGTAAGTCATCGATTCTCTGCAGAACTCTGTTTTAAGAACTACAGGAAGACATATTGGTTGTGCAGACATTGTGTGTGCTGCAAGATGTTGCCATTGGGTGTATGTATGCACATTGAGGTCACTGGTTGTGACATTTGAGTGTAGTACAGTACCGTTGCAGAAAATACAGCAGTTTGTGTGCAGGACAAACCAGAGTGCTGTTTCTAGTAAATTTGTGTGGTCTCGCAAGATGTCAAATGATGGCATAAACCAGATTGTTGCTGAGAAGCTTGATAAGAACAACTTCCATGCTTGGAGGTTCAGGCTGACAAATTTCCTGATGGGAAAGGGTTACTAAGACTATATAGAAGGTGAGCATGAAGAGGCACCGGAGATACCGGAGATCAATCCCACTGCTGCAGATGGGAGAGGGTTACTGGGACTATATAGAAGGTGAGCATGAAGAGGCACCGGAGATACTGGAGATCAATCCCACTGCTGTAGATGTGAAAGAGTTTAAGGATTGGAACTAAGGAGCTAGAAAAGTTATGTATTGGCTCTCTATCAGTATACAGGACACCATGATTGGGCACATACAGGATGCCAAGTCCCCCAAGGAGGCGTGGGACACCTTGGTAAAACTCTATGAAACGAATACCAAGGCATAAAAGATACACTTGAAGAATGAACTTCATACTGTGGAGAAAACGAGTATGTTTGTGAATGACTATGCATTGAAGATCAAGGGTATTGTGGAATCCGTTGCATCTATTGGTGTTTCAGTATGATGATGAGATAAGGTGGAAGTCTGTCTACGTGGTCTCGGGCCACAATACAAAAGGCGTTCAAGACATCTATTCAGACTGAGGAAAACATTCCCAATTTCACAAATTTGGTGTTTATGTTGATTATAGAAGAGAAGAGCTTGGGTGAAGACCAACAGTCTTCACAAAACAAAAACAGTTCAGAGCAACAGGCCTTCTACACAAGTTCAGGAAGAGGACGAGGTAGAGGAGGCCGTGGTGGACGCGGCCAAGGAGGTGGCCGAACAGGTAATCAGGATTATGGCCAGCAGCAGCAGCAGAAGCCAACAACAACAACAGTCCTAGAATTCACCACAACAACAACACACAGGTGGAAGAGGCTAATTCAGAGGCATGGGGAGTCAAAGAGGTCGTGGAAATTGGCAAAGGTAGTATAATGATACACGTGGATGCTTTTATTGTGGTAAGCCTTAACATGTGCAGGCAGATTGTTATAAGAAGTAGGCTGACATGAAAAATGGAAAATTGGAGCAAAACAACTATGCATCCTCGAGCAGAAACAATGAGGATAATGAAAGGTTGTTTGTTATGTAGCATGTCGTTAATGCCATGTCTGAAAATGTTGAAGCAGCACATAAAGATGATGTATGGTACGTTGATTCAGGTGCTTCGAACCACATGAAAAGTCATGGGGAGTGGTTCAAGGAGATGAAAAACCTTGAAAGACTAGGTTTTGTAGAAACAGGGGATGACACTGCTCATCCAATTGCCCATGTTGGAGATGTGCCATTGTCTATGCAGGATGGCAAAGTGAAGCACCTTGCAGATGTACTTCATGTTCCGAACATAACAAAGAATCTGGTTTCAGTTGGCCAGATGATTGAGTAGGGTTTGCAAGTTCATTTGAATCCTGATGGTTGTTATGTTGAAGACTTTAAAGACAAGTGCAGGTTGGTTACAAAAGGCAACAGAGTGGGCAGAATATTTACATTGAATGTAAACATGCCTGAAGTGAGTGCTGCGATGTTTGCAAATGGTTCAGGAATTGTTGCAAACACACAGACATTTGGCATAAAGGAATTGGACATGTGAATGTGTAGAGAATGAAGTCTATGCAGACTAAAGGAATTGTGACAGGGATGCCAAAGTTTAAAGTTGAAGGTATGCAGAAAATATGTGAAGGATGCCAATTTGGAAAGCAAACAAAGCATGTATTTCCACATGACAGAAATGTGAGCAGAAATGCACTAGATGTTGTGCATTCAGATGTATGGGGTCCTACGAAGACCATGTCTATGGGAGGCTGTAGGTATTATGTGACATTTATTGATGACCACACAAGGAAAGTGTGGGTATACTTCATGAAGGAGAAGGGTGAGGTGTTCACTCATTTTTAGAATTTCAGAGTTATGGTTGAAAAGCAAGCAGGGAAATATGTTAAGGTCAGATGGAGGGGGAGAGTACTTCTCCAATGAGTTCTCTGAATTTTTGAAGAAGAATGGTATTCGGAGAGACAGTTTACATGCAAATACACTCCGTAGCAAAATGGAGTTGCTGAGCAAAAAAACAGGCACATTACTGAGATTGCGTGAGCATTGATGGGAGAAAAGAATATGCCGCATAGCTATTGGGTTGAGGCTATTTTTATAGCAGTTTACATCATGAATAGGACTCCAACTGTAGCCATACACGATGTAACTCTAGAGGAGAGGTTTACTGGGGCAAAAAACCTGATTTGTCTCATCTGAAAGTCTGTGGGTGCATTGCATATGTGCATGTGCCAGATGACCTGAGAACTAAGCTGGATCCAGAAGCTGAAAAATGTGTGTTTATTGGGTATTCCCTTGAGCAAAAGGGATACAGATGTTATAACCCTGCTACACGTGATTTGAGGGTAAGTAGAGATGTTGTTTTTGATGAGATGAGCAGTTGGTATGCTGCTGAAAAAGAAGCTATTGGGACTGATGTGAGTGGAAATGTGGTTGCACATAATGCAAGTCAGCAATCACAGTCTTTGATGAGTGGACCAGGAGAGTCCTCATCTAGTGGTTCAGTTGATAGACCATGGAGTGGCAGGTTGCATCATAATACCAGTCTTGCAAATGTGATTATAGTACATCACATAAAGGCAAAGAGAAAGTGATTGAGCCCCTTAGTATGCCTGACATTTGTGCAGGGCATTCTCATGTTGATGGAGAGTCTAGTGGCTCAGAGATGAGCCTTGATGAGGATCTTGGGATACCAGCTATGAGAACACCTGGTGTAAAGAAGGCTATGGAAGCCATGAATGCAAAGCTACGAAGATCTGGGAGAGTGAAGAATCCTGTGTGCAGAGGTTTACCTATCATGGTTATGTGGCATATCACTATACATACATGGCAAAAGTTGTACAGGTAGTAGAGCCCACATGCATTGATGAGACTGTTGTTGGAAATGTGTGTTGGGAGAAAGCTATGGATGAGGAGATGGATGCACTATATGGAAATGAGACTTGGGATTCAGTGTGATCACCTGAAGGCAAGAAAGACATTGGATGCAAGTGGGTGTACAAAGTAAAACATAACAGTGATGGAAGCATAAGCAGGTACAAGGCTAGATTGGTAGCCAAAGGATATGCGCAGACATATGGCATTGATTATGAGGAAACTTTCAGCCCAATTACCAAGATGGCAATAGTGAGAGTTGTGATAGTAGTGGCTACGTCAAAGCAATGGTCTTTACATCATCAGATGGATGTAAAGAATGCATTCTTGCATGGGGATTTGCAGGAAGAGGTGTATATGTTGTAGCCACCTAGTTATGAGGATGTGAGTCACCTCGAGCATGTTTGCAGGTTGAAGAAAGCCTTGTATGGCTTAAAACAAGCACCAAGAGCATGATCTGACAAGATTTCTGAATATCTTGTCACTATTGGCTTTCATGTAGCCAATGCAGATTTCTCGCTGTATGTGAGACACAGTGATAGAGAGTTGTGCTTGTTGTCATCTATGTAGATGACAACAAGCACAGTGATAGAGGGTTGTGCTTGTTGTCATCTATGTAGATGAACTGATCATTACGGGGGACCATGATGCAGAGATCTTTGATGTAAAGATCTTGCTTAGATAGAAGTTTGAGATGAAGGATTTGGGGGAGCTCAGATACTTCTTGGGCATTGAGGTGATTAGGTCACCACATGGTATTAGACTACTGTAGAGACAGTATGGCTTGGACATGTTGTCCAAGTATGGTATGATAGGCTGTAACCCTATCTCAGTGCCATTGATCAGAATGGTAAGTTGAGTGCAGATTCAGGAGAGATTTTGGAGGATCCTACTTTGTATAGGCGCATAGTAGGAAGCTTGATCTACATGACGATGACTAGGCCAGATTTGAGCTATGCTGTTGGGTTGGTGATTCAGTTTATGTAGGTTCCTCGAAAGTCGCGTTTGGATGCATTGAGATGCATACTGAGATATGTGAGGTCTACTTTGCATTGTGGACTATTTTATGAAACTGGGAGATATGTGTACATGGGTACATAGATGCTGATTTGGGCTGGTAGTATCTCAGATAGAAGATCTACTAGTGGCTTCATGTTTTCTTTGGGGAGTGCTGCTGTGACTTGGAGAAGCAAGAAGCAGCCTACGGTTGCTCTATCCAATACAGAGGCCGAGTACAGAGGTGCTGCTATGGCAGCATGTGAGGTAGCTTGGTTGAGAAAGCTACTTATAGATTTGGGTCTATTAGTGGGATAGACAAGTTGTCATTTTCTGTGACAACATTAGCAGTATATAGTTGGCCAAGAACCAGTTTTTCATGCTCGCACAAAGCATATAGAGGTCCACTACCATTTTGTCAGAGAGAAGGTTTTGGCAGGAGACGTTGACCTTGTTTATGTCAACACCACATAGGATCAGGTTGCTGACATCTTCACCAAAGCGTTGGGTACAGAGAAGCTCCACAGATTCAGGGCTTTGCTTGGTGTACATGAGATGGAGTTGAGCTCGAGGGGGAGTGTTGAGATATCAAGCTCATCTAGTGAGGCGGTGGACACACTGATGACCCGCCTGGGGGATAGGCCCCACACTTACACCATTGGCATCATGGTTGCTGAGATCATGGGTGATATGCGACCAGTGGGATGACAACAGGCTGTGTGACAGCCATTCTAGAGAGACTGGCATAGTGATACTGTCATGCCGTTTGGATTGACAAATGCCCCAACTACATTCAATCGCCTAATGCAAGACATTCTCAGAGAATACTTGGATGATTTTGTTGTTGTTTTCTTTGATGATATTTTGATTTACTCAAAGAATGCAGCTGACCATGAAGCTCACATCCGTAAAGTTCTTGAGATTCTAAGGAAGCACCAACTCTTTGCAAAAAAGAGCAAATGTACTTTCTTTGTTGACCATGTTGAATACTTGGGCTTTCTTGTATCCAAAGACGGAATTTCTCGAGATTCCGCAAAAGTCCAAGTAGTCATAGATTGGCCTGAACCAAAGACAGTGAAAGAAGTCAGGGGATCTTGGGATTAACTGGTTGGTATAGAATTTTTATACCTAAGTATGCTCTCATAGCTTCCCCCCTGACTAATCTTCTCAAGAAGAATACCCAAGGAGGTGGCCAAATAGGTAATCAGAGTTATGGCCAGCAGCAACAACAACAGTCCCAGAATTCACAACAACAACAACACGCATGTGGAAGAGGCCAATTCAGAGGCAGGGGGAGTCAAAGAGGTTGTGGAAATTGGCACAGGCAGTATAATGATACACGTGGATGCTTTTATTACCAAAGCCTAGACATGTGCAGGCAGATTGTTATAAGAAGCAAGCTGATATGCAAAATGGAAAATTGCAGCAAAACAACTATGCATCCTCGAGAAACAATGAGGATAATGAAAGGTTGTTTGTTATGCAGCATGTCATTAATGCCATGTCTAAAAATGTTGAAGCAGCACATAAAGATGATGTATGATATGTTGATTCAGGTGCTTCGAACCACATGACAAGTCATGGGGAGTGGTTTAAGGAGACGAAAGACCTTGAAAGACCAGGTTTTGTGGAAGCAAGGGATGACACTACTCATCCAATTGCCCATGTTGGAGATGTGCCATTGTCTATGCAAGATAGCAAAGTGAAGTACCTTGCAGATGTACTTCATGTTCCGAACATAATAAAGAATCTGGTTTCAGTTGGCCAGATGATTGAACAGGGTTTGCAGGTTCGGTTTAACCTTGATGGTTGTTAGTTGAAGACTTTATTGCAAAAGGCAATAGAGTGGGCAGAATGTTTACATTGAATGTAAACATGCCTAAAGTGAGTGTTGCGATGTTTGCAAATGGTTCAGGAATTGTTGCAGACACACAAACATTTGGGATAAAAGAATTGGACATGTGAATGTGTAGAGAATGAAGTCTATGTAGACTAAAGGAACTGTGACAGGGCTGCCAAAGTTTAAAGTTGAAGGTATGCAGAAAATATATGAAGCATGCCAATTTGGAAAGCAAACAAAGCATGTATTTCTACGTGATAGATGAAAAGATGCAGGGAAGAACAGAGCTTGAGCTCTTGTAAGCAAACACACACTCACAAAACCCTAAAAGAGAACACACAAGGTGAGACGCTGAAAATCTACTTCTTCTTCACACAACACTCAATACACCATATACAAGGATAAGAGTACAACACTATGAAAAGGTACTCAACCAAATACATACTAGGGTTCTCTATAGTGTGAACCCAACTAAATGAGCTGGCGAGCAAGCATCTTGGGGAAATAAATGAATGAGTACTGTGCCTGAATCAATAAAAAGCTTAAATGGCTTACCCTTTACACTCAGCATGGATGACAGAGAATTGAGGATTTGGCCCTTGGTTTTCAATCGCGGCATACATCTGACCTCTTTCCTCTTCCACTACTTCTGCTATCATAACTGCTCTGGCTGCTGCTGCGGATTGGGGCGAAACTCTTTCTCTTTGGTTACCCCAATTCTAGGAGGGAGTTCTGAGATTATTCTGAATAGAGGTAGATGGTTGAGCTAGAGTCCTTCTAGGATTGCCCTGATTTTGGCGCTTTGACTGATACGAAGGGGCTCGTCTCAGCACTCTGGGTCCTTGACTTCCTTGTCCTCTTGACATGGCAGGAGTCGCCGGGCAGTCTTTAAGTTAGTGACCGAAACCCTGACATCCAAAACACCTATTCTCACTTCTAAGCTCATCCCTCTCAATCCTTGAAAGAGGTGGGGCTCTTGAGAAAGTGTTCTGAGGGGAGGGTCTTCCTTCACTTCTGAATTTCCCAGCATCTTGATTCTGATTAGGGCCTTATTGCCTCTTTGGGGGTGGAAAGTTTGAAGCGCTTCCCGACGTTTGGGACCTTTTAAAGTTTGAGGGTGCAGGCTTTGGCAAGACCTTAACAACAAATGCTTTGGCAAAGTCCTTTGCCATTCTGACAACTTCTGCCATTGAGATTGGTTTGGCATTTTTCACTAAAGTGTCCAATGTCTCGATCATCCCTCAAATGAATCTGGCCATCAGCTACTCTTCATCCAAAAGTGGAGAATATTTGAGGAGAAGGAAGGTTGTACATCAGGGTGAGAATCCACCAATCTAAGAGCATTGTAGAAGACTATTATGGGCCACTTATGCAAGTCCAAGATGACTGTAGGACTGCACTATGCTAGTTGAATGCTGAAGAGACTACAATGATTGCTTGAAGAGAATGAAGACTATTATGGGCCACTTATGCAAGTCCAAGATGACTGTAGGACTGCACTATGCTAGTTGAAAACTGAAGAGACTACAATGATTGCTTGAAGAGAATGAAGATTGAATTCTGATTGATGACTCGATTTATGATCAATGATCCATGCTAATTACTAGGCAAGGGTATTTATATGCGGTGTAGCTGCTGGTCGACCAACAGAGAAGTCGACGGCGGCTAGCACTTATTGGATAAAAAATGTTAAAATAAACATTTAATGCTACACACTTCTACTAGCCCCAAGCTATGGCTACTACATGCACTTATCTGATGGGTTTCTCCTATTGGGTTAAGAGGTCTGACTCCAAACTAACCTCTATGGCTCAAATGCTGACCTACATAGCTTGTGCTTGACCTTTATGGCTCGAAGATTGTCCCTGGACATAGGACTCATAATGGGGTCACGATGTATGAAAAATTTTCCTAAAAATGTACTATTTTTGTAAAAATTTTGCATTGATGATGATGCTAGTGTGTCACTGTGTACCCCAGTGCAAGATGCACGTGGCACATGAAGCACAAGATCGAGGAACACATCAAATGTCTACACACTAGGATAGACTATGACTACTCACCATCTAAACCCTCTCCCAAGTCTCATAGGGTGGAGGGAAGCTTTGATAGATCTCACTCTACTAGACTCCTTTGATACAGATGGTCTTTTAGAGTATTCAGGGATTGGGTGGCCCGTAATGCCAATCTAGATGGGAAGTCCTTCATGAGGAGCTGCAAAGAGCCTTAGTGTAAGGCTCTATCAACATTTTCTTTCTTCAAAATCATCACTTGTGAGCTGGTCGTTACCTACAAATGTGGGAAGATTTTGTAGGGCAAGAGCCACATCTTTTGGTCACCCATCTGAGATCTAGGGTAGAGTATGTATCTTAGTTAGTGAGAGGGTTCTTCCAAAGGTGGTGGACATCAACAACATTGTCCCTCGGTTGGGCATAGTGGGTGATTATCAGGCTTAGGGAGGGGCTAGGTGGGCCTTCTCAACATTTATGCCCCTAACTCCATGGCAAGTCACGCTTTTGAAGCATGATTCGGCATAGCCTCCTTGAGGTTGATTTTTGGTGTGTTGGAGGCAACTTTAGTATGCTAGAGGCCATGGATGATAGGCTAGGTGGTAGCCAAGATATCATATCTATTGTAGAGCTTGCGGCTTGGGAGAGCTTGTCTTCACCATTAAAGGATAGGATCCTTGGCATTTTCTAGAGTTTGGGCATGGCCACACATGAGTTTAAGATTCTGACAGGAGGAGTGCAAGCCCTAACCTATCTCATTTGGATCATTTCTATGTCAATGAGTGGAGCCTATGGTGGATGAGGTGGTTTGGCACGTATTTTAGCTGACACCACCTTTTCAGAGCATTCGCCTGTCATCCTCTCTAGAGGACCCTTGGGGCAACATGATAGTTAAGAGAGCCTCTCCATACCCGGGAGCTTAATCTAGGACCTAAAGATCTACAAGAGGATTGAGAAGCTATGTGACAGCCTGGTATTTCATGAGGGCACAACAACAACACCTCTGGATAATGGGCTCATCAAGATTGGGGTGACTCTAAATAATGGGCTCAATGAGATTAGTGCCATTGTCCAGGAGGTAGCTCAATTGAGACTAGTAGAGTTTAGAGAAGGGGAGGAGTCTCTGCTAGAGCCTAGGCTTCCCTCACGACTTACAAGAATGCACACCAAATAGCCCTTAGATTTATTTCTATGTGTGGAATGACTTGCTTGCAAAAGAATGTATTCATTAAGGGATAAAGGAACTTGTGCACAAGAATAAATAAATGAATTGTGTTATAACTTGCATTTATTTCTATGTGTGGAATGACTTGCAAAAGAATGTATTCATTAAGGGATAAAGGAACTTGTGCACAAGAATAAATAAATGAATTATGTTATAACTTGCATTTATTTCTATGTGTGGAATGACTTGCTTGCAAAAGAATGTATTCATTAAGGGATAAAGGAACTTGTGCACAAGAATAAATAAATGAATTGTGTTGTAACTTGCATCAGTGAAAACAATGTGCTTAGTAGCTTAGGAGAAACCTCATAGATGAACAGTTATAGTCATCATGCTGGGAAGCGGGTAGTCGGGTGGATCCAATGAATTGGGTGTTTCAAGAGACTAGAAACCGAAATGAGATATTTTGACATATTAGGTAGGACCCCTAACCTTATGGAAATTGCTTATAAATCGGATCGTCTAGAAGAGACATCAATGAGTTAGCTCTCACAATGTGTTAGGATTGATCATACCGAGTGGTGGGGTGCCTCCCTATCCCCCCTGGTGTGATGGTATGGAGGTATCTTACATGCTCCTTACACAGGTGCTATCGATCCCTATTTTAGACACTAGATATTGGCCATATGTGGTGGAGGAATGGTTAGGAGATAACTTATGTAGACTTGGCACCATGCCAAGTAGAATGCATGTTAGTGTGGGCCACTTCGCTATGCTCTTGGGTAGAAGGAGATCTTCCTAGGACACCTTATCCTTGGGTTTGTCCTTGTGTAGAAGGAGATCTTCTCATGTTGTGGCCTACTGCACCTCCCAAGAGAACTCCACACATTTACCAATGGAACAAGAAATAGACAACCATTGTAGGGTTCTTACCAATGCTTTGAGCTCACGTCCCTTGAGGCTCTCCAAGCTCGCTTGTAGAAGCTTCAATCCTCCAATATCTACCTCTCCAATCTGTCACTACGGAGTTGATCACACCACAATGCAAGGCAATCATCCTCTCACTCTCCCATACACAAGCATAGAAAGGTACATGCACTAGAGTACACACTCTTTCTCTCTCTCTCTCTCTCTCTCTCTCTCTCTCTCTCATACATAAGACAAGACAAGAGCTCTCATAGCACAAAGGGGGATTGTGTCTTTCCATTATGAGACAAGAGCTCTCATAGCACAAAGGAGGATTGTGTCTTTCCATTATGAGAAATCACCTTATATACAACTAGCCCTTATTCAGACTTGGGTGCCCAAAACTTACTAACTAAATCCTTGGCTGGCCAGTATCTCATAATGTACAACCTCTATAGTGTTGTTACATAACACTTATTAATGTACTCAAATGGAGGTTCATCCTTGCTAATCCAAAGTGGGATTAACATCCCCCATACCTAATGTAGGTTCTATCCTTAGAACCTCTTACCTAGGTCGAAAGACCTAGTCACCAAACCCATGTCTATAGAAGTTGCAGCATGACTGAAGCTTTTTTAGGGTTCTTTTGAATGCTAAGTGGGAAGTCTAGAACCTAGTGTCTATCAAATCTTTGAATAATACATGTATATACCACCCTGGTAGACACCTGAGGCGATGATAGTAGATGATCATCTCTCATTCCTCTGGGCCTCTATTCATGTCGAAGCAAAGATGTTATGCATCATGCCCATCATATCGCTCTTTTGGCTGGTCAATGAGAACCATGATCAATTTTAGAAATCAAACCACAGCCACTATGTGTGGATCTATTTGACTAGAAATATCTGGAAACTTCGACAGCGGGGCGAGAACTTTGGAACGCTTATAGACGCTCCAATCCCCACCTATGCTCTGCTATTGCAGAGTCGCTCATACCACAATGCAAGGAAATCATCCTCTCACTCTCCCACACACAAGGATAGAAGAGGCACATGACTAGAGTACTCTCTCTCTCTCTCTCTCTCTCTCTCTCTCTCTCTCTCTCATACACAAGACAAGACAAGAGCTCTCATAGCACAAAAGGGGGATTGTGTCTTTTCATTATGAGAAATTTCCTTATATACAACTAGCCCTTATTCAGACTTAGGCGCCCAAAACTTACTAACTAAATCCTTGGCTGGCCAGTATCTCATAATGTAAAACCTTTATAGTGCCGCTACATAAAACTTATCAATGTCCTCAAATGGAGGAGCATATTTGTTAATCCAAAGTGGTATTAACATCTCGAGACACCTTATCTTTGGATAGAAGAAGATCTTCATGAGACACCTTGTCCTTGGGTTGCGGTATTCGAGTACTCTAACAACCTTGGATGGGACTAGAAGTTGCATCTCCTTGAGACACCTTATATTTGGGTAGAAGGAGATCTTCCTGTGACACCTTATCTTTGGGTAGAAGGAGATCTTCCTGTGACACCTTATCCTTGGGTAGAAGGAGATCTTCCTGTGACACCTTATCCTTGGGTTGCGGCGTTCGAGTACTCTAACAACCTTGGATGGGACTGGAAGTTGCATAGACAATTAGTCTAAATTGAATTCTAATATGGTTCCAATGATCACTCTAAGTATATAAATATTATAATTTTTTATCATTTCATCATATTTTTTTATTACTTTTGATTAATTTGATGAATTTGTATTAATTTAAGTTATATTAGGTTAATTTGAGTGCGTGTGTATATTTTATTAGTCGCTTGATCTCATTTGAAGTACCTTGCTCCCCCAAATTTTCTCTCTAAGCATTGCCCCAGTCTAGCATAAACTGGACACCCTGAACTTGCAACAACCCGAATGGCACAAGGTGGTTGTAGAAATGACATCATGGTCTAGGGGTAACCATCTAAAAATCAAATCCAATAGATGGGTTGTTTTCGTCTAGCTTTATTACTCTCCAACATAATTCATATAGCAGTAAATATATCCATGCCATTACAAAATTTATCATAGAAGGTAAAAAAAAGTATGGTTAGGCATAGTGATGTTGGTATCAAAATACTTTGGGTGGTCTCCTCTTCTCAATGCAAAAAAATGTTACCCCTCTGGCTAATGTCCCTAAGTCTACAATCCCAAAAAAGATCGAATCCACGTTTGGATTTGGTAAAATCTAAGACATAGCCTTAGCTTTGGTAGCGCCTCCTTTATTAAAGACACCACCCTCATCATCGATGTTGCCAAAACCCATACTAAAGCCTCACCAGCTCATATAAAAACAAGTACAAAAGCTTTAATTCCAGCAAGGAAAACTCGTTCTCCACCATTGAGAAGACCATCAATATATTTCCAAAGCATCAGAAGTTGGGTGGAAAAGTGACCGCTCCAATCGCTCGGTGAAAAAATAGTGATGCGACCGTCCCAAATTGGTCAAAAAACAATGGTGGCCCTGCAGTGTAAAAAAAACTTGCCATGATCCCTTTCCACAAGGTCTTCTGGCTTGTGCAGATGGAGTGACCCTACCTAGACATGTCTCTCGGGGTTTCACTTAAAAATATGTATGTCTATTGCGTGCGATCATCAGGAGGGGTTTTTAAAACCAAGATTTTGAGAAAAAATTACAAAAATCTACTTACTTAAGGGGGTTTTGAAAAAAAAACTCGTAAGTTTATAAAGAAAAGGGGTTATTTTAGTAAGTTAAAATTAACAGAATAAGGTATTTTTAATACCCTTTGAACACTTGTTGTATGTAGGTCTCCCTAAAAGTACACCGCCTGACACACGTCTATACATAAGTGACCTTGTTGCTGAGTCACAGGTTCTTATTCGACGTCACCATCCCACCCACAAACCACATGTAGGAGGCAGTCCAAAACTTCAATATATGATCTCTCTGAGCAATGTCAAAAGAAAGCCAAACCGTCCTCTAGTGTAATTTTTACGGCTCAAATTGAGAAAAAATTGGTTGTAATTTTGTTGGCTTTGAATTTAATGAAGCAAAATTTTGAAATTTTAGATATAAAACCGGGTAACCTATGCATTTTTTCAATAAAAACCGGTTAGGGTGGAAGGTCGTCCTACTTTTCAGTGGTTAGGAAAAATGTATATTTGTAACACTGGTTAGGAAAAATATTTATTTGTAACACTGTTCCTGATTCCTTCTCCAAATATCTTGGACATCAAATGGTTCCTGACTTCACTGGTTTGCTCAGCTACTGGTCGGATGTTTGTTGTGGTCCGATGATGAAGCCGCTTGGCGCTGCCCAACAAGCCTTAAAAGGACCGGACGGTTATGAGTCACCCCATCAATCCAATAGCCAGACATTTAAGTAACAAAAAGTACGTCGACGTGGAACAAGTACATGTAAACGTGGACAGCTAAGAGTCCACGTAGGATGTGCTGAAGGTTCTGGAAAAGAGATGCTGAAGGACCCGGCATGCGATTGTTCAAAAGCTAGTTGGATGGAGAAAGCTGGAAAAGCCTGGACCGCTTACTTACAACTAATGCGTCATTATCCATAAATAATATTGGATTACCAGCATTTTTAGGGAGCTAAATGAAAATGGGCAAGGCCGCTGGACTCTGCAGCTGCAGCCTGGAATTGGGAATGAGTAACAACCTGTCCGTGTAAGGAATATTCTCTCTCTTGATTGAAATCATCAGAATGATTGTTAATGTAATGGGATGGTTGAAATTTAGGCAAGTGAGAGATTTTTGGTTTGTAAATGAGGATGTGACACCAGGGGACGAACCATTAGATCCGACTAGATGAAATCATGAGCCGTGTGAGCCGGCCAGCCAGGCTGCCACTCCTGTTACGTCGTTGTTGTTTGATCATCAAGTAAAGGAATGTGTTTGAGCTAGTAGTAGATAAAACCTTAGTCCAACTGATTGAATATATTGTCCCCTCTAGCTTGCAAGGAAATCAATTGATTGTTCCCTTGATTGACGTGTGTGTATAACCGTTGTTGTGTTATTGCTCTTTTGTTCCCATTGCATCGTTTAAGTTATACTGAAAAAGGAATACTAGACGTTGCTAATTGGGTGTAGTTTGTTGGAGTTCGTTCGTTTTTTGTGGGGGTGGCTGGAACCTTAGTGGCGACGAGACTTGGGTTGGGGATTTCCTATCCTTATCTGGTGGGTGGTGGAAGCATAAGTAGAGATGGAAAAAAGAAGAAGCATGTGTTTGTTTAATTGGGCATACAAAATGTTGAAAAGGGAAAAAGCATATATTTCTTTAATGGAAAAGAGATGAGAGACAGTGCATGCGTTTTAATTATTTTGTTTTAAAAAAAATGTGAGTGATTGGGTTGCTTTTGCTTCCAAGGATCTTGATATATACCCTACTAGATTTGCGTAAAGAAAAATAAAAACCAGAAACCGAAGAGGCTCGTGATGATGATGGCCAGTATCAACCTTGGTCATTCTTGGTCTATGTTCAAATGCAGAGCTGAGAAAATATACTTAAAAAAAAGGCATGAGGAGGGAAAGGAGATGATGGCATCATGCAGGGGCCAGTGGCCGGGTTACATTTGACAAATCCAAGAGAGAGGGAGGAGACACACACGCGTCACACGAGCCAAAGGGCCCTCTCCTCCTTGCTCAAGGGCCAAAGAAATGTACCAAAGGACCCAACACTATAGACAGTGGAGTGCCCACTCCGGTGAGAGAGGTTAGACGCTTAAAGCACAGTGCGCGCACACACACAAAGCGAAAAGCAAAGAAGTAGGAGAAACCTGGGTAACTGAACATGGGGGCCAAGGGTGGGGCCCTTTCACACACAAACAATGCCAAGCAGTGATGATCACGACAATGGTGTGGCTATGGCATGCTCCTGCTGTTTCTGTTGCCTGCTGCCAGGCTGCGGCTGCAACTATCGAGCTACGTGCAGTATTGGGGGGGGCAAATGGGTGGGGTTTTGGAAGCAAAAAGAGACTTGGAGTTGGGGCGACATAGTACACACAGCTAGCCAGCTAAACCACTACGCTAGCGGAGCTCTTGAGCCCGCTAAAACTAACAGCATTAGCGCACCAAAGTAGCGAAGATCATCTCAAGTAGTAGAAAGCTGGAATGGAACCGTAATCCACCAAAGTTGGAATAGAACAGGAATCCAGCAAAGTACAAGCAGCTCGGACGCAAGACCTCTAAAGTTAGCAGTGGTTTTGAAGGGTAGTCTGTTATGATTGAGTTTGTGATGTGGGGCTGAGGGGCAGCTATCTAGCTAGGCTACAAGCTAGCTTTTAGATGGAATGAAAGCACCAGATCCGTGTGATAGATTCAATCTGTGCTTACTCCCGAGTCCCAGCTGCAAATTTTGAAGCCTTCCTCTCTCTCCTTCTCTATCTCAGCCTTCCTCTCTCTCTCTCTCTCTCTCTCTCTCTTTCTCTCTCTCTCATTCATTTGCTTCTATCAATAGCTTTCTCTTTCATTCCCTGCTCAGACCAGAAAATTGCTTTGCTTCTTCGACTCATCATCATCATTTCCACCGCCTTCTCCTGCAGCAGACACACAAGCCTGCATTTACTTTTCCTTCTTTTTCATTTGCCACCACCACTACTCCACCACCTTCATTGCCCCCTCCTCCCCCTCGCACCTTCTGCCTCCCCTACTAGTCCTTTCATAGTTGGTGGGAGCTTCCTTTGCTGTAGCTGATGTGTGCGGGCATGAATGCAGTCTTCAGTGGGAGGGCGGCACCTTGTCCCTGCTGCTGCTGCAGTTCCAAGCACATAGCCTATATCTCATCTCTCTCCACGATGCTTGACATAAATTGAGCTAGTGGGCATCGAGTTGTGTATTCCAAGCCTTCTATCTTCGTTCCCCGGTTGTCTGTCTGTCTGTCTGTCTGTCTGTCTGTCAAAGCTCTTCAACAATGTTAGACAGCTCGTGTGAGGATCAAACTTCTGTTTACAGTAGAAGCATGGCCCTAATGGTGCACAAGGACTCTTGCAAGGGCCCCTTGGACTCTGGCAAGTATGTACGTTATACAGCTGAGCAGGTCCAAGTTCTTGAGCGGCTTTACAATGAGTGCCCAAAACCGAGCTCCCTTTGTCGTCAGCAGCTGATAAGGGAAAACCCTATATTGCAAAACATTGAGCCCAAGCAGATCAAAGTCTGGTTTCAGAATAGGAGGTGCCACGACCATCTCTGATAATTATATCACTTGAAGCTGGTTATTTTGCACTGTGGAAGCTGAAGTAGCTGCTGTAGCCAGGAACCTTAAATCGTTGTATGGCTACGTTTTGTAGTCTTGACGTGTTTTGTGTTGTCCAGGTGCCGAGAGAAGCAGCGAAAGGAGTCCAGCCGGCTCCAAACTGTGAATTCTAAGCTTACAGCTATGAACAAGCTTCTCATGGAAGAGAACGATCGTTTGCAGAAACAAGTAGCTCAGCTGCTCTATGAAAACGGATATCTCCGGCAGCAACTGCAGCATGTAGTGTTCTAGCTAAATCCTGTGCATCTCTCCTTCTTGCTAAGTGAAGAAGATTTCTTAGCTGATCCCTTATTCTATGTCTTTAATCATGCACATGCTAACACATATCGAATGGGGTGATTATACACATATTTTCACTCTTTTTTCAATTGTGATGATAACGCAGGGTGGCAATATAACAACGGACACCAGTTGCGATTCAGTTGTTACCAGTGGGTTGCAACATCTCCCCACCCCCCAACAATCACCACAGGATGCCACCTATTCGGGGTGAGCTGAGTGGCATCATCTGCAAGAGATCTTTTTTGGAAGCCGTTGCTTTATGGACTAATGTTGGTTTGATCTCTTGTGGCAGAATCCTCTCTCTTGCTGAGGAAGCGCGAGATCTTTTTTTGGAAGCCTTTGCTTTATGGACTAATGTCGGTTTGATCTCTTGTGGCAGAATCCTCTCTCTTGCTGAGGAAGCGCTAGGTGAGTTTCTCGGAAAGGCAACAGGAACAGCTGTTGATTGGGTTCAGATGCCTGGGATGAAGGTGAGATTCTCTAGAGATGAGGGGTTTATAAGTCTAAAATAGTTAATTGTAGAGCAAATTAGTAACATTAGATTTGTTTAAATCCACATGTCTAACATCGAATTTGTTGTAAACCTTATGTCTAACTAATCGCGCCGGTTAACCTGCTGCTTCTATAGCCTGGTCCGGATTCGACTCAAATGGTCAACATTTCGCACGGTTGTGCTGGTATAGCTGCACGAGCTTGCGGGCTTGTGAGCATGGAACCAGCCAGGGTGAGTGAACCCAGCTACTGGTTGAAATGTTATAACAGGCCAGAGTTTTTAAGGTAAAAAATCTACTGCTCATTATACTAATCTTTTATGATGATACCCTTGCAATTAATTTTCTCAAGTATATTGCGCAGATTGTGGAAGTGTTGAAAGATAAACCTTCATGGCATAGGGACTGTCGTCGCTTGACCACCATGCTTGCTACCACTACTGGGAGCGGTGGTACCATAGAGGTGCTCTATACCCAGGTGATAATAGAGCTTTATTGATTATGCTCTTAGATTATGGTCTGCCACCTTTCATCCCAATTTAACCTTACCTTTGATTAATTGCAGATGTATGCGCCCACTACATTGGCTCCTGCAAGAGATTTCTACACGTTGAGATATACCTCACCTTTGGAAGATGGAAGCTACGTAGTGAGTTTTCATGCGCGCCTCTAACCCAAACCCTCTCCAAGTTTAGCTATCGACAGTCTTTAGTTTTCATTTGCTATGCATTTTGCCCACATTTTCTGAAATTCGGCTTGCTTGGATATAGTTTAAAGGTTGATTCTTTTGTTTTGCCTAGGTGTGTGAGCGGTCTATGAACGCTCCGCATGTTGCCCCAATGGCTCCTCAAATGCAACCTTTCATCAGAGCAGAAATGCAAGCTAGTGGGTGTTTGATCAGGTCTTGTGAGGGGACAGGGTCTATTGTCATAATTGTGGACCACATGGATCTGGAGGTAGAGAAAGTCATCAAAAAATTATCTTGGATCGCTTATTATCTTTTTTTAAAATGTTTTCTCCATGAGATTGTAACGCAGATTATTTCTTGCTTGCGCATCTGTAGCCTCTCACTGTGCCTGAGGTGTTACGGCCGCTGTATGAGTCTCCAGCTGTTTTGGCCCACAAAGTCACCATTGCTGTAAGAAGCCTTAATGTCATTCGTATTAAGGTAGATCTAGTCAATTATCTCAAAATAAGGAATGATTATTGGCATTGTGCTTTTGAAGGCTCTAAGGCATTTGAGGCATCTCGCACAAGAAGGTACTGTTGAGGCACCAGGAGGAGGGCAGCAGCCGGCTGCTGTGCGTTCGCTTAGCCACAGGCTGGCAAAGTACGTGGTCTTTTAAGCGTTTCTCAATGAAGATCATGGCGAGTTAAACCATAATGAGTAGTAGGGATTACCGGTCTTTGGTTGTGTTTATGTAACAGAGGTTTCAACGATGCTGTTAATGCATTTGTCGACGATGGGTGGACGACAATCACAAGCGATGGGGTGGACGATGTAACCATAATGGTAAAAGCTCCTTCTAGCAACAGAGAGCTGGGTGTACGATTGCACTCCACATGCAGAGGCATAATGTGTGCCAAGGCGTCAATGCTGCTTCAGGTGAGGGTTTTGAGCTCTCCTTATCTGTCTACTCTGGTTATCAATGTCCATGTCCGAGACCGATTCTCCCTCAACACTCAATATCTTCTCGTTTGTACTACTCTTGGTGGTAAAAAATTGTTTTGAGCAGAATGTGCCACCCTCTCTGCTGGTCCGTTTCTTGCGCGAGCACCGATCAGAATGGGCGGACAATAGCTTCGAGGAGGCCATGCAAATGGGAAACCCAGGGTTTTCCGGTTTCCATCGTGGTTTAAGCAACTCTCAAGTTCTGCTACCCCAGATACATGCACTTGAACACGACGAGGTATGTTAGTCGGCAGTGGCAGTGTGGCACCCTCATTCTTAAAATAAATGAAAATCGAGAACACCCGTTTATTTACCATTCTTATAACTTGCTTGAATGAGCTTTCGTTTCACACAAGACATTGAATTTTCTCCACACCCCCCGCGTACATTGCTCACCGAACATAGAACATATGCATATATCTTATTTTAGATATATACAAGCAATATGTGCTCTTCACCAGAAAAGAGACTTACGATACTGAATAATATAAACTAGAAAATAAAGTAATAGCAATGTTTTTACTTACAGTTGCTGGAGCCGTGGTCACCATGTTGGTCTTGGTGTGGATTTGATTACGTTAAATTTTCCGCCTACTAAAAACTTCATATTGGCTTCAATTATGGCATATTGGTTAGCCTTGGTGTGGATTTTGACTTGTGTGCACTTCATGATTCCTGTTTAGTCGAGTTTGCGTTGATTTGAGTAATGAATTTCAATAAATTATTATTATTTATTTATTTTTTTGGGATAAAATGCCTTAGTTCTTGGAGCTGTTAAAGATGGAGGGTTGTGAAGATGAGAACAACCTGATTGGTTCGCGAGACATGTTTTTGCTGCAGGTTCGCGTCTCTTTGCGTGAATTAATCAATTTACCAAACCGTTTATTGATATGTAGTTACTAACTTTGGTACTGCTATTCTATTTACCAGCTTTGTAGTGGCCTTGATGAGACTGGTTCTGGAGTTTGTGCTCAGATGGTGTTTGCTCCAGTTGATGCCTCAATCTCAGATGACATCGAACTGATTCCATCGGGCTTTAGAGTTATACCTCTAGACAACGGCCACGTTGTAAGTCGAGCGATAGTTTGTTTTAGTGGACGTCAATTTAGGTTTAATATTGTTTAAGGTTATTCTATTCTTAGGCTTTACTTGTAGTTAAGGTGTATGTCTAAGATGATTAAGGGTAAAATATGCAAGCAGGATAGTGGGGCGACCACGATAACTTTGGACCTGGCTTCCACCCTCGAAGCGGGTTCTACATCATCAGTGATCAAATCCACTAACGATAATCAGCACGTAAGATCAGTGTTGACGATTGCATTTCAGTTCAACTACGAGAGCCGGATGCAGGAAAGTAACGCCACCATCGCCAGGCATTATGTGCGCAATGTAGTGTCTACCGTGCAGAGAGTTGCTATGGCTCTAGCTCCCCCTCGCGTGAACTCGCAATTAGCTCCCGCAAGGTGTCTTCCGGAGGGTCTTCTATTAGCACGCTGGATATGCAGGAGCTACAAGTAAAAACCAAAATTCTCTCGTCTTTTTCTTTCTGAAGATAATTGTACTTAACCTTTTAAATAACCCTATATGCTAGCTTTACAATTGTTTAAACGATAATTACACGGTCTAATCACTATTATGAAGCGCTAACTGAAGGCCATGATAAAAAGTTCCACTCAAATTGAAGCGCTAGCACCGTGATGCCTTTTGAGAGAATAATATGCTATATATGTAAGATATGAGCCCTAGCACTAGGTCAAAGGATTATTATTATATTCTAATTAGCAATGTAAATGAGAGTATATTTGGAACTGATATGGTTCTCATCTTTCTTTCTTTTTAAAAAAAATTCATGAGGGCTTATTCATATGGTTCTCTCATCTTTTCATGCGTCTAGGTTGAGTTTAGGGATGGACCTTGTCCATGTGGACGTTGAAAGCAGTGAAGAATACTTAAAGGCTCTGTGGAAGCTGGGTGATGCTGTCATGTGCTGCCTATGCAAGGTGATATGTATAATAGTTTACGCAATTCAATATAATTATCAACATGCGTCTTTATATCGAAGGGATTAATATATCAAAACCCTAAAGGTGGAAGGATAACTCTAACAACTCTCTGCCATGCACTTTTAACGTATACAACAGACCTTGCCTGTGTTCACGTTCGCAAACCAAGCTGGTCTGGAGATGTTGGAAACCTCATCCATTGCTTTGCAAGAGTTATCGTGGGAGAAAACGTTGGACGAAGACTCTCAAAAAAGCTTGTGCTCCGTTTTTAGCCAAGTAATGCAGCAGGTATATATTTAATACTTCATTTTGCAGCTCCCCTAGGTATTATGTATAATTTTTTTGTTTGATTTTAATGAATCAATTATCGAGAACATTTTCTTATTGCCGAGAATATTCTGGCTTTGCCTCTTGCAATCAAGAGCAACTGGTTACTGAACGTATATCGCGCAAATCCATGAATTATTATCACTCATTCATTGTAGTAATCATTGCGCAATATGCAAGCATATTCTCTTGCGTTGCTCATTTGATTTCAACTTTTTTGCTGTTTAAATGACAACCTATCCAAAGCCTGCGCTGCGGCTGAGCATATTAATATGGGTAATGCTTGCTGAATCACACTGGAAGGGGGGAGCACATGCTCCTGAAAATATTGTGAGCACATGCTGCTGAAAATATTGTGAGCAATGTACAGAAATAATCAAATAAATGGTTAAAAAAATACAAATATGTATAATACTTACGTTTGGGAGATTGGTTTTGTCCAGGGGTATGCTTGTCTTCCAGCGGGCATAAGGCTGTCCAGCATGGGGCGCCCGGCCTCTTACGACCGCGCCATAGCCTGGAAGGTGGTGGAAGAGGACGAAGTTAGCATCCATGGAGTGGCTTTCCTTTACATTAACTGGTCTCTGCACAACAACAACGTGAAAGCAGACCTCCACCACCATCCCTTACTGCTCTGAACGCGCTAGCAACAAACAAACGCCTTTGTATTTTGGTGCTTTTTGTCAACTCGTATATATTATATCAAATATACCAACAAAAACAATATATTTATAATAAATTAGAATGAAAGCGCCACTGCGCCAGGCCTTTTATTAGCTGTACTTACCTCTCTGGCGCGCGTGCTACTCACGCATAATGATACACGCAAGAGGCCTTTTGTACAAACTTCAAAGGCCTTTCTCAGTTCTGGATTTAAGTGGATACTCTGCAGGTGTTTCTTTTGTCCTTTGTTGGAGTCTGGGCCCCGGCCCTTCGGCCGGGGGGCAGTGCGCGGTGGGCGGCGGTCGTTTGTCTGAATCTGGGACTTCGTACGTGACTACGACTCACGACTCACGAGCATTCGGTGAATCGGTGGAATCGGCGGGCAGACTTTTTTGACACACACACTCATCCTTTCACACACGTCTCTCGCACCTCACCACCGCCCCCACACACACAGTGCACACACAATTTCACACACCCTTCACTTCCCTCCCGTCAACTTCTTTCTAGAATGTAAAAAGTTCACATCTCCTCATGTTCCATCCAAAAACTGAGACTGCCCCGCTCCATCCACATGTCCCACAGTCTTTTCTTACACGTTACAACCTTTTCAGAAAGTTCCCGGCCTACTCTCTCGCTTTCTTATCACTCACATTCTTGTGGACTTTTTTGCCTTGCTCGCCTTCTGCTTTTACGAACTTTTACATGAGAGTGTCGCGTTGTTAAAATTCGTCTTGTTTGTTAAGTGACATATTATAACATTATTTCCTTACTAAACGAATGGTCTTCTCTACATTATATTGTACGTGCGTGACCCTTTTGCTTTTCAAGTAAAGGCTTGCTCTTGCGTAGAGAAATGTGTACCACCGCTGCGCGCGTGAGTGTGGGTGAAAACGAATTTCGGGAGTAAATTGTACCTCAATCGTTTGTTTCCAGACGCGTGCTTTTAAAGTGGTCTCCCGAGGACTCTCGAGACGCAGTGCTCGAGAAAAACATTTTTCTCAGCCAGTGAAGAAAAGGAAAAGGTTGGAAAAACCTCGGTTAATATTCAGGAATTTTTGGGTTTTATAACTAAAATTTATAAAAATTGACCGGCATTCTTCAATTTAGGACTAAAATTTATAAAAATTGACCGGTTTTCTTCAAAGCCTAAATTTTGGCCGGGAATTTTATATTTCAACCGGTGAAAAATACATTAAAAGCCAGTTTTTCGTGGGCACTGCTCGAGTCCCTTTACTTTTTTCTCAATGGCGCGGGCGTGTTGTGCTTGTGTTGGTGTCTATAGCAAAACATTGTAATTTACAATGCTCGAAAAAAAAACCTAGGGCTTAGTACATTTTGTACTTCTTATATTGGAAATTTACTTGAAACTCTTTAGTTCTTAGAGTCGCAGAGGTTGTAGTCTTGTCTTGCAAAATGGTGATTATATTGAAACTCTTTAGTTCTGAGAGTCGCAGAGGTTGTAGTCTTGTCTTGCAAAATGGTGATTATATTTTCTTATAAAGCTAAGGAGAAAAAAAAATCATCCATTTTATATTTCTATTGACCTAAGAAGCATAAGTCAGATCCTCCTTCTCCTTGTATTGCATGTCAGACACATTCCACATTTACATGTAATGAACATATGTGCTAGTGATTCTACCTCGCTATTGCATCTCGGATATATCCCACATTCAATGCCAATTTTGGGGGCTCTTTTATTGGTCCATAAGGGCTTTGTGCATAATTTGAAAGGGGGCCTCTAGATCTCCAGCATCATCAGATGATGTCCAAGTATCAGAGCTCCGTTCGGCTCAAAATTACCTGTTCATCTTCTGTCTTGACATAATTTTTCTTTTAGCTCACTTGGATGGACTCATTTTTGATTGCCTGTGTTCAGGAAGTCGCCCCATTTTGCACCCCTTTTTTGAAAATCTTGTGTGCTTCTCTCTAGGAATATAGCTCTTCAAGACTACACAGAGAACTAGACTGAATTGAGCTGGTTAGGTTGTTGGTGAAGGAGAGCTCTTTCTTGCATCTACTCCTCCAGGCTTTCCACATCGCTTTCACATGGGGACTTCCTAGTGGTTTGATTGCCATCAGATTGCAAAAGACCAACATTAGTGGGTCCCCTCTTCCCATCTTGGGCAATTCACTACTCTAAAGTTGTAGATCTGCCTATTAAGTCGAATGGCCCACTCTGTTTTGCAAACTTCTTATAATCTATTTTGTTGTCATCTTGTGTGTAACATCTTTAATGTTCGGCGCTCCTAGGCCCCATTCTTGCTTTGATAGTGTTCACACAATAACTTTTGAGATTTCGTACACCTCACCATTCCTCGAACATAGTTAGTTTTTGCTCGTGGTGCCCATACCTTTTATTTTCCTACAGTTGAGGGGCTTTAGTTGGAGAGGAAGTAGATGAAACAGGGGAATATAATGTGATTGAGAACCACTAGTTTGGTTGCAAGGCTATGTTGGTACCCCTTCCACTGGTTAAACTTTCTCTAATCCGTATGCATGACCCAACTCTATCTTTGGTGTAGCATGACTCCAAAGCCCATGGGAATGCCCGGGAGCCAAAATATATAGCCTTCTTGAATTACCTTGCATCCACACTCCAACACCTACTGAGTGGGTTCTTAAATCAGGGCCCTTATCCTTGTTTTCTCATTATTTATCTTAGATCCAAAAGCCAAGCATAAGAGATATAGAGATCCCTAGAATGCTTTAATTAATTCCTCATAATTTGTGGATAAGGCTATTGGTATCATCCGCGAACTAGTGCTAGAGACAAAGTTGACCCTAAAATGATCCCTTCTAGGGTCCCTTTTCTCATGGCATCTAGAACAAGCCAACCTAGAGTGTCAACAGCAATAGCAAACATGAGTGGGGCAAGAGGTCATCCCTGCTTGATGGAGGCTTCTTTTAGCTTGGCATTGTCTGTGACTGTTGCTCTAGTATGACTAATGAGGATTTTGACCCATTTAATGAAGTTTTCCCTCATCCCCATGCCCCTTAGGGATTGTAAAATAAAGTCCCATTTGACTCTGTCAAATAAGCCTTAGTCAATCTTGAAGAACATGAAAGTGGGCATGTTCTACTCTCTTCCCACATGGAAATGACGGTATCTAAGATATATTTTCCTTTAATGAGCCCTTTTTATTCTTTTTGAATCTAGTTCTTTAAGTTACCAGATAGCCTTCTCGCCAAGGTCTTAGCCAATATTTTATAAGCACTAATGAGCATGGTTATTGGTCTCTAGTTGGTGATCATATCCTTGGGGCCCTTCTTATGAATAAGCTTTATCAATCCCTCAGTGGAAGGGACCCGGAGCTCAAAGATTCTTGCCATACCAATAGAAGGTGGTCAACTAGGAGAGGCTTTAAGCACTTGAAGAATTTTGAGGGAAGCCCATTAATCCCCACGCTTCTCCGTGTTTTAAGAGATTCTATAGTCTCTCCCAGCTCGGTGACTTCTTACTCAAGGGCAGGAGAGCTAGTCCTCGAGGGAATCGTCCCAGTCCTAAATTCTTGCCCTCCTCTTCCAGGGTGACTTCTTGCTTAAGGGAAGCTAGACTTGCACGCAATCGTCTTGGCTCTATATTCTGGAATCAATTTGCAGTCTGCCTTTCTTTCCCATGAGAGGGATGAGGGGGTACTGAAGATTCATGAGAAGTGCCCCTATACTATATCCAGGTTTTTTTGCTATCAAAGCTACCTTTTTTCCCGTTTTGTCTAGAAGGGGAGCTTTGTGGTCCTTTTCAATCTTTTTTAAAAGCAGCGTGAACATTTCTTTAGAGGGCCGAGTCAACCTTCTTGCCCACCACTCTCTTAGGAAGAGCTTCAAATGTTCGTAGTAGCTAGGTCTTTGTGAAGATTTTGGTACCCCTCATCAACCACTCTCTCTAACTCGTTCATCTTAGCATATTTCCCTTCCGAGGGTTCTTTCTGACTTCTTATTTTATATATTTCAGGAGCTTTTGAGTGTCTTTAGCCATTGTCACTTATGCCCTAGTTGGGGTTGGAAGCTATTATTCAAGATAGATTTGATCCCTTCCTTCCCCAAAGGGAGTTGGAATAAAGACGAGATTTTCACCATTTGGGCCAAACTTTTATTTGCTCTGTGAATGTAAACTTATCATGCATAAATGAGTCTCAAAAGAGCCAAAGGCGTGCAACCCTCATGTGAGTTTTGTAAAATTCCCTTCATTTTGAATGGAATTTTGCACGGAATGCCATGTTGGTTGCACAACATCATGATGAGCTAAAGTTCATCCAAGCTCTTTGTATTAAAATACTAAGGCATCCATGATAAAGTATGCAAGTGAAGGTTAAGAATGAGGAGATGACCCACTTGCATGCTTGTTGAAAGGGAACAATAAAAAGTATCTATTCGTTTAGAAGGAAGTAAGAGAAAGTACCTTGGTAACCTCATATTTCATTTCAAGCTATCCTTTTTTTTTTTTTGTAAATGATATTCTTGGCCAAATGGTCTTTGATCTTTCAAAGTGAGGGAGTCTCTGTTCAAGTCTAAGGAACGATCGTGATCGTCTATGACCCTGGCTCGAAAAACAAAAACAAAAAATCTTTCAAAGTGAGGGAGGTAACACTAGCTTGCGGTGTGACAAATTTTATTAGTTTGATAAGGTACATAATGCATACTTGGGTTAAAAAAGTATCGATAGTCTATATGTATTATGATTGATGTGTTATCATTAATGTCAATGAATTACGTGTCATGTACCATCTTGATGTGTCACATGTTGTGTCATCCTTTATGTGTCACGTGTTGTTCATGTCAGAAGAGTATAATTTACATAACTTAGGACGCAATGTTCAAAATTCAAAAAATAGGTGTCACCTTAAAAATATGCTAGACAAAAATCCAAAATAGCAGGTTAAGTGATACATGAAAAGGAATCAAAAATATTTCTTTCATGACAAAGGCTATGTCATGTGTCATGCTTTACACACACACACTCTCTCTCTCTCTCTCTCTCTCTCTCTCTCTCTCTCTCTCACACACACACACACACACACACACACACACACACACACATGCTCACACACACATGCATGCATAAACAAAAGATGAAAACTCAAGAGTGTATGTGAGAGTTAATTATGCTTTCAAGAAGCTATAAGACCCAAGAATAGTTTCCTTATATTCATGTGTCATGAGTTGTATATCTTATGTATCACATCATGTTTGTATAATGTGCCATGAGTGTTATGTCGTCGTGTTTATCTTCTTCCTTGTGATATTTATACATGATGTAGTAAGTCTTGCTTGCCATGATGCCATGTTGAATTCCAATATGGTTCACATCATGCACTTGGTTTGGGAGTCCTTCACACTTATAATCACTTGCAATAGTTAGAACTCACTACCCAGACTTCAACCACAAATGATAATGAACATTAGTTGATAAACAAACATCATCAACAGCTTCAAACCTGCCCCATCACCGAAGATAATATAAGGTGAGTGCCATACCAAAATAAAAATGCCAAGCAAACATCTCAAAGGGCCAATTTCCACACAAGGCAGTTTTTTGTATGGTTAGCAACCGGTTGTTGCTACACAACAAGGAAGTCTTATCTCGCAACCATATAAATTGTATTTCTCTCTCTCCGAGTTGCAACTAGTTTTTATTTCAAGTATTCGTGGAAATTGGCCTTGTTCAAATCCAAATTTTGATGAGCAATGTGATTCCCTTGGAAGAATCTAAAAGTACGATCAAATTTTGCTGACATGATTGGGACCCGTATTAAAGGAACAAAATCGATCTCACATCATTACCCAAAAAAATGTAAGGGGAACAGGGCGTTTGTGATAATATTTGGACAAGCAGGTGCAAGAGAAAGATTCTGATGTGGCGTATCCTACATGGCCAACCTCAAGTAACCGTGAGAACAGCTCCGAACACTAGCAACATGTGCTACCTGCTTGTGTTGTACGTTAGGAGGCGAGCTCAAACAGACCATGAAGAACTCAGACATGGCTTGCCCCTCATCTGATGTCGAGGTGCTATAACTTCGAAAGCCTTCAACACTCAAGCTCGAATCTTTTTTCCCGTGGGGTTTGAATGGCGCGGGGGGGGGGGGGGGGGGGGGGGGGGGGACAGCCCAACAGCTCTCGTGAACAAGCTGAGCCTCTCCTGCCTGGCAGCCAGAAGCATTCATGCTCGCCGGGTACCTACGGTTTTCAGGTTGCCTCGGGAAGTTCAAGGAGACGTACAAGCCACAAGTTGCAGGAACGAGGCCTTCGGGGTGCTAGCAGTCTTTTGTAAGTAAAAAGCAAAGGGTCCTCCAAAAGAAAAAAAACAAAGGAATCAGTAGATAAAAAGCCTTTTCACTGAGTTTTCCGGAGTTTGAGCTTTAACCTCCTTTTAATATAAGCAAAACCTGGGAAAAATTAGCACCCGTCCCGACGTACACTGATTAGAAGCCTTTGGCGCCTGCCTTGGCACGTATCTCCAGCTAGGTGGATACAATCTTTACTATTTGGTCTCTTTTTCTCTGCAAAAGGATTAAGAAAAGAAGAAGCATGTAAGGCGTTTTTTAATCATAAAACAATATCTATACCATTAGCTTCCAATTTTGTCACGGCTACCTATCTAATAGCTTTTTTTTTCATTAATTAATTAATGCCACTAGTGTGGGCATTAATTAATCGATGCCCAAGCTTTGTTTCACTAAGGTTATTATTACAAAGTAATTCAAACCTTGCTTTAACTAAAGGTAACAATAATAAATAACAATTTTCAAACTTATTGTAAAAAGCATTAAAATTGAAAATAAAAAATGCCATCATAAATGTGAAATGAGTTAAATGACTTAAAAATAATCTATGAAACCTAAAAAATTTGTATTTGTTCTATTCATTTAAAATATAAAAATTATACAAAAAACATATTTTTGTAATAATAGTAATGAAAATTTTTACAACAATAAAAGTGACAGTTTATACAACGATGACTATGAAAATACATATTTGAAAGATGGTCATACGTATTCATTGAAATTCTGTACATAAAGATAGTTGCTTCCTGAGGTGCAAAGATACAAAATCATGACCATTTTTTATTGCTTCCCTCATATTTGGTGGGTCCCAAAGAGTGCGATATTTGCCATGCAATACATGCGCGTTGCAAACATCTTCATCACTGTCCACAGGGATGGGGTTGCTTCTTGATCTTGGATTACCAAATCATCATTTTTTGGTTGTTCATCTTCAACTCTAGCTATGTCTACATCTGGAAAGTACGTGAAACCTGGATGATCCATGAAAAAAATTTCATCGATGTCAACAGAATGAGTGATATGAGAGATTTTCATCACTTTCCAAATAACAACTGTCCTTTTTCTATCATTCCATTCCCCACTTTAGGCATGATCCAGTGTGTAGATGGGTAGTATTTCCTAGTGCAGAGCATTCGCAACAACAAAGTAGACTCCATGCTAGCCCCTAGCTTATTCGAGATATTATGCATGGTCAAACACATTGACAGGAGTTAAACATACTTTGGTTTATAAATCCCCTTGCCCATATAGCGCATATTGCTCACGACGACAGCTAGTTATTTCTTCAATAGAGACATTGTGACTGAAAAATATGAAGTGTGGGTTGTACAAGTCTTTCATACAGTAACGTAACATGCCCTCATTATGTGTGGAGACAGATTTGTTTCAAAGCTCTGCAGATGACAATCCTGTTAGCAATTATCTCTTGTTTGTACATTACACAGTAGGGCCTCTGTTGTGGGTGTGCCCACCCATTTAGGTGTTTTCTTATTTTTCCCCATTTTTCATGTATGTTCCCCTGTTTTTTGTGGTCGTGGGGTAGTAGATGCTGGCCGCCTATTTTTCTAGTCTGGCCGACTATGTTAAGTACTGGTGGCCGACTGCCTTTTTTTTTGGTCGTGAGCATTCAGGGCTGTTGTCGGCCTGTTTTGGGCTGGCCGCCAATAGCCCACGGCCATATATATACGTGGCCCTGCCCCCCACACTTTGTATCACATTTCAAGATTTTCTAGTGTATATAGCAGAGTTTATACAGCTTCTCTCTCCCTCTCTCATCTACGTTTTGCTCTCTACAAGAGCTGTCTTCATTTTCACTGTGCATTCTGACATGGTATTAGAACCCCAAGTGGCTTAAAGCTTGGAGATAGTGGGACCTTGACGGTTTGCTGATTTGTGGTGCTGATTGGAGATTGCTTGGGTAGTTCGGGAGTTGAAGATCGGGTAGAAGGTGGCCATCATCATTGGACAACCACCTTGCATACTATTTCCAGCTTCTTCATTTTTTTCCCACCACCCTCCCTTCTGTTAAAACCCTAAAGATCTCTCTAGCTAATAACCATGTATAAACATGCATGAACCAAGCATATACTTATCCACTCGACCACCCCCGAGCCCAAGGATGCACACATAAATACAATGAAGTATCACATATCTTACCTTAGTGTCCCATACCACCAAGAGATATGACTTCACTCTAGCAGCACATAGCTCTAACATGAAATGGAAAGAGAGTAGACACAATGTTCTACACAAGAGAACATCCCTTGAGAGTGCCCCATGCCCTTATTATATAGGAGGGCCCTCAAGTGACTCTTGACTCTCCATTTCCATGTGTGACCCTTGGTTGTCTGACCCTAATCTCAACCCAAGATTAGACCTAACCCTTGCCCCACTAGAGCATGTTTCCATGCTCTCATGTTCACATGCCTAGGGTGGGTTAGCCTCCTAGTATATGCATATATAATGTGCACATAACATACTTCCCCCCTCTCAAAACATTGCACTCTTGTAATGAAAAGAAGGAAAACTGCGCTCAACATTTTCAATTGACTCCCAAGTTGAATCCTCAATTTCCCTATCTTTCCACTTAATTTTAACCTCAGGGATTAAGCGACTACGAAGTTTCCTTTCCCTGAATTCAAGTACCTTTTCAGGTTCATGTGGAACATAAGACAAATCTTCAACTTCAATGAGTTCTTGAAGAGTACTTTGTTATCCTCACCTCACAGCTTCTCTTTCAGTCTACTGACATGAAAGACTGGATAAACTCTGACATGTGGAGGTAGTTTTATTTCATACGCAATCGTGCCAATCCGACGTATAACTCGAAATGGACCACAATATGTAGGAGATAAATTTGAGCACTTTCTTGTTGACAAAGTCTGAGAATCTTTAGGAACTTTTAAATAAACTGGCTCAAAAGTCCGAGGTGAGCGTTCCCTATTAGCATAAAACCGTGCTCTATCTTGAGCACTCGTGATAAAATCCTGAGCTTGGGTCAGCATTTCTAGGATATCTCGCAAATCCGTTGATGCATCAAGCTTAATGTCCTTAAGATCGACATCAACAGGTGCCCTGGGTTGATACCCATACATAAGCATGAACGGACTATAACCAGTAGCCGAATGCTTAGAACTGTTATAGGCGAATTCCATCATTAGAAGATATTTTTCCCAACTTGATGGTTTTCCAGAGATATATCAATGAAGCATATCCTCTACAATCTGATTCACACGCTCTATTTTCCCATCAGACTCTGGGTGATCATAGAAACTTATACTCAAAGTAGTTTTTCCAATTTCTTGAAAACTTCCTGTCAAAAATGAGCCGCGAACTTAGAGTCCCGATCGCTCATAATATTAGAAGGTAGACCATATAGTCTAAATAGTTGCTTGACAAATTGGTAAGCCAATTCCGATGCTTTAACTGTTGTCTTTGTGGGTAAAAACCTAGCCATCTTTGTCAATCTATCCACAACTACCCAAATGGCATCGTGACCCTTGCTGGTATGCAGAAGTCCTGTAATGAAATCCACGGAAATACTTTCCCACTTTTGAGATAGAATATCCAAAGGATGTAATAACCCAGCAGATTTAAGGTGCTCTGCCTTATTAATTTGACACTGATGACATTTGACCACATAATTCTAAACAAAATCCTTCATTTTTGGCCAATAAAAAGTCCTTCTAAACCAAAGCCAAGGTACGTTGTATGCCCGGATGTCCTGCTCTGCTCTGCTGCCGATGGTGCATCATGACACTCAAATAGGATCCTCAGTTTAATTTCTGGCATATCTGGTACGCAAACCTTATCATTTCAAAATAAAAGACCATTCCAAATAAAAATTTGGTTGGCTTTTCCTTGATTCACTAGGTTTTGATCTACCTTAGAGTTGGACCTTGATTTTACCAAATTCCAATATTTTTCAAAGAAAATATCTGTACTGCATTTTTCCCTGAGTGAATTGTACAAGTTAGAAGTAATTTTTGTGAAGCTAAGCTCATTAACTTCACCAATTCGACTCAACGCATCAACAATGATATTCAAGGTACCTTTTCTATATTTAATCATGAAATCAAAGTCCTGCATCAATTCAACCCATTTGGCCTTTTTACCTTTCAAGTCCGGTTGATGACAAATGAACTGCAAAGACTGATGATTTGTCAAGACCATAAACTAAGACCCGTAGAGATACTGTCTCCATGCCTTTAAAGCATAAATGATCGCATGCAACTCTTTCTCCTGAATTGGGTACCTAGTCTATGCATCATTGAGTTTCTTACTCTCGAAGGCCATAGGCTTCCCATCTTGGAATAAAGCTACGCCTTTCGCAAAATCACTAGTATCAGCCCCTCTACAATGTAAGGCATACTAGGATCTGGTAAGGCTAACATAGTAGCATCTCGAACTTTATATTTCAAAGTATGGAAAGTTTCTTGTAGCTTCTCATTCTACTCAATCAGAGAATGTCAGCATCAAACACCAGCGAGACAGCAAGGAAAAACGCCAACATGAGCTAGGCAGGCTCTGCACCACTGGCTATTGAGCTCGCCAATCTGTATTCTGAGGCGACAACTCAACAAGAAAACTCCCTCTCTCTGTCGCCTTACAAGAAATACCTAGAAAACTCCCATGAAAAAAACCAACTGAGGTCTCCGTTGCGCTTGGCGAAGCTGCAGTCAGTGTAGTGGGCGGCCAGGACCTGGAAGTCAACTTTGCCGGCCACGATGACATCTCGGAAAGCCTGGAGGATGGCCACAGCAGCATCCCGACTGGTGGCCTTTATACTCACGCCCACGATGCCAAGAGGGTCTTCGCAATCCCTCGTGCTTCAGTAGTATGTGCGGCGCCCACGACTTTCCAAAACGAAGACTCCCATAATCACGATATCTTAATAGTATCAAAATGTGGGTGAAGAAGCAGCTACTTGTAGCTCAAGGCTACTATGAAGGTGCCAAATAAATTTGGGTGCCTCGATAGTCAAAACCTCTTCCTCAACGAAGCACTCTAAAGCCAAGGAAGAAGAAGAGTACTCCACAACACCGTCCACAAAAGTCTATGTGAGTTTCTCAAAGAACTCCACCAATGCAACAAGTGTAGGTACCAAAAACATTGTTGCAAGCACAAGGGTACTCAAAGTCCCCTAATCTTGCACAAAGAAGAAAGCCTCAACACCAAGCACATCGGCCACCAAATTATAGTGTTCTTCAAAGATGGGTGGGTGCCTGTGCATGTGCTTCAAAAACAAGGATACTATGATGGTAATTCCATCATATGGTTGCTCTAATCGAACAATGTGAAGAAAACCTCACCACTAACTTCAACCCCAATAATTGCACCTAAAGTTTGACAAGAATGGAGGCCCAAGCAAGAGCAAGCAAATCACTCGACCACTCTCACGCATTCAGCACCAACACAAGAGCTTGTCTATTCAAGCAAACAATCAGCAGTCTTCCCTACTACTGCCTCAACATCATTTCAGCAACAAATTGAAGGAGCTATATGGAGATTTAGGAGCACATCAAGAACAAAATAACAATGCTCTTGTCACCCCTCTGGAAGTGAGAAATGAGCGCACAAGAAGCTGTTGTTTGCAAATCATGACCTAGATGACCCATTAAAAAAAAACCTTGAGGTCAAAATATGCAAATTCAGGGAATTCCATCTCATGGAATTACAATTCACGGAGTTCCATCTCACGGCTTAAGAACCATCACTTTCATGATTTAAGCCCATCACGGATTAAGCCATATCACGCAATAGCCACTATATATTTGTTAAGCTTCTTGCTTACTATTCTTTTGGCTAAATTAATGTAGCAGCTTCTTGCTTACTATTCTTTTGGCTAAATTAATGTAGTAGCTACTCCATGAGTACATATCCATACTCATGCACTGGAGTACATTTTCACCAAAGCCTCACCATCGACAACTTCCAGGTACATCTCTAGATGGGGGGCCATGGTGGGCGGAAGCCTGGTCAATGGTACAACCCATCGCCTGGAATTTTCCTTCAAATTACAAACCTCTCCAAACGACGTCACAATCTTCACAACTCAATGATTTTCAATCCCTAGTGAAGATATCTATAATAGCCTCGCAAGTCGACGTAATTCTTTTAATCCTCACGAACAAGTGGCTACTTCAACACAAAGCAGTTCAATAAGAGTCTATATGACTCAATTCTTATACTTCATGAAAATCTGCTTCTTCTAAGAGCACTTAAATATGCATAAAAACATAAAAGCACATGGATAGAAGAAGACAAGATCAAATCCTACTCAACAACATTTCACAAGAATCCTGCCACACAAAGGGACATCATCACAAGCCAATTACTTCAAATGATGAATGTCACTTCAATGAATCAAATGAAGAACTGAGAATCACCATCTCGTTCTGATGATTAAGTCTATGTTCCTCCAGATCCTTCTCTCTCTTCTCCCCCATTATTAACATCTCTTAGTGTCCCCACTAACAAAAATCACATGTAACCTTGCCGATGATTGCCAAAAACAAAGTGAGCCAAAAAAAGGGAAAAAAAGAAGAAGCTCACACAAATATAAAAAATGCAATCATTCGCAAAAAACCCCCCACCCCGTTAGGAATTCCCAATATATCACTAACCTCTTCATTCATTAACTAGCTTTTCTTATTCCTTCCGGAGGAACAAAGACCATTGAACATCATTCAACATCAAAGCCATCAACAAAGCTTGTTCATTCTCCCCACACAAAGGTCTTCAACGCGATCACGTGGACGTGATCGTCATCAGGAAGGGGAGAATAATAATCCAATTCTATAATTAACAAGAGCTACTGTCATTATTTTACATCAAGGAGTCATGGTAGATACACCAAAGGGTCATACATTCAAGATATGAAGCAATAGTGTCCAAAGCTACAACTTAGACGAGCGCTCGTAATGGTGTGACGGAGTGTTTATGGCAATTCCCACTTCAAGAGCATGTGGTAGCAAGTTAGGATGAAGTCCTAAGTGATGTACTTCATGTTAAAATTACAGCAATGTGATGAGCTATGGTGGATCAAATGCTAGAATCAACATCATTAACAAAGTGATTAGATAATAATTAAGACGTGCTTAATGTAGGCATGGATAATAAAAAACCAGCAAATTCTCATTAGACCAATGCCTCAATTTATAGAGTTTACATCCAAGCATCTAATCTCACTGATTTCTCCTTGATTCACTCCACCTCTTTTGCTTGATTCTCTCCACCTCTCCCAGAATATCTCCACACTTCCTAAATCTTCTCATGCTACCCTTTATTCTCTCCCAGTAGATTCTTCTCACCTTTTCACAGGTTCTCTCACATTTACACATTCTCTTTTACAGCCTCTTGCCAAGGGCTTGTTCCCACATACACCCTATTCACTTGTATATTTCAACACCTCCCCTCAAGTGAATACTCCTAGCACACCTGGACCCTATACCAAGTTTCCCTCTTACTTGATAATCCGTGACCAGTGCCTAGCACACCTCCCCTCAAGTGAACTTAGCACACCTAGACCCTGTACCAAAAGTTTCTCTTACTTGATAGTCCGCGACTAGTGCCTCAAGTCCCTAAACTCATAGTCCTTGACACTCTCTCTCTCTATGTGTCCAAGGCTTACTATAAGTGCCCGTAACCTTGCCTAAAGTGCTCACACATACATCTACCACGTGGCCTACATCATCGGTGGCTCAGAGGTGGTTTTACTTTGTTGGGGCAGGTTACATTGGGTTGTGGGGTCTCTCTCTCTCTCTCTCTCTCTCTCTCTCTCTCTCTCTCTCTCTCAGAAAAGATGATCCGACTCCACTTCCTTAGGAGCCTCCATGAAGTTTGCCGATGTCATTCCTTCTCCTGTGGGTTTGCTGTAGCAGTCTCTTGCCATGTGTCCTAGCTTTCCACAGTTGTGGTAAGTGAAGGTCCTTCCTCCTACTTTGGGGTGGTTGCAAGATCAGGGTGCCCAGTTTTGTCCACTCAGGCACCCTGTAAACAGTAAAAAAACAGGCATTTGTTTACCTTTAGTGGCTAGTCTCTCTTAGTAAATGAAGGAATTTCGTTTCAAGTTCTTTTGTTGGAACATCATATTCAAAGTTGGAAATATAGTTGCATAATTTGATTAAGCGTTAGATAGTCAAAAGTCCTCATTTTCTTAGGTATAAAGTCAATGTATACACCCTGTCCCAAATTTGAACTGATTCCATAAAATGCTAATATCTTTTACATATAAACTCATATGAGATTCCCACTTTGTACCTTAGATCTTCACATAATATGGAGCTTAACTTGGTTTTTCGAGAAAATTTTAAGATATTTGTCTATTTTCTTTAAATATTTCAAGGTCTTTAAAGTGTTATAATATACGCCACTTTTTGTACCCACAATAGCTACTACTTAAAATCCTCAATCTTGTAGATCAAAAGAGTGGGTAGATACTCAGACATTAGTAGAATGTGGTGGTTAGTAAAAATTGCAAATCCAATGGCTGGATTTTTAATGATCTCTTTTTTAAAATTCTTCCAGACTATCAGAAGGCCTGCAAATATTAATAATCTAATTAGTAAAATTACATTTTTGATGTGAATCATCTAAAACCTATAGGGACTAGTGTACTTGTAATGGTGCATCTATGGAAAAATAAATTGGATCACTCTAAGTATGGAAAGATCATTTGTTTATCATTTCATCATATTTTTGATTAATTTTGATTAATTAGACTAATTTATATTAATTTAAGTTATATTAGGTTAATTTAAGGGCAAGCGTATTTTCTATTATTCGCTTGATCTCATTTTAAGTACCTTGCCTCCCAAAATTTACTCTCCAAGCATTGTCCCAGTCCTGGATAAAACTGGACACCCTGATCTTGCAACAACCTTTTGCCTCTTTCTCGTCCTCGTCATCCTCGAGAGAATCCTCTTCGAGTGAAGAATGCTTTTTCTTCTCCTGCTGTTGAGTCGAGTCATTCTCTCCACCTCTCCCAGAATATCTCCACACTTCCTAAATCTTCTCATGCTACCCTTTATTCTCTCCTAGTAGATTCTTCTCACCTTTTCACATTTACACATTCTCTTTTACAGCCTCTTGCCAAGGACTTGTTTCCGCACACACCCTATTCACTTGTATATTTCAACACTTCATGGATATATTATGAGAGTAGTCATTGTAATAGCATTAGGTCTCTTATGAGCCTAAAGTGCCCGGCTGCTGGTAGTTTAAGTGAGTGTGAACACTTATGGCCATGTATATAAGTGAATTTCTCTCATAATACAACATACTCTACCATTGTGCAATTGAGTCTTGCTCTTACTAATCCTCTTGCTAATCTCTCTCCCTAATGCATGCTAGTGAGTGTGTGTGAGTGAAGTGAGGTGAGAGGAGGGATGAGGACCCGTAGTGCAACGTGGCGGTGTGACAACGCTCGCTGCTGATGAGACGCAGTGGAATTGCTTCTCAAATAGTTGTAGAGCTTGCAGATCTCGAGGGTTACGAGCTCGGCCATTGAAAAGATCCTCAAACAGTTGCGGTTCACCAGGTAATCTCTTTTTGGATGTGTTTCAAGGAGGGTTAGGGTGAGCCATAACAAGAAGCGGGTGAAGCGGAAGACCTCCTATACACCAAAAAGGACATCGAGCAGATGATTAATCATCCCACGTTCTTACAGGACATAGAACTCTTAATTCTACAAAGGCATATAGAGGTGACTAATGATGAGCCATTCCAGAATGAAGTGGCTGGACCATCCCATAAACCGAAAATGCCTAGAATATCCAACATAGGAAGAGGATGAGGTCTAGGTGGGGGGGAGTAGCTCCTCAAAGACAGATCCAACCATAGATCTTAATGCGGCCACAAGGATGGATTTGTTGAATATGGCTGTGGAAATGGGCCGAGGAATGCTCACGGAACTAGGCACTACTCTAGAATCTCGACCCTCCCAAATGAAGCCACACATCATTTCAAAGCTCGTTCAAAAATTCTATAGGGATGGGGATTGTTATGGCTCACCCTAACCCTCCTTAAAACACATCCAAAAAGATATTACCTGGTGAACCGCCTGTCGAGGATCTTTCCAATGGCCGAGCTTATAACCCTTGAGGTCTCCAAGCTCTACAACTCCTTGAGAAGCAATTCCACCGCGTTTCCTGCGAGCATTCACACCGTTGCATTACACTACAAGTCGAATTTTGAGGCTGTTAGTCGGAGGCCAAAATGGTCGATTTTGACTTCGGAGGACCAGTCCAAAGTCGAAGAGCTCGATGTTAGCTTTTCGATGACCCCTAGAGCGCCTTCATCGGATATACGGTTTAGGAGATAGGGGTGTTTTCTAGAGTTTTTTTTTTTAAACAGAATATTAAATTCCTTTTTTTTTGGATCTTTTCACGTGCCAAGCCGTTCATGTGCCAAGCCGTTCACGTCTAAGCCGTTCATGTGCCAAGTCGTTCACGTCTCAAGCCATTCACACCCCAGTCGTTCACGTCCAAGCTATTCACATCCATGCCATTTTGATGTCCAAGCCGTTGATGCTCGTCGTTCACGTGCCAAGCCGTTCACGTCCAAGCCATTTACGTGCCAAGCTATTCATGTCTAAGTCGTTCACATCCTACACTTTCACGCCCAAGCAATTCATGTCCAAGCCGTTCACGTGCTAAGCCGTTCGCGTCCCAAGCCTTTCGCGTGCCAAGCTGTTCACGTGCCAAGCTGTTCACGTCTAAGCTGTTCACGTGCCAAGCCGTTCACGTCTAAGTTGTTCACGTCTAAGACGTTCACATCCTGCACTTTCATGCCCAAGCCGTTCACGTGCCAAGCCGTTCACATCCTGCACTTTCACATGCCAGCCGTTCATGCCCCAGCCGTTCACATCCCAAGTCGTTCACGCCCCAGCCGTTCACGTGCAAGCTATTCACGTGCCAGTCGTTCACGTGCCAAGCCGTTCACATGCCAGCCGTTCACGTCCTGCACTTTCACGCCGGACCTTTTCACGGCCTGGTCTTTCACACCTTTTTTTCTCTCTCTTGGAGTCTAGTGGGAAATACGAAATTTTTTTTTGGGAAAAAATATTTTTGAATTTAAAATGAAAAGCGTATGGGCATTTTCCCAAAAAGGTAAGTGGGAATCAAAAAAGTCAACCTTTTTATGACACACCTTACACCCTTCAATCATAAATGACCCCCAAAATGGACAAATTGACAACTCATGAGTAGATCTAGTCATTGAATGCTTATTAGCCTTAATGAGTTATATAAAAAAGTGATTAAGAATTAATCTTAGATTAATTCTTTCACTAATCTTTCCCTCTTTTACACTAATCAAAGACTCTAATATTAACCATTAATCCTAATTAATTCACACAATTGAGCACATCATTGGATAGAGCAAGGAAAAACTAATCTTTGTGCATCAACAATTGTGTAAATAATCTAAATTAGGAGATTAATCAGACTCTTAATTATAGTCTCCTCTTTAAGGCAAAATTAAAGCTCTACAACTCCTTGAGAAGCAATTCCACCGCGTCTCCCGCCGCGAGCGTTATCACACCACCGCATTGCACTACGGGTCCCTCCTCTCACCTCACTTCATTCACACACACACACTAGCATGCATTAGGGAGAGAGATTAGCAAGAGGATTGGCAAGAGCAAGAATCAATTGCACAATGGGAGAGTATGTTGTATTATGAGAGAAATTCACTTATATACATGGCCATAAGTGTTCACACTCACTTAAACTATGGCCGGCCGGGCACTTTAGGCTCATAAAACAGGCCTAATGCTATTACAATGACTACTCTCATAATATAGCCATGAAGTACATCACTTAGAACTTCATCCTAACTTGCTACCACACGCTCTTGAAGTGGGAATTGCCATAAATACTTCGTCACACCATTACGGGTGCCCGTCCAAGTTGTAGCTTTGGACACTATTGCTTTATATCTTGAATGTATGACCCTTTGGTGCATCTACCGTGACTCCTTGATGCAAGATAATGGCAATAGCTCTTGTTAATCCTAGAATTGGATTAACAGGGATCCTATTCAACATGTAGAGATCTTTGAGTCCACATTGGAAGCATGCGGGCCAATCAGTGACGTAACAATGATTTATGCTTTCTCACTGACCCTAGAAGGAAAAGCGCATCAATAGTTCCAAACCCTCAGACGCGAAGATAAGGTTAATTTCACACGGCTCAAGAATGTGTTTGTACCTAGCTTTGTTGCCAGAAGTGGGGACAGATGGGAGTCATGTGGCGCAGTTGCATAACATCAAACAAAAGAAAATGGAGTCGATGCAAGACTATGTGTCTCGTCTAAAGCAGCACTTAAATTTAAGGTGCAAACTACGGGAAAGGCTACTGATGATCAGTTATTGCCTTGCTTTCAGAGAGGAGTTAGAGATCACCAGATGCATGATTATCTGGTATTAGCCCGACGGGCTACTCTAGATGCATGTTTCTGGATGCATGTTGTAAACTGGCAATTGAATATGAAGACAATATGCTGGAATTGCCACAACCAGAATATGTCAAAATATCTTCGACAGCAACGACTCCACGGGTTTCAAGAAGTCACCACCACAAGAGATTGGAACTCAGAGCAAGCAAGTTAGGAACATGATTGTGGATGAGCTCAGTAATGTAATACTGGAAAAATTGAAGGTAAAGGATGGAAGAGAAACATTTGCGCATGGGCATACCCATCTTTACTCCTGTAGAGAATTGGTGTGGTGCTGTATGTGTAGATTGAATCACACTACACCGAATGCCCACAATTAAGAGTAAGGACACTACTCTTTTGTGCACATTGTGTAAAATTAGGGAATCATAACACCTCCATGTGCAGATATCCAAGGTTCCAAATAGTAGCACAGCTACCGGCACCTAGAGCTCCATTGGCCTTACCAGCACCACCAATGCAAATCGCTATAGCTGTAGGACAGCCAAACTCTTCCTATTTACCTAGGGGGATTTTGGGTATAGGACACTTTACCTCTACCGCCAGCTGTTCTACCACCACAACCACCACAGGCTAAAATCAACCAAGTATTGATTGAAGAGCCATCAAAAGATATGGATATGGTGCGTGAAGTAGAACTTAGTGGTGAGTACTATGAGGAAGCTGCGGAGATTGCACCAGAATTCTATGTCCTAAAGAATAACATGCCAATACCCGTGTTTCAAACCACGGTCTAGTGGAAGGGTAAGGACATAAAATCAAACATGAGGAGAGGACTGCTACAATGTTTTGGTTGCGGTGGACCACATCGAATCGTTGAATGTCCAAACAAGAATGTGGTTCATACTACGCACCAACCCCAACAATTGACTGCTCCACCAAATGACATGCTAGTACTTGTACTAAATGTGGGATTGATCATTTGATCGAAGATTGTCCATACCGCGCAAGTGGTTCAACTTCCACTTCAAACCATGCCATCGTCCGGACCATTAGTGTGCAACTTGGAAACATCACACCACTCAATGCCTTGACATGAGTCCAAGCCCAATTGGGGGACAAAGGAAAGAACCCAACAGATGCTACTTCTAGAACTGGCAAGAGAAGGAGGGTGAAAAAAGTGGATAAGAGTGATACCAGGGTCACAATCCAAGATGGATCTGAAGAAGATATGATCGACACCAGACCCACCCAATCAAGAGAAGAAAGGGATCAAGCAGTCAAACAAAAAGAGCCTGACCAAGAGATGCAAGGGGAAAGACCATCAACCCCTAAAGGAGTCGGTGAATACCCAAATGACAAAGAGGAGATAAGGAAGCTTGAAGAAGCCAAGGCCCTAGTAGAAGAGTGTTCACGACTTCACAAAGCCAAGTTAAGGGCTAACGGGATCAGGGATATAATGTATCCAGGAAATAAACCAACAAGGGAAAGGGAATTGGACGTACCTACTCAAATTCCAGAAGAGACAGAAGAGGGATCTCAAGGAAACATGATGTCAAGAATGTTTGAGCAAGATGCACAAGATGAGTCCATCCATTCATTCCCTAGGGATGGATACGAGATGCACATATGGAAGGAACCCTCAATTGTCAGAGAACCCAGAGACATAGGCAGCTTCGCGACCGTACTATCCACTTCTGCACAAATGCCATTGGGACAGCCGCTACGCATGGTTGTCACACCAATCGTAATAGTGCCAAAAAAGAATGGAAAACTTAGGGTATGTGTCGATCTTAAAAAGGTCAACGTAGTTGCTAGGAAAAGGACCATTATCCATTGCCCTATACGGAACACGTTTTGGAGAGAGTAGCTGGTGAAGAAGCTTACAACTTCTTGGATGGATTTTCAGGCTATAATCATGTGTCTATAGCACCAAAAGACCAGCATAAGATATCCTGCAATACAATGTGGGAGACGTTTGCTTACAAAGTCATGTCTTTCAGTCACCAATGCCCCAACAACATTCCAATGATTAATGTGCACAACCTTCAAAGACTACTTGTAAAAGTGGTTGGAGGTATTCATTGATGATCTGTGTGCACACTCTTGATGGATAGACCATCTGGCTTGCTTAAAGAAGGTGTTTGTGCAATGTCAATTGTATCATATATATCCCTAAACCCTTTAAAGTGCCAATTTTGGGTCAAACACGGTGTGATATTGGGACACATTCTCTAAGAACGGTATATCCACAGATGACAGCAAGGTCAAGTTGATCTTGGAACTGCCACCACCCACTAATTACAAAGGTGTGCAAAGATTTATGGGCCACGTTGGGTATTATCGCCGCTTCATAATCTTCTATGCTAAAATCGCCAGGCCATTATATAAGCTACTCATTGTCTTTGAATGGACTAAGGAATGCCAGAAAGCATATGATAGATTGAAGCAAGCATTGGCTAGCGCGCCAATTCTAATACCACCTAATTAGGACCTTATATTTCATGTACGTATCGATGCATCGGACTTTGCTATTGGATGCGTATTGGCACAGCCTAGTGAGTTCAAATTGGACTACCCAGTCTGCTTTGCTAGTCACCAATTGAATGATACACATGTGAATTATACTACCACAGAGCGAGAAGGGTTGGCCATGGTTTATGCAGTCAAGAAATATCGACATTATCTATTGGCCAACAAATTCGTGTTCTCTTATGGCTCACCCTAACCCTCCTTGAAACACATCCAAAAAGAGATTACCTGGTAAACCGTAACTATCATGAGGATCTTTCCAATGGCCGAGCTTGTAACCCTTGAGGTCTCCAAGCTCTACAACTCCTTGAGAAGCAATTCCACCACATCTCCACGAGGGTTGTCACACCGCCACGTTGCACTATGGGTCCTCATCCCTCCTCTCACCTCACTTCACTTACATACACTCACTAGCATGCATTAGAAAGAGAGATTAGCAAGAGCAAGACTCAATTGCACAATGGGAGAGTATGTTGTATTATGAGAGAAATTCACTTATATACATGGCCATAAGTGTTCACACTCACTTAAATTGTGGCCGATCGGGCACTTTGGGCTCATAAGAGGCCTAATGCTATTAAAATGACTACTCTCATAATATATCACTTAAGGACTTCATCCTATCTTGCTACCACACGCTCTTGAAGCGAAAATTGCCACCATAAATACTATGTCGTCACACCATTACGGGCGCTCGTCCAAGTTGTAGCTTTGGACAGTATAGCTTTATATCTTGAATGTATGACCCTTTGGTGTATCTATCGTGACTCCTTGATGTAAGATAATGGTGGTAGCTCTTATTAATCCTAGAATTGGATTAACATTCCCCCCTTCCTGGATGACGACCGCGTCCGCGTGATCGCGTTGAAGACCTTTGTGTGGGGAGAATGAACAAGCTTTGGTGATGGCTTTGATGTTGAATGACGTTCAATGGTCTTTGTTCATTCGGAAGGAATAAGAAAATCTAGTTAATGAATGAAGAGATTAGTAGTGTATTGGGAATTCCTAACAGGGTGGGGATTTTTTGTGAAAGATTACATTTTATATTTGTGTGTCTTTTTTTTTTGCTCTTTGTTTTTGGCAATCATCGGCAAGGTTACATGTGATTTTTGTTAGTGGGGACACTAAGAGATGTTAATAATGGGAGAGAAGAGAGAGAAGGATCCGGAGGAACGTAGACTTAATCATCAGAACCAGATGGTGATTCTCAATTCCTTATTTGAAGTAACTGGCTTGTGATGATGTCCCTTTGTGTGGCACGATTCTTATCAAATGTTGTTGAGTAGGATCCGATCCTATCTTCTTGTGTCCATATGATTTTTATGTTTTTATGCATATTTAAGTGCTCTTATGAAGTAGATTTAAATGAAGTACAAGAATTGAGTTATATAGACTCTTATTGAACTGCTCTGTATTAAAGTAACCACTTGTTGGTGAGGATTGAAAGAATTACGTTGACTTGCGAGGCTAATATAGATATCTTCACTAAGGATTGAAGATTATTGATTTGTGAAGATGGTGGTGTCATTTGGAGAGGTTTGTAATTTGAAAAAAAAATTCGAGGCAATGGGTTGTACCATTGACCAGGCTTTCGCCCATCATGGCCCCCCCATCCAAAGATGTACCTGGAAGTTGTCGATGGTGAGGCTTTGGTGCAAATGTTCTCCAGTGCATGAGTATGGATATGTACTCATGGAACAGCTAGTGAAATGATGTCAAGGCATTAGGGAAGACTGCTAATTGTTTGTTTGAACAGACTGCTAATTGTTTGCTTTAACAGACAAGCTCTTGTGTTGGTGCTGAATGCACGAGAGTGGTTGAGTGATTTGCTTGTTGTTTCTTGGGCCTCCATTCTTGTCGAACTTTAGGTGAAGTTTTTTGGAGTTGAAGTCGGTGGTGAGGTTTTCTTTACAATGTTCAATTTTGGCAACCATATGATGTAATTACCATCATAGTATTCTTGTAGATGATGTACATGCACATGCACCCATCTTTAACAAACATTGTAATTTGGTGGCCGTTGTGCTTGGTGTTGAGGCTTTCTTCTTTGTGCAAGCTTAGGGGACTTTGTGATGCACTTGGGGACCCAAGCTTTGGTATTTCTTTGGTAGTACCCTTGTGCTTACAGTAGTGTTTTTGGTACCCACACTTGTTGCATTGGTGGAGTTCTTTGAGGAACTCGCATAGGCTTTTGTGGACGGTGTTGTGGAGTACTCTTCTTCTTCCTTGGCTTTTTCAAGTGCTTTGTTAAGGAAGAGGCTTTGACTGTCGAGGCACCCAAATTTGATTGGCACCTTCATAGTAGCCTTGAGCTACAAGTAGCTGCTTCTCCACCCACATTTTGATACTATTAAGATATCTTGATTGTGGCTGTCGTGGTGGAGTTTTCTTTTGGGGTGATGTGGAAGGTTTGGGGCCCTCCTTGACTTTGGTTGGGGCACTGAGGCTACAGGTTTGAGACTCATGGGCATTGTTGTGATGATGATGAGGTTAGAGTCTCTTGTTGAGTGGCTATCAATGATGAGGCCTTTGAGCATGTGGTTGTCTCCTTTGATGAGGTTTATCAATGAAGATGAATAGGATCCGGGGCCTTTCCTTTGAGTTCCCTATTATAGAGATAGATGGTTTGGCTGTGGGAATTTCTTCAAGAATAGATATTGATTGTGAGGTCTTGGCATCGAACTTCATAGGTGAGGATGGGATTGAAGGAGTAGTTGCTTTATCCAAGTCAGTCATCATTGTTGGCACAGATGGTAGGTCATTGTGTAGAGGGGATTTTGTGGAAGAGGCTTGTATCCTTTTGCGTTCACCATCATAGATATCCATTAAAGTTGGATCCTCTTCTTCCTGGCAGTATGGTATTGTCAATGTTTTGTCATTGGTCATCACTCATGTGATAACTCTATCGCTAGCAAAGCGCAGTGGTGCTTGGGTAGCAATAGTCCATCTATGTCCCAAGATTAAATATGCTTCCAACACATACTCAACCACAAAAAACTTGCAAGTAAGGGGGTTGTGTATGTTCAAAGTACCCCATACATGGCATGTTCAAGTCTTGTGTAAAGGTAATCCTTTCAGGATGTGCTAACCTAACAAATCCCATTGCTCGAGGGTCATAAGATTGTGTTCTCGTGTTGGATAAAGTTGTGCTTGAGCTGTGGTGATTTTATTCGCAATTTTCAATCTAACCAGAATCCTAGGGATCTTTTCAGTAGTAAGATATGTTGGAAGTTCCAGCTCCTGCCAGGTTTCTTCCTCCCGTAATAGTAATTATACATTGCCTGCAAGAGTGTTCAAGGTGACTGTTTGCTTGGATATTCTAGTGAATACAACGATTCACTTATCCAAGGTCCACCAAAGATGACATCATACTCAAGGGAATCTAGGGTAACATGAAATGTAAATGCCATATTGCCATCGATTGTTTGAGTAGTGTATCTAAAGTATAATGGAACTTCAATTTTTTGTTCATTGGTTTCTTTTACAAGACTATTGCTTATTGGGATGAGTTTAGGTTGTCCCAATGACACCCAAGTGTCTATTGTCATGATGTTATGACTTGCACGAGGGCTAATCAATGCGTGTTTGTGCTGAACATCATTGCCTGTAGAGAAATCCAACCATACCATGATAGAATCTTCCAAGGGAACCATGGGTGTTCCGGTTTGTTTTAGCTTCATATCTTATTTCTATTTCATATTCCCATTCACTTTCATCCTCTGTTTGGGTCTTAGCTTTTTCAAGAGTACCCAATGCGTACAATGGCACACTTGGCCCTCTGACAATTCTTAATGAGGTCTGTTTGGAAACTTGCGAATCCTCACAAAAAGGTGCAAGTGTTGATGTGATGCTGGCTTTATCTCATGAGAGAAGAGCATTCCTCCGAATGAGGTTTTGAGAGATTGTTTTAATCTTGTAAGGAAATTATCAAATTCCTCACGTGCTTTCTCAAGCCTATAATTCATACAATCAGTCTCAAATGACTCTTCTGTAGAGAGTATGTCTTTCTCTTGAAAGGGAAAGAGGTACTCATCTAGGCTTTGTATTTTGGTTATTGTTTTAGGATTGGCATTATGAGGCTCAATCACAACCGGTGACCCTATAAGACATTCAACCAAGCTAAGCATCCTCTCCTGAGCTTGCTTTTTGCATTCCGCATATGTCATGTGATCATTATTATCCATTTGGGTGGGTTCTAGTTTCTTGATTGGTCTATATGGTGCACTGAGCGAAGAGTAAGAACTTGTTTCATCCTCACTTGTGATGTACTAGAACTCATTTCATTCTCTAATTTTATTTGGTTTGTCAGTTTTTCATTATGTTTACCCATGCAACGAGATCGAATTTTCTTTTGGGTTTTTGTATCCTGTGTCACACATATGGGTGTTTTGGTTTGTGTTGTGGTCTTTGAGATGGATGCTTCTGCATCATGTATAGCTTTTGGCTCTTTTGGGATTATGTCCCCTTTTGGGTTTATGTCCTCTACTACAGACTCCTTTTCCCTATCTTTTAACTCGACCTTGGTTTCAATAAAATTTTTTTCCTTGTTTTTCTTGGGTTTAGAAGGTTTTGTTTTCTCTTTTGGGTTCTGTTTTAAAGCATGTACTTCTACCCATGTTGAGATGTTGTCTTTTACATTTTTTTTGTCTATTTGTTGTGCTTTGGCTTGTAAATATGTAAGCACATTTAATGGCAGTGTGGATATTAAGAGTTGTATTTTGTGAGACAAGTTGCATCATTGAAGCAACTCGTCTTGGGCAATCTTGGAACATGTGATCAATGCCACATCGTTCACACATTGGTCTCGCAAGGTGTCAGTGACTATGGTGATGGGAGTATTCCAAACTGTGTAGTCTGCCACCTTGTGAGGTCCATGACAATAGAAACACTGAAGTGCTCGATTAACTGCTTCCTGAGCATTTTCTACCCTTTGGACTATTTTTGTTTGGTGCACGGGAGATGGAGGTTTTGAGTCCATTATGGATGAAGCGGGACACTTTTTAGTACCATGGTGAAAGGTTTTACAATATATGCAGTATAGAAGGATAGGTGCACAATGAGGATTGGGATGGTCGTGTGATTGCATTCGACACAAGGCATTTCGCTCGTCACTATTAGAGGCATTAAGGATGTCTGGTTTTGAAGGTTTTCATCCTATCTTAGGGATGTTTACAATAAGGTTTTAAGCAAGCCTGCATAAAATTCGGGGAATGTCAATTCCGAGATCGATCTTTCTTTTTCCATTGCTTCACTTGGTTTAGATGAGGAGCACCTCGTAACATGATCATCTTCTAGCATGTTGTCATCTAAACGTATTGCTTCTTTGCAACATTGATCAAATGTTTCCGGATTGGATACAATGATTAAGTTGTGTAAGTAGTTATTCTTCAAGCCCATAAACATCTCCTCAATTGAACATCGTTTAATTTTTCCCATGACTCACAACGTGAGTCCAAGAGTTTTATCCGAAGGATAAAATCTCTAATGGATTCATTGGGTTAACACACAATTGAATAGAGTTCTGTTACTGCACTCCATCGATCACCTTGTCTGGAAAAGTCATGTATAAAGGCTAATTTCAAGGTTTTAAAGTTGGTCTTGATCATCGGCATTAATGCGATTAACCATCGACTAGATTTTCCCTCTAAGCATAAGTTCAATGCATGTACCTTAGTGGGGCAGTTGGGATTTCCAAAGGCTAATCTCTATTCAAACATTTGAATGAATTGAATAGGGTGTTTGGTCGTATTTGCCCATAATTTTAGAAACTTGTCAGCTGCATTTCTGTATGAATCATTGAGGCCGTATGTGAGTGTTGTTGTTAGAAGAGACTCAGTGAGTCCTTGGGCCACCCCCTTCCTAGACTAGTCAGTATGTCCAAGGTGTGGGCATCTAGGAAAGGGTTGGTACTTATAAGACTTGCGGGAATGTTAGGCAAGGGACCAAAGCCCGGTGGAATCGAAGTGACACAGGGTGTAGAACCTGATGACACGCTTGTTATAGGCATGGCCAATGGCATGGGGAGGTGAATTGGTGGCATAGATCTCAATGGCTCGAAGATGACAGCCATCGGGTTTAGTCCTTGTGTGATCCGTGGCACTCCCTCTATTGTGGCCATGTCGGAGTGCCTAAATGCTCCTTAATAAGCAATCATAGGTTTTTTGTTTTGCTTTTTATACTTTCCCACCACCCGTTTACAGCCTTAAGAGGCTTGGCGTAATCTTCGTTGGATCAAACGGGTGTCCGTTTGCCCTAATTAGCTTAGGCGCTATACGCACGCTCCGAGATATTTTTTCGAAAAACGCGTATGCTAGGAACTTCCCAGATGGAAGAGGAGGTCCTAAAACCTATTTTCTATCACTGTCTCAAGATGAAAAATTTTCTCGACAATTTTTTCCCTGTTTCGCAACACGTTTTTTAGAGTGTTCCAAAAGAAATTTTGAAAAACTATGTATGAGGGAGTTGTAGTATTTTTGGAGTACTACAACCTTGTTCCCCTGAGTCGTCCGTGATTTTGTCGTCTCTACACCCTCAAAAAGTAGGCCGAATATGGCTCGTCGTCGTTTTAACACTGTTCTTTTACGATTTTTCATGGTTTTTGGACTGGTTTTTGCCTCGATTTTCGAGTCTAATTTTGAGGCTGCTAGTCGAAGGCCAAAACGATCGATTTTGACTTCGGACGACCGGGTCCAAAGTCGCAGAGCTTGATGTCAACTTTCTGATGAGCCTTAGAGCGCTTTCATCAGATATATGGTTTAGGAGATAGGGACCTCCAAACATGGGTGTTTTCTAGAGTCTTTTTTTTTTACCGCGTGGAAAATTAAATTTTGATTTTTTTTATTTTCTTTAATTTTCCTACGTGAACTAGTGTTACATGCGGTGAAGCGGTTTTCACGCTAGACTTCATGAAAATTAAATTTTTATTTTTATTTTTGTCGCATGAACTAGTATTTCACGCCGTGAAACAGTTTTCATGCCGTAAATCGAGCTTCACGTGAAAATTAAATTTTGATTTTTTTTTGTAAGTCTAGTGGAAAATATAAATTTCCCTTTTTGGGGGAAATTTTTTTTTGAATTGAAAATGAAAGGGATATGGGCATTTTTCCAAAAAGGGTAAGTGGAATCAAAAAAGTCAACCTTTTAATGACACCCCTTACACCCTTCATAAATGACCCCCAAAATGGACAAATTGACAACTCATGAGCATCTTCTCATTGAATGCTCATTAGCCTTAATGAGTTATGTAAAAAAGTGATTAAGAATTAACCTAAGATTAATCCTTTCACTAATCTTTTCCTCTTTTACACTAATTAAAGACTCTAATTAACCACTAATCTCTCATTAATTCACACAATTGAGCACATCATTGGATAGAGCAAGGAAAAACTAATCTTTGTGTAATAACAATTATGTAAATTAATCTAAAATAGGAGATTAATTAGACTCTTTTTTATGGTCTCCTCTTTTAAGGAAAAATTAAGCAAAGAGAGTCAAATTTCTCCAATTGATCAAAACTTTGATGTGATTAGGTGTTTTGATGCATCTAGATGCTCTCAAACACTCAAAAATCCCCATTTCAACTACTCATATGATCCATTTAGACCCCAATTAACACATTTTCTAAATTTTTGGCCTCTTGAACAAGATTAATCACCCTTAATGACAAAAACTAGTCCATTAAGAGAAATTAGTCAAATTTAAGAATTTTTTGATGGTTTTAATTTTTTTGAAAGATTAAACTACTCCTAATGCTTGCTAACACTCTAATCAAACAATTTCAACAAAGAACACACAATTAAACTCTAATTAATAATCTTAGATCTATGCTTAAACTAAAGAGAGCTAACATTCACTAAGAATTGCATTCTCTTGCATTGTTTGATGCAATGGATGCAAACTAAGCTAATACAACTATGTGCAAGCCCTAAGAACATGAAAAACCACAAAAATAACAACAAATTAATCTAAAAATTAAGCAAAAACATTCTTTTCAAAAACAAAAAAGAGAGCTATTATATACCAAATCTCACATAAATCACCATCAAATCCACATCTTTTTCATGAGAAACCACTAATCAAGATAATGGACAATGGGTATACATAGATTAGAGACAAAACGATGGAAAAACCCACAGATGGCTCCCCAGCAGAGCAGCAGTGCCAAAAATGTTATGGTTCCCCCTAACCCTCCTTGAAACACATCCAAAAAGAGATTACCTGGTGAACTGAGGATCTTTCCAATGGTCGAGCTTGTAACCCTTGAGGTCTCCAAGATCTATAACTCCTTGAGAAGCAATTCCACCGCGTCTCCCGCCACGAGCGTTCACACCGCCGCGTTGCACTACGGGTCCTCATCCCTCCTCTCACCTCACTTCACTCACACACACTCACTAGCATGCATTAGGGAGAGAGATTAGCAAGAGCAAGACTCAATTGCACAATGGGAGAGTATGTTGTATTATGAGAGAAATTCACTTATATACATGGCCATAAGTGTTCACACTCACTTTAACTGGTGTCGTGTAAGGTTCCTCCCTTCTAAAATGGGGGAAACACTTAAGATAGTCCACTAAGTCTTAACTTGCAGAAAATTTCCTATTCATCGACACCTTGACCATGTAGAGATTCAAGGATACGATTCATAGGTAAGACCTAGTTCTATCTCGCAGGGGGGGCGTGATCTTCTAAACATCAAATCACCCATAGGGCAATTGATCATAAACTGGGCAACTACTAGACTTGATTTCTAGAGGCAACGCTCTTTTCCTCATCTTAAGCAAGGCACAACCGCCGCTGGACTAGTCTTCTAGAATAGAGTTGCCCAAGAACCTATTTATCTAGCGTAGGGCTTTCTCTTAATCTGTTGGAAAGCTACCCGACTAATCGGGTCCACCCGTCCATAGGATAGTGCCGTCGGGGCATTCCATCCTCCTACTTTCTACCCTACTCATGCATCAATTTGTTTTCTAATTAATCCTACCACACTGTTTGACATAAATAAACATGTTCCTTAATTAAGGCCCTTTTTCACAAGATTTGTTAAAACAACCTTTTTATACAATGCAATCATACCAAAGACAAGATATATTTATATAAAAAGTTTATACATTGATCAATTCCATACATGCCAAACTGGCTCTCTTATTCTTTTCCTTTATTCTGCCGATGATCTAGAATTCGGCCTTCCAGCCTCTACATGCTGGGCAAAACCCTACGGGACCATACACCTCATCGTCGGCCGCTGGCAAGGACTCAAGCCGGCCTGTCGCCCTCTCAGGCTCCATCGCTCGATCCTCCCGTCCCTCAGAGGGATGTCTGCGCACTAGGGTGGGCTTATTTACAGCACTAGCTTGGGCCCTCAGAACTAGGCAGCATCATAATCTCTCGCCTCAATCGGTGATCCTTATTCTCCCAATGGTATAAGGGATACCTTGGGCCATTCCCGGGCTTTGCTATAACGACGCCGCTCGGCTACACAAGCACGGAACGGAGTTAGCGTTGAAGCCATAAAAAAACTTGTACTCTTAAAGATAACAATTTCAATGCAATTTATTGAATATAGCATTTACACAATTCGTAAAGATAACAATTTCAACGCAATTTATTGAATGCAACATCACATAATCCGTAACTTCATACAATTTTATGTCGTTATTTTAAAAGGAAAAGATACATGTTTATTAACACTAATTTTAAGAAAAAACTCTTCTTTTAAAAAAATAACCAAGCTAACCTGGCCATAATTTCCTTGAGGAGCTTGAAAAGGGAGGGCTCGAGCCGCATTGGGAGCATCTTCCCTAATCTCGTTGTTGCGTGCTCCTCTTGAGGTAATATTTTGACGTCTCTGAGAAGAGGCCATCTTGGGCGTCGTCTTGTAGAGCTCACTGCTACGATCGAAATGCTTCAGTCGGATCTCAATTCGGAGATCGTTTGCTCACCGTATGAGCAAAAGATTATGGCGCACGAACCCGTTCTTAAGGCAAAAAACCCTTATTAAAGTCTACGCAAATTTAGGGGGGGATTGTGAGATGTCCTTAAGGCCAAAAATGTGGAGAGGGCTGTGAGGGGCTGCTATAAGTCTCTTCACACACGGGGGGAGGGAGAAGAGTTAAGAACACTGCCTCCTAGCAAGAGGGGGATGGAGGAAAATTGGCTTATCTGAAAAGAGGCAAATGAGGGGGTGTGAGAGAGGCGACTGCAAGGGGCGGCTGTACTACAGCAAGTACGTTGCACAGGGACGGACGGTGGTACAATAGGGCATACGCTGCACAGAAATGCGTGCTGCCTGTGGAGCACCCCGAGGGTTTATATAGCTGGGGGAGAGGGTACGGGCACTGCACAAAGCAAGGACGAAAGGATGGTGTACCTTCAAGGGCTATGGATCAGTGGCCTGCATGCGTCTAGGGGAAAGGTACGGTGTCAGTTGTCAGGGAAAGGAGTGGTACGCATATACCTTATCTGGTATGGGCATGTCCACGTAGGGGTACGTGTGGACCATACAGTGGGCGGCCGTCCTTTGGTTCTTGGGCGGTCATCGTACGGGCACCCTAGTAAGTGTGTACGGCCCAAAATTTGGGACGAGATACCCAAATTTGGGGCGCTCGCCTCGATTTGTGTGCTGGACCGCCCCGGGGGCAAAATTTTTTTTTGTTCGAGAGGTTCTCCTGGTCGTTGGGGTTCAGACCGTTCGTCAATCAGACGCCCGGTCGTGCATTTATTAAGGTTTAAAGGTCGCCGTTTTTTAACTAAAATGACTGAAATTTACGTATAGGCTTGATCCGATGTCCGTTTTGGATGCTATAAAATCCTATAATAGGGTAAAATCGCGCGCAGATTCCAAATTTGGGCTCAAATTTTAAAGATTCTAAGTAGAAATGACTCAAATAATAAAATCATTGATTTTTATACCATAAAAACTCATAATTACATGGACATTTCTTTATTAGTGAAGATGGGTATGTTACATCCTTCCCCCCTTAAAGAAATCGAGATGTCCTCATCTCGTCATGAATTGGGGATAATCCTTTAAGAGTGTAGCTTCATCTTCCCAAGTTGCATCCTCTTCAGGGTAATCTTTCCACTGTACTAGATGTTCTACAAGAGTTCTATTTCGGAGTTGCCTTTCCCTAGAATCTATGATGCTACTGGGCTGCTCTAATTCAAGGACTTCTTGAGTAGGGATTACAACTTGATCATCATCAAGAATATGATCGAGACTGGGTACATATGGTTTTAACAAACTTACATGAAATACATTGTGGACTTTGATATGGGCTGGGAGTTGGAGTTTATAGGCACTTTTACCTAGACACTTGATAACTGTATAGGGACCACAATACCTAGGGCTGAGCTTCTTATATTTTCCAAGTGATAGAGAACTTCGTTTGGGTTGCACTGGTAGAAGAACTCTGTCTCCTTCCTTGAAGATCATTTCAGACCTCTTGTTGTCAGCATAATGCTTTTGTCGATCTTGGGCAACTTTGATATCCTTTTGGATTGCCTTGGTTTGTTCCTCCATTTCTTCGAGCATTTTCCTGGATGCCTGAACTCTTATGGTTGGATAAGAGAAATTTAGAGGAGACAAGCATTCTTGCCCATAGAGTGCTTTTAATGGTGACATTCCTATGCTTTGATGATAAGACGCATTGTAGGCAAATTCTACCAGAGGAAGGTATTGAATCCACCTTCTTAGTTCCCGTCCACAGTATGCTCTGAGAATGTCTTCAATTACTTGATTGACTCTCTCAGTCTGGCCATCGGTCTCTGGATGATAAGCTGTGCTAAAGAAAAGTTGAGTTCCGAGGGCTTGAAATAAGGACTGCCAGAACTTTGAAGTGAAGTCAGAATCTCGGTCACTTACTATCCTTTTTGGGAGACCATGAAGTCTGAGGACTTCCTTGATGAATACTCGAGCAACATCAGAAGCTTTGAAGGTCTTCTTCCTTGGTATAAGGTGAGCTACTTTGGTAAGTAAGTCCACTACTACCAGAATGGAGTCATATCCTCCTTGAACAGTGGGGAGACTTGTGACAAAATCCATACTAATGCACTCCCACTTCATTTGGGGAATATCCGAGGGTTGAAGTTTTCCAAGCATCTTGACTCTTTCAGCTTTGATCCTTTGGCATGAGAGACATTGCTTCAAGTATCGAAGGATATCATTTTTCAATCCTGCCCAATGAAAGCTCCTTCTTACGGCATTTAATGTTTTTGCATAGCCTGGGTGCCCTGCACAGCAGGACTATCATGAGCTTCATGGAGGATTAGTTTCTTTAAAGCAGGATCCTTAGGGATACATAGCCTGTGATTGAAGTAGAGGCTTCCTTCATGAGTGGAGTATCCCTTGATTAGATTCTTCTCTTTCTCTGAATTTCCCCCTTCTTCTACTAACTTCATCATTCTCTGATAATCTGGATCAAGAGATGAGACTTCTTTCACCTTGACCAGTATGGCAGTATGGGATTATTTGGCATTGAAATTGCACTCAAGAAAGATTTGCGGCTGAGTGCATTTGCTACCACATTATCTTTCCTAGGGCGGAATTTGATGTCGAAGTCATATTCTTGTAGAATTTCAATCCATCTCCTTTGCCGCGCATGTTGAGGTTAGGCTGGGTGAAGATCCACTTTAGACTTTTGTGGTCAGTTTTACAAGCTGGAATTTGCCCCCCAAGAGATAATGTCTCCATAATTTGAGGCAATGAACAACTGCTAAGAGCTCCAAATCATGGGTGGCATAATTTGCCTCATATTGCTTCAGCTTGCAGGAAGTATAAGCAACTGGTTTTCCTTCTTGGCCTAAGACACCACCAAGTGCTAGACTACTAGCATCAGTTACCACTTCAAATTATTTGGCGAAATCACTAAGTTTCAGGACTGGGGCCGAAGTAATAATGACTTTGAGCTGATCAAAGCTGTTTTGATGGATTGGCAGCCACACTATTTTGTAATCCTTCTTAAGAAGATCTGTCAAAGGTGCAGCTACCAAGGCATAATCTTTGATAAAAATCCTATACCATCCCGTGATTCCCAAAAACCCACGAACTTCATGAACTGATTTAGGGGGTGGCTATTCTAGAATATCCTTGACCTTGGCGGGGTCTACTAAAATGCCATCTTTGGAGACGATGAATCCAAGATACTCAATTTGATGAGTAAAGAAGGTACATTTGCTTTTCTTGGCATAGAGTTTGTGTCTGCGCAGCAATTGCAGAACTCTACGCACATGTTCCTCATGCTCTTCCATTGATTTGGAGTAGATTAAGATGTCATCAAAGAAAACAAGCACAAATTCATCCAAGTAAGGACGGAATATATCTTGCATTAGGCGGTTGAAGGTTGCAGGAGCATTGGTTAACCCGAATGACATTACAGTAAACTCATAGTGGCCATAACGGGTATTGAAGGCTGTCTTGGGTATATCTGCTTCCTTGACTTTGATCTGATAGTAACCAGACCTCAAATCTATTTTTGAGAAGACTTTAGTCCCATGAAGCCTATCAAGAAGTTCGTCGATGCGAGGGATAGGATACTTATTCTTGACAGTGACTTGATTTAGCCCTCGATAATCTATGCAGAGGCAGAGAGTCCCGTCCTTCTTTTTTTGGAAAAGAACAGGTGCTCCCCAAGGAGAGCTACTGGGGCGTACGAATCCTTGCTCAATGAGTTGGAAAAGTTGCTCCTTAAGTTCAATGGCTTCAGGAAGGGACATTTTATAGGGAGTTTTTGAGACGGGTTGAGCTCCAGGGATCACCTCGATTTCATGATCAACTTCTCGAGGAGGCGGTAGCCCTGTAAGCTCGTCAGGGAAGATGTCAGAGAATTCTTGGAGCCAAGAGGGTTCTATGTCCATACTAGGTTCAATGGCTTTGTTGAGCTTGACTAAGGAAACTTGCTGACCCTTACGTGTTCCCTTGAGAAGATGTTTTGCCTTGACTACCCTAGATTTAGGTTTTCCTGTGATCCCCTGAACAGATATTACTTGGCCATGCTCATTTTCAAAAGTGATACTCCCCTGGTTACAATGAATGCTAGCTTTGTTTGCAATTAACCAATCCATCCCAAGGATTCCATCATAAATTCCTAATGGCAAGACTCTAAAGTGACCATGAGTTTGCTCATTACCCAGCTCAAAATCAAGGTTTCCTATAGAGTGGCGAGATACTACTTCTTTCCCACTGGCTAACTCTACAATCATTCTTCAAGCTGTTTTTTGACCCAAGTTTAATTTTTGCAAACACCTAGGAGAAAGGAATGAATGGGTACTACCACAATCAATCAAAAGCTGAAATGGCTTACCGTGATGAGTGGCGGGGGTTTGGATTATACCAAATTGTTTATTCGGACCTTGGTGTTCTACTGCCGCATGGACGATGGCGCGCTCTTCTTCAGCCATTTCCAAGGTTAGTTCTTCACTTATAACACAGGCAGTCCTAGCAACTGCTCCTCCGCAGCCTCTGCCACGGCCACTGCCTCTTGCACCTTGGTGGATAGGGGTTCCACGGCCTTGATTTCCTCTGCTACCTTGGGGAAATGATGTTGCCATCTTGGGACAGCTGGCTCTAAAGTGTCCCGGTTCATTGCACTCAAAACACAGAGGGCCTTCTCTGGAAGAAGCAGCATACGAGCGGGGGACAAAAGAGTTGCCTTGTCACCCTCTATTGTAGTAGGGGAAATTCTGTTGGGGTTTCTTGTAGGGTTGATCTTTAAGATTTGCCTCAGGGTAAGATCTCTTTTGATTCTTCGGTTTGTTAGCCTTCATTTCTTTCACAAGGGGCTTTGCTCGTATGAGAGCATCCTGTAATGTGCTTGGCCTCATTGCTTCAAGGCAGGAATCTAAGGGTTCATTTAGCCCTTAGCAAAAATGAGCCACTTGATGGGAAGTAGTCATAGCTGAGGCATACTTCCGAAGGGTGATAAATTTAGAATAGTAGTCCTCAAGAGTTAAGCTGCACTGCCTAAGACTAAAAAACTCATTCATCTTTATGGATTCATGGGATGGGGGAAGATATCTTTCCTTCATTGCCTGCTTGATGTCTTCCCACGTTTGAGAATGCTTGGTGACTTCCTTGTCACGGCACCACTGTTTCCACCAGAGTTTAGCATCTCCGATGAGGCGAAACCGTGCGAGCATAGACTGATTTGCTACTCCAGTACCGGCAGGCAGAGAAATAATCGTCCATCGCCTCAATCCAGACTTCAACATCCTTCTCAACCTTTGAACCTTCTCCTTTAAAAGAGGGAGGTTGCATTTGCTTGAGTAGGAGCTTCTTCTCCAGGGTATCAGTGTAAAGAGCATTGGGAAGTGGAGGGTGGTCGTTCTGGCCATCATTATAAAAACAATTTTAAGATTACAAGATTCATATTTGCATAATGCTTATTTTTGGAGAGTAAAACATTGAAATCATTTTATTTCCAAATATTTACAAGGACAAGTTTTATTACAAAGATCTGAGACTAATACAATTAGTCTTATTTGCTATCAAGGAAAATTCCTAGGCTTGACTATGATATAAGGGTAGAGTGGTCCACATAGGTGAAATATGGGGATTTCGTTGTAGTTTCTAAGACTCTAAAAACCGATGGTAAGGGTGGTAGACTCTGGATTGGGGTAGATCCCAACACAGCTACTCTATCAGCACAGCAGGTAAGATCTGCATCACTTTGTCATACACCCAACGATCCTGAGGTATGCGAATCCCATCTATTGTCACAGAGGTGTCGGCCCTGGGGGTACCGACGAACCAAAATAAACAGATCATCTTCAACTTTTCAATCCAACGAATCCGCTTAGGGTCGGTGGTGAGGTTCCCAATTCGATCTGCTCGAATGAAGAAATATCTCGGCCCACGACTCCAAAAATCTCTACCCCATCCTCTTTCAATACGAGAGAAATGAGGGAGGGACATCTTCTCTAGTATCTGCCCCATGGTGTCGCGGAACTCGAAATTCGAGGAGTGACTAGCAGTCTCGAAGATGCATTGGAAAACTAAAAACTTGGAGTAGGCATCTTCCTCTTCCTACAATCATTCAAACATCAATTCAACTTATTTGTTTTAGTAGGATGTTTTTACTAATTAGCATTATGTTAGGTAAAACATTCATTGCAAAACAATCCTTAAATGACAATTCCTAGGAGCTAAGATCGGCTTTGATACCAATTGTAAGGTTCCTCCCTTCTAAAATGGGGGAAACACTTAAGATAGTCCACTAAGTCTTAACTTGGAGAAAATTTCCTATTCATCGACACCTTGACCATGTAGAGATTCAAGGATACGATTCATAGGTAAGACCTAGTTCTATCTCGCAGGGGGGCGTGATCTTCTAAACATCAAATCACCCATAGGGCAATTGATCATAAACTGGGCAACTACTAGACTTGATTTCTAGAGGCAATGCTTTTTTCCTCATCTTAAGCAAGGCACAACCGCCGCTGGACTAGTCTTCTAGAATAGAGTTGCCCAACAACCTATTTATCTAGCATAGGGCTTTCTCTTAATCTGTTGGAAAGCTACCCAACTAATCGGGTCCACCCGTCCATAGGATAGTGCCGTCGGGGCATTCCATCCTCCCACTTTCCACCCTACTCACGCATCAATTTGTTTTCTAATTAATCCTACCACACTGTTTGACATAAATAAACATGTACCTTAATTAAGGCCCTTTTTCATAAGGTTTGTTAAAACAACCTTTTTACACAATGCAATCATGCCAAGATATATTTATATAAAAAGTTTATACATGAATCAATTCCATACATGCCAAACTGGCTCTCTTATTCTTTTCCTTTATTCTGTCGATGATCTAGAATTCGGCCTTCCATCCTCTACATGCTGGGCAAAACCCTACGGGACCATACACCTCATCGTCAGCCGCTGGCAAGGACTCAAGCCGACCTGTCGCCCTCTCATGCGATCCTCCCGTCCCTCAGAGGGATGTCTGCGTACTAGGGTGGGCTTATTTACTGCACTAGCCTGGGCCCTCAGAACTAGGCAGCATCATAATCTCTCGCCTCAATCGGCGATCCTTATTCTCCCGATGGTATGAGGGATACCTTGGGCCATTCCCGGGCTTTGCTAACGACGCAACCCGGCTACACAAGCACGGAACAGAGTTAGCGTTGAAGCCATAAAAAAACTTGTACTCTTAAAGATAACAATTTCAATGCAATTTATTGAATATAGCATTTACACAATTCGTAAAGATAACAATTTCAACGCAATTTATTGAATGTAGCATCACATAATCCGTCACTTCATACAATTTTATGTCGTTATTTTAAAAGGAAAAGATACACGTTTATTAACACTAATTTTAAGAAACTCTTCTTAAAAAAAATAACCAAGCTAACCTGGCCACCATTTCCTTGAGGAGCTTGAAAAGGGAGAGCTGCCGCATTGGGAGCATCTTCCCTAATCTCGTTGTTGCGTGCTCCTCTTGAGGTAATATTTTGACGTCTCCGAGAAGAGGCCATCTTGGGCGTCGCCTTGTAGAGCTCGCTGGTGCAATCGAAATGCTTCAGTCGGATCTCAATTCGGAGATCGTTTGCTCACCGTATGAGCAAAAGATTATGGCGCACGAACCCGTTCTTAAGGCAAAAAACCCTTATTAAAGTCTACGCAAATGGGGGGGATTGTGAGATGTCCTTAAGGCAAAAAACGTGGAGAGAGCTGTGAGGGGCTGCTATAAGTCTCTGCACACCGGGGGGGGGAGGGGAGAAGAGTTAAGGACACTGCCTCCTAGCAAGAGGGGGATGGAGGAAAATTGGCTTATCTGAAAAGAGGCAAATGAGGGGGTGTGAGAGAGGCGACTGCAAGGGGTGGCTGTACTATAGCAAGTACGCTGCACACGGACAGACGGCGGTACGGACGGTGGTACAACAGGGCATACGCTGCACAGAAATGCGTGGTGTCGATAGAGCACCCCCGGGGGTTTATATAGCTGGGGGAGAGGGTACAGGCATCGCGCAAAGCAAGGATAAAAGGACGGTGTACCTTCAAGGGCTATGGATCAGTGGCCTGCATACGTCTAGGGGAAAGGTACGGTGTCAGTTGTCAGGGAAAGGAGTGGTACGCATGTACCTTATCTGGTCTGGGGCAGCATGGGTGTCCACGTAGGGGTACGTGTGGACCATACAGTGGGCGGCCGTCCTTTGGTTCTTGGGCGGTTATCGTACGAGCACCCTAGTAAGTGTGTACGGCACAAATTTTGGGGCGGGGTACCCAAATTTGGAGCGCCCGCCTCGATTTGCGTGCCGGACTGCCCCGGGGGGCAAAATTTTTTTTTTGTCCGGGAGGTTATCCTGGTCGTTGGGGTTCAGACCGTTCGTCAATCGGACACCCGGTCGTGCATTTATTAAGGTTTAAAGGTCGCCGTTTTTTAACTAAAATGACTGAAATTTACGTGTAGGCTTGATCCGGTGTCCGTTTTAGATGCTGTAAAATCCTATATTAGGATAAAATCACACGCAGATTCCAAATTTGGGATCAGATTTTGAAGATTCTAAGTAGAAATGACTCAAATAATAAAATCATTGATTTTTATACCATAAAAACTCATAATTACATGGACATTTCTTTATTAGTGAAGATGGGTATGTTACAGGTCGACCGGGAACTTTAGGCTTATAAGAGGCCTAATGCTATTACAATGACTACTCTCATAATATATCCGTGAAGTACATCACTTATTAGGACTTCATCCTATCTTGCTACCACACGCTCTTGAAGCGGGAATCACCATAAATACTATTGCTTCATATCTTGAATGTATGACCCTTTGGTGTATCTATCATGACTCCTTGATGTAAGATAATGGCGGTAGCTCTCTCTTGTTAATCCTAGAATTGGATTACCATGATCTTTGTGGACCATCAGGCCTTATTATATTTGGTGAACAAGCCTTGCACCACGGGAAGAATCACACGATGGTTACTATTACTATTACAACAAGTAGACACCGATACAAACCCCAATCCACAGGACTCAATAGAAACACTCTTCAGTTGGGTAGAAGGAAGAATCAAACACTCTCACACGGAGTTAAAACGCCTACAACAACACCTGTCCAAAAGTGCCAAAGTACCACCTTAGTTTCCATGGCAATAAAAAGATGAAGGTATCCATTACTCAAAATATGGATACAATGTAAAAATGAGTATCATTCACTTCATCCAATCTTTGAATGCATGGTTAAGTGTCTGAGCATGAATCGAAATATAGGGTATCAATCTTGCACACACATGGTCTAAAAAGATTCACGCCATGAACTGGTCCAAATCAGTTCACGCTGTGAATTGGTACAAAACAGTTCACGCCATGAATTGGTCTTAAAAGCTTCACGCCGTGAACTGGTCCGAAAGGCTTCACATCGTGAACTGGTCCAAAAGGCTTTACGCCATGAAGTGGTTACTTTTTCTCGACCAATCGTAGGAAGACACATGGCATTCTTCATTGAGGCAGTTGCCCAGTCCGACGAATGTGCCATAAAACCGAAAATCCTTTCTCTTTCGTCATTTTGCATTCGTCGTTCTCATTGTGTGTGCATCGCAAGCATCAAGCCTTCCTCTCATCGCCTTCCTTCTCACTTCTTCGAGTACAAAATCGACACATATGGGTTTGAGGTGGAAGCTTGGGCCTTTCCTTTGAGTTTACTTTCCTTTCATGTATTCGAATCTTTTCTTTGTAAAATTACAAAAATGTAATCATTGATTGCCCTTTCGACAATGTCTTTCGTTATCATCCTTACACGAACCCCACTTTGCGGTTCAATAACATCATGCATTCATTAAATCAAATTAATCAAAAATGTGTTGAGAAATGTGGTGTCAAAGATCACAAGGAAAATATGGAGTGAGTGTGAGAAGCCACATCACCAAGTGAGAATTGTCCCACATGCAAGAGAAAGGCCATGTTATACTCTCTTCATATAAAAGGAGTACATTTCAAGCATTGGAATATAAGCATCACATCTCAAGTCTTTTTACGAGTACAAGTTTTCATCTTGTAACCTAGCTGAACTTGAGTCTAAACTTAATTATCATACACACGTTACAATGCATCTCTTTCATTTTTATCCACCTTAGATTAGCAATTTCATTAGATTAAATTAGTGTTGTGATTATTGTAAGATTAGTTTATCAATTAGGTAGACCTTATGTCTTTAGGAAAGCTTGATCCATAATTTCAACATGGTATCAGAGCTTAGGTCTAGCTCTCCTAGCTTAGCTTAGTTGTAGTGTTTCTAGTAACAAGTGATTATCTTAAGATTAGAGAGTGTTTAAGCATTAGATTAAAGGTTATTTAGCCAAGTCATAATTTTATTTTGCTAGCTTAGTGTTCTGTCTTTTAGGGTTAGCATATGTGCCTTTGAGAGAGAGAGAGAGAGGTTGTTGAGGGCATAGAGGAAAATAGAGCATGCAGCTTGCGTGTAAGTACTGTAGCTAGAATCATGGCAGCCTCTGCAAAAGCTCAAACTCCACTATGTGCAAAACTCCTAGCATCCATCTAGTAGTCTCTGTAGGCACAGTATTGAGATCCCAACACAAGCGCACGTTGTGCATCTCTGAGTGTTGGGCAAAGAAATACGATGTAGCTCATTGTAGCTAGCAAACCAAGCAATGCAGGCCTAGTGCAGAGCACCACGAACGACCAACAAGAGAGGGCTGCAAATCACCAACCAGTAGCATCACCATTGTCGGCAGATGCACAGTAGCGCCCAGCCGGCCAGTTGCGTGGCATGCACTGCTAAAAAACCAGTTCTATAAAACAACAAGAACAAGTTAGAGAAGCGAATGGTGACAGGCAAGTGGTCATCGGCCAACTGAAGAAGTGCAGAAAAGTCAAGCAACTGTAGAGAGCGGGCACCCATCAGGCCGGTAACAGGCGTTTGACAGAGAAACCTCCATCGCCAAAAATTGGCTGCCACAAAGAGATAACGTTTGTTCAAAAAAAAATTAAAATCCCTAAGGTTTTTTTTAAAAGGGTGTGGTGTGAAAACAACTCTCCGAAAGACAGTGTTCACATGGGCAAATGAGCTCTACATCAATATGTGCATTTTATGTGAGATCTTCATCAACAAAATGTTTTCAACATATTTATGGGAAAGTGTATGTGTGACTATAAGTTTTTTAAAAAAAATGGATGTGAAACGCAGCCAAATGAGCACGCTAATGCATGTGCATGAGAAAAAGAAGCATGCAACTCTTGTAAAAATGTCGCAACCACATGAGTATGTGAGCATATGTGTGAAAACCATAAATGAGAAATTGCATCTAGTCCACATCAAAGAAGCTACCCATCTCACTACCAAAAAATTGTAAATCTTACTTCCTACAAAAAGTGCTTGTAACTAGCCTCTGGGACCAATGATGTACCCAAGCTAGAAATTCATCCCTCACCTAATAGCCAAAGTAGCATTAAGGGGGGGAAGTGCCAAAGTAGCACATGAGCCAAAGTCGCTCACATTAGCACATAGGAGAATGTAGAAAGTAAAAATTCAAAACAACATTTTGTAACTGATATCCAACTACCTTGAGTAGCCCAAAGATTTGGCACCAAGGGAGGGTGTTGAGAAATGTGGTGCTAAAGAGCACAAGGAAAATATGGAGTGAGTGTGAGAAGCCACATCACCAAGTGGGAATTATCCCACATGCAAGAGAAAGGCCATGTTGTACTCTCCTCATATAAAAGGAGGACATTTCAAGCATTGGAATATAAGCACATCTCAAGTCTTTTTATGAGTACAAGTTTCCATCTTGTACCCTAACTGAACTTGAGTCTAAACTTAATTAGCACACACTCATTAGAATGAGTCTCTTTCATTTTTATCCACCTTAGATTAGCAATGTCATTAGAGTAAACTAGTGTTGTGATTAGTGTAGGATTAGTTTATCATTAGGTAAATGTTATGTCTTTAGGAGAGCTTGATCTATAATTTCAACAAAATGAAACTTCACTAGTTCACGGCCAAAAACTTGCAAGTTCACGGCTAAAAGCCAAACATCTACAAACTCACGGAATTCCATTTCATGGAATTTCATCTCACGAAATTCCATTTCATGAAACTAACTTCATAGGTTTACCCCATTTCACGGGATTACCCTTCACGGCCTGCACTTTCACGGAATTCCATCATGAAACTAACTTCATAGGTTTACCCCATTTCACGGGATTACCCTTCACGGCCTGCACTTTCACGAAATTCCATCATTTCATGGAACTACCCTAGTTCACAAAACTAACTTTCACAGGTTTACCCCATTTATGGGATTACCCTTCACGGCCTGCACTTTCACGGAATTCCACCATTTCATGGAACTGACCTTCACGGAACTACCCCAGTTCACGAAACTAACTTTCACAGGTTTACCCCCATTTCACGGGATTACCCTTCATGGCCTACACTTTCACGAATTTCCTCTTCACGGCCTTAACACTTGCACTTTAACAGTGCTTAACCCAATCACGAGAATTGGGACCTTGTCATGTCACAACACTTATACCCGTTAATTGCTCACACCACTAACACACTTCCCATCAAAATTAACCTTGTTACCACCCAAAAAAAGAAAAAAAAGAAAACAACAAGGCGTGGCACATGCCCCACCAGTCTATGGACTGACCTTTTCGTCTATGTACAGATGTCGACCTCAGCAACATCCGACTTGAAAGCCGCAGAGACCTCCATGGTGACACAAGCCAGTGCAATGGGATCCCCAGTGGACCAACACGGGGCCCAAAGCTGAGCTACTGGATCAATACACCGAGGCATTACATGGCGTGATAATCAGCATAGAACTCCACACAGAGCATGGAAATGTGGCATTATAGTATCACAACCCTGAGTGCCTCCAGATTTTGGAAGATGCCAAAGTCAAAGACAAGCTGGAGAAGGTGGGCCTCGGGATGGCACAAATTCTCCCCCGAAACATTGACACAGAGCTATGTGCAAAATACATAAAGACATACGACAAAGCCACCAAGAGGGGGACAATGACTAAAGTAGATGGCACCACGGAGCAAGTGTTGATCATAGAGAACTTGATACGTGAGGCTCTGCAGCTCCCACCACCAGTGAAAATACATACAAATACCTTTGAAAAGATGCCCCTAGATGCAATGCTGAAGAAGAGCTTGTACAACTCTAATGGAGCAGAATACGAAAATATCAGGGATGAAGTCACAGAAAAAGCATGCAAGGCAATGTCACTAATAATGCAAGTGAAGCCAGTGGACAGGTGTGCAAGAGGGTGCCACTAAACAGAATAGCCAAGGTGCATGAGGAAACAAAGGATGAATGGGCCTACTACATCCACAGGGAGATGGAGAATTATTTAAAGACCCATTAGTCGGAAGATCTGCAACCTGTACCAAATGAACATAGGTACTAAATCATGTGGCTCAGAGGCCTCTCCCAAATCCAGAACCAGAAGAAAGAATGCAATTGGCACTCCTGACAAAATAACCAACATTTACTACTATAGAAATGTAGGAAGGACAAGCTATGCTCATGGGTGACTAAGAAGATAATGAAGGAGATTAAGAGAGGACGGAAAAAGAAGACTGAAAAAAAGATGAGGGGATTCATACCAAATCTCGCTGAAGAAACATAGAGGATTGAGGCTGAACTTGCTCAAGAAATAAAGTCGTACCAAGAAGTACTAGGGAAGCAGGAAGCCAATATCAGCAAGGCAATGTTGAAATATGCAAGTGAATGGGTGTGTGCGGGAACAAGCCCTTAGCTAGAGACTGTAATTGAGTGGGTAGCAGTGAAAAGGTGAGAAGAATCTACTAAATGAGAGAATCAAGGGTAGCATGAGTGAATATAGGGGTGTGGAAAGATTCTAGGAAAAGGTGTCCCCCCAAATATAGGGGAGGTGGCAAAATCAAGGAGAAATCAGTGGGAGTGGGTGCTTGGCACCTTGTGGATATAAAAGCTATAAATTGAGGGATTGGCCTAATGAGAGTTTGTTGGTTTTTGAGTATCCATGCCTACATTATACTATTAGATTAATTGTACGCACTAATCTTACCTTAATCACTTTCTAACTACTTGCTAATCATGTTGATTCTTGCATTTGATCCACCATAACTCATCACATTGTTGCAAATTTAATAGGCAACACATCAAGAGAGGACGAAACTACAGCATGTGACTCCTCCTCAAGGCTTTGACACAATTCCACAATGTTAAACACACCTGCGGGGTTGCAGAAAGAGCCTGAACTAGAAGCATTGCTAGCAGCAGAGCCCCAACGATTCCAAGAAGCTACACTGAGTGCAACTCACAGAAGAGCCACTGGATACAGGAAAATGACCACGAGCTGAAGATACACCAAGTCCAGCAAAAGGAGGCGTCTAGAGGACGAGGAGGTGATACTAGAAACATCCTTCCTCCATAATTTGGATTATGAAAGATTCTTTCAAGAAACTGTGGAGGGACTGGATGAGCTCTTGAATTTGCCACAAGCTAGACTGGAAGGGTCCGCAACCACAAGTGCTTCCCTTTGGGAGCAAGAACAATGGTTATGGCAGTGCCATCTCCTCACGTCCCACATGCTTCATGATCGCAATGCCACACTATGGAAGCAGGTTTAAGAGGCAACCAACCAAGTATCAACATTGCAAGAACACCTCACAAACGACAGAAGCAACCCATAGGGATGTGATCCTAAAAAGAGCTTAAAGGCAACCGAGGAGCAGGAAGCCAGGTACCAAGTGCTAGAAAACAATAATCTGGTTCTAAGACAAACAATTGTGTAAAGGATTAAAGAGAATACAGATTTGAAAATGCAGTTGGAGCAAGCCATTGAGCAACTTCAGAAGAAAGTCACACAAAACCAGGAGCAAGTAGCTATCCATGCTCGGCAGCTATAACAGGAGCTCAAGCGCACTTCCCTAGGAAGAAGAGCTACAAGGCCAACTCCATACACTATCCTTAACTTTGAAGGAAGCATAGAAAAGAGTGAGTCAATTGCAGCAAGAAAGAGAACATATCAACAAAGGAAATGCCAAAAAGATTAGGACACTCAATGACACCATCAGCACCAATCAGTCTGATATGCAAAGAATGATGATTACACACCAAGAAGCTATGGTGCAAGTCACACAACAACTACAAGAAAGTCAAAATTTGGATGTAGAAAGAATTCAAAGGACTATGGAGGCTCAGGGAAGAGAGGCTACCGCCAGACGGGCACAAGAAGATGCAACACAACGCTTTGAGGAGCTGGATGCTGCCAGGATGGTCAGAGAAATAGTTATTTCAAACCTTCTCAGCACCAAGGACTCACGCATCCAAGAGTTGAAACGCCAATTGGCTCCATCGAAGAACGAAGTCAACGACAAGAACCCACAAACGAGATGTGTGTACTCCTTGAGCGAGCCTCGGAGAGAGATAGGCCGGTTGCCAATAACTCCTCGGGCCCCTCCTCAAACTCTCTCTTTTTGTCTACACTAACGCTCTCTTTGCTTCAATATGATATAAACATGTCTGAGGACCTAAGCCTAGGAGAACTAACACTCATTAAACAAAACACCGAATGTGATGTTTATCCCACCATCATCATGGGAATTTTTCAGGGGGACGTAGTATTAACTAATTCTCTGGATATTTACTTTTATCCCTTGCACCCAATTGTGCTCAATCTTTGTAGTTAGTGTCAGGTGCTCCAGAACTCCAAAATCGTGGATAACAACATCGATAAATTAGACCTTGTTTGTTCCAGATGATATTCCTGACACACCGACCAACTACGAGGTTGTAGCCCAAAGCTATCAATGGATCATAAGCCATGGGTGGCTAGAGGTATATAATACTCACCAGCACTTAAATCTATGTGAATCCTCTTTATATTATCCTTTTGGTATTCTAAAACTATATCATAATATCTACAAACATCTAGATGCAATGTTAACCAACGTCCTTTATACTTTTGATAAAGCACATATTGAGTATCCCAACATAAATCCAGAGGATATAACTGAGTTCCAAGAGTTTATGAAGCTCCACAAACCTAGCCACCCACCCTCAAGTTCAGGCCATGGTCAGCTTCAAGTTCATCATTTAACCGTACTTACCCCGTATATTCTAACGTCACCAGTAAATTACTTAATCTATATCCAAATGTTCTGCCTACTGTGACAAATCTCAAGCAGACTGTATTTTTTCTACTCTCCCTTCTCAACCCTTAGAATTTTCCACTAACACTCTCGCCCCCAAGGAGGTATCGGCACCTGACCCATCTCCCCCATGGAAAACTCAAGAGGTACGTCACACTCTCCCACAAGACACCATTGAATCTTTTATTGATGATACTATGCTTGAGTCCTTGTCTACCACACAGAGTACGAAAGATTCATAAGAGATGGGAATCCACTGCTAAAACCAAAACTCATGTTCAAGGTGTTAATGCAAATAACACCCTTTGAACCAACTTGAAGGATTTTACCAGAAGCATACTTAGATGTCACACCGATGAAGCAACCCTATGTACCGTACCCTCTTCGAACACTTAGAACGGAATTAGAAGAGCTCCTACCTTTGGTTGGAGAGGGAACTTTATGGTCTAAGCTGGCACGGCACACCAAGCTAGCAAATCCACAATTGGGCAATCTGTTCGAAATAATGATTGTGACATTTACTGCTTCCACAGGTGGAGGAAGTCTCATCCACACCAGTACACACAAGAGGGGGCTAACAACAATTATCACAGATGATGCCAAGGATTTCGGAATACAACCAGATTGGAGAAAAGAGTACCTCACAATCTTGGATCACAATCTTGGAATATAGCCATGAATATATGTGTGCGCCACCAACTCAAAGAGTGGATCCCTTGTACATGCCACTGAAGAGAAGATGGACACCTTTGGAGTTTCAAGAGGCAAAGCAACAGGATTCACATGTATGTTATAACTTCCCCATCTTCTTGCCAGCCACATTTACATATATAGGAGAGCAAAGAAAGTAGATGCTGAATTAGATACATGCATGGCACCATATCCCAGACCCAACAATAGTAGCCAACATTCGATTCCTAAAATTGCTCATGGTCCTCATAGATCAACCCAAGGAAAGGTATGATGGATATGGTGCTGATCAGCTGCAGTTCGACATGAATCAAGGACCATGTGATAAAGCAATGATGTTGTGTTATCATCGTCTAAGGTGTCTACCAGCCTATATGCATGTCACATTCAAAGACATCGTCGACATCGGAATCTGGAGATCACATGCTGCATTCAGAAGAACCCTAAAAAAGCTTCAGTCACGTCATAACTTCTATCACCACGAGTTTGACGACCAAGTCTTTCGACCTTGGTAACAGGTTTTGAGGATAGAACCTACATTAGGTGGGGGGGGATATTAATCCCATTTTGGATTAACAAATATGCTCCTCCATTTGAGGACATTAATAAGTGTCATGCAAAGGCACTATAAAAGTTGTACATTATGAGATATTGGCTACCCAAGAACTTAGTTAAGTAAGTTTTGGGTGCCCAAGTGTGAATAAGGACCAATTGTATATAAGGCATTTTCTCATAATGAATGGACACAATCCTCTTTGTACTATTGAGAGCTCTTGCTTTTGTCTTGAGAGAGAGATTTAGAGAGAGCGTTCTAGCACTTGTGCCTCCTCTATACTTGTATGTCGCATGCTTGTGTTGAGGAGTGAGAGAGAGTGATTTCCTTATGTGGTGGTGTGAGAGACTCTACGGTGACATCTAAACGAAAACAACTACAAATACGAGGCACACTCGCATTAATTGCATGTGAATAATCCACATCTATCTAATGTCTACACGTAAAAAACGTACTTCAACACTAAATAACCCTCGAAAAATTTAAATTCTCGAGAAAAAAGATCTATTAGGATTTTTTCTTAATTTTTTCTATTTTTCTAGGGCCTCAAAATTTACTAATTTTAAAATCCACCAAATTCTATCTTATGGCACACCAAATCTAAAATTTTCAAGAAAAGTTTAGCAATAAAATTTGCCAAAATACAATTGATATTTCAAAAAAACCAATTTCTAGGATTTCTAAAATACTTTCAAGAATTTTTCTAATTTTTGGTAATTATTAAAAAAATCACCCCAAGAATCCCATCAGTCATGAAATTTTTCAATTCCGCCCGACAATTCTCAAATCCAATTAAAATTTATTGGATTTACTAATTTTATGGGTGAAAAAAAAGATTTTTAAAGGAATTTGAACGCTTATGGGCGCCCAAACGGACACACCACATGCCAGTTACCAAACCCAGATATTCCATAAATTTGAATTAACCTTTTTCTAATTTTCCATGTATTTTTAAAAATTTTAATGCACCTCGAACGCATTAGAATACGAACGGTAAAAAAATCGAAACCCCGAAAGTTCATCCCAGAATATGGAAAGTCAAGGGTTGTGGGAAAATGAAGCGACAAAGAAAACCCAAAATTCAAAAGGTCAAAAGAATTTTAGAATTTGGAAAATGAAAGGTCTCAAGAGAAATTTTCTTTAAAAAATCTTGGAAAAGAATTTAAAAAAAAACTTTAATCAAAAGCATTGTAAAACCCTTTAAATTTTTTTTAATAAAGCTTTTAAAAAGCTTAACATTTGTTTTTTGAAGAGAACGTGGGGGCAGCCCCCCCTCCCCTTTGTGTGCGAATTCGCAAGGGAGTGGAGGGAAGCCATGGCTTCCCTTCCTCCTTCCATTCTCCATCACCACACTCTCTTGCTCTTTTCCCTCATCTCCTCTTCTCTTCCATACTGATTATCATGGAGATTATGCATCAAGTTGATTAATCCCTAACTATGTTTTCACACTAATTATGATTAATTACTTAATTAAACCTACCCACATAAGGGGTGTTCCCATGCAGAAGAGAAAATATGAGAGAATATTTCGATTTGAGAGATAGGAATTATGCCATGCACATGGGAGAGAACCCAATGCATCAATATGTTGCCCCCTATTGAATTTCAGCAGAAAATCGACAGAAAATTGATAGCATACTCATAGAAAACCCTAAAAATGCACTAAAAATACCCTTTTTACCATAAAATGCTCTTAAAAATTCCTAAATAATTAGGAAAATTTTCCTAAAAATTGTAGAAATTTAGGAAATCCTTTCTACCAAAAACTACCCACAATAGCATGTGCGGTATTTTGGTAAAAAATTTTGTAAAATGCTTGTTTTAAATTTAAAAATAGAGAAAAAGAGCATTTCCACTCACGAAATTTCCCTACAACATCGATACGTCCATCCAAGTCGAGAAGCACCGTGTTTTGACCACCATATTGACATTCCCAATGCATAGACCACCAAAACAAACCAAAAAATAATATTTTTTTGCTTAGTGAATGTTAAAATTTACTTTAAAAATGCTAAAAATTTGGAATAATGAGAGAAAAAAGAGGGGAAAAACATCAAGAATTAACTAGAGACCGCTCTGATACCACTGTTAAAACCCTAAAGATCTCTCTAGCTAATAACCATGCATAAGCATGCATCAAGCATCCATATACTCATCCACCCGACCACTCTCGAGCCCAAGGGTGCACACATAAATACAATGAAGTATTACATATCTTACCTTAGTGTCCCATACCACCAAGAGATATGACTTCACTCTAGCAACACATAGCTCTAGCATGAAATGGAAAGAGAGTAGACACAATGCTCCACACAAGAGAACATTCCTTGAGAGTGCCCCATGCACCTATTATATAGGAGGGCCCTTAAGTGACTCTTGAATCTCCATTTCCATGTGTGACCCTTGGTTGCCTGAGCCTAACCTCAACCCAAGTTAGATCTAACCCTTGCCCCACTAAAGCGCATGTTCCCATGATCCCATGTTCACATGCCTAGGGTGGGTTAGCCTCCTAGTATATGCACATATAATGTGCACATAACACCTTCACAAGACCTTGTGAACCCTTGAGATGGTAGACTTGCTTGCAATGGCTGAGAAGCAAGTGAAGATCCCTAGTCTCCCCACATTCCTGGTGGATCGATAGTTGGACGGGAACAACTACGGCATATGAAAGGTAATGATGGAGTTTGTCTTGGAGTCTTATAACTTGGTTGATTTCATTGTGGTTCGTTTTCCATGGCCAGAGTTGGAGGATGGAGAGCTTTTACCCTCTACTTAGAAAGAACGGGAGGCTTAGGCATAGTTGTGGGATCGTGTCAATGCCTGTGTGCGTTCTTTCATCTTCCGTAATTACACACCATAGGTGATTAATCATATAAAGAATAAGACTAGGGATTTGGTAGCATTTTGCTTCTCTGTGTATAACAGGGTATCAACCGTGAAGATGATCTCATTGGAAGTGCAAATGTAGGTGATTAATCCTACAAAGTCTTCAACGATGTGGGAGCACATCAATAAGTTGCAAGCTCTTCAACAGGAGGTTCTTTAGGCTAGGAAGGAGATATCTTAAGAGGACATGGCTATCACTTTGTTGTCTCATTTTCCCTCTCAGTACTCAGCATTTTACTCCTCTTTGATCACTAGTGGGTAGGCTCAATGCCATCACATGGGAGGAGCTTGTGCCTATGGTCTTGGACCAAGAAGAGCATTTTATGAACCTTCCACAGGGCAAAGGTTCTGAGGCCTTGATTGGACAGCGATCAAAAGGCCGTAACAACAATAACAATAAGGGCAAAGGAAAGTCTTCATCAGAAAATTCTTCTGAGAAGAAGCCCGACTCAGACCGTGACAACTTGAAGGCCGAGCGGACCTCTTAACGATTATGGCAAGAAAGGCCACTATTGGCGAAACTGTCCTAAAGCGGAGTACCTCGAAGAGTGCTAATTATTCAACTTCTTCAGCTGCAAAGACTCCAGCCTTTGTGCACTTGGAGATTTTGGACACAGATGCTTCATCTTCTTCGAGCGAGGGGGCAATTGGTTTCACTGCACAGGGATACTCGTTGTTGGGAGCGGATTCTCGATAGTGGTGCTTCTAGGCACATGAATCCTTCGCGAGAGTTTTTATAGGATCTTAAATGGTAATCAGGTCACATTTTCATTGGCAACAATTCCACTATACCGATTCACAGAAAGTGAGGGAAGGATGGAGATCATTCTTGATGGGGCAGAGGGGGGAAGAATTCCTCTCGTGTTCTCTATGTCCCCGCACTTGGTTTTCATCTATTGTCAGTGCATGAGGTTTGCAAGACTGGCTTTCGAGTGGAGTTTGAGGGGCATTCTGTTGCTCTACGGGATAAAGAAATAGGTGAGGTTGTATGGGAAGGTGGAGTGGAGAACGGTATCTACAAACTCTCAGTACTCTCTTCTCTGACAGACACTCAGATCGGTGACTTCTTGTGGCACTTCTATTTTTGGGGCCACTTGAATGTGGATCCACTTGAATGTGGATGCACTGCAACGGGCTTTCTGAGACCATATGGTGGATGGCTTGCCAGATGTTGGCAATAGGTAGGGATGTTGTAGTTCTTGCATTCATGGTAAGCAGCACAGGGAATCTTTTCCGAAGTAGGCTTCTAGGTGGGCTTCAAAACCTTTGGAGTTGGTACACATTGACTTGTGTGGACCTATGTAGACCCCATCCTTGGGAGGTTCTTTGTACTTTATGCTACTTGTTGATGATTGTAACAGATTCACATGGGTTTATTTCCTTTCCCAGAAGGACCAAGCTTTTTATTGGTTCAAGGAGTGGCATGTTATGGTGGAGAAAGAGTTTGGATTGCAGATAAAGACTCTTCGGGCTGAAAAAGGAGGAGAGCTCTCTTCTAATGCATTTGTGCGGTTTTGTGCGGAACATGGCATCAAGCGGGAGTTGGCCAATACAGGTTTGCCTAGAGAGAATGGAGTGGTTGAGTGAAAGAACCGTACTATGGTGGAGATGGTGACGATGATGTTGGAGCATCGTGATCTTCCTTGTCCACTTTGGGGAGAGGTTGTGGCTATGGCTGTCCATATCCTCAACCGATCTCCGACGACTTCAGTACCAAAGATGACTCTGATTTGAGGCTTATTTTGGCAAGAAACCAGATGTCTCCCATTTTCGTGTGTTTGGGAGTGATGCCTATGTTCACATTCCAAAGAATCAGAGGGAGAAGCTTGACTCAAAGTCCCAGAAGCTTGTATTTGTGGGATATAACTCTCTTCCCAAAGGATGCAGGTTGTACGACCTGGAGAGAAACGAGGTTGTTGTCAGCATAGATGTTGTCTTTGATGAGCATGTTCCAGCTTCCACTGTTGATGAGCCACCACTTCTTGGAGACCCAGATGAGTCTGAGGATGATTCCTAGTCTATTGTTCTAGCTAGACAGCCTCAGTCAGTTGTAGAGGTTGAGCTGCCCAAGGTTGGAGATGAGCCCCAATAGCATCAGGAGGCTCCGCGTTCTATTTGAGTACTAAGGTGGTTGTTGTTAAACACCCTTCGGGAGTCAGGTGTTATGGGGATTTCCTCCGAATGGACTTCAAAGGACAAACCTCAAAGATCACACAAAGTTCATGTCAAAAGCCTCATCGGAGCTCTTACAGGTAAACTATGCTTTGATGTCTCATATCATGGTGAGACAAAGAGCCTACTTCCATGAAGGACGCTCTTTCTCAGGATACTTGGAGGAAAGCCATGTAAGTGGAACTGGATGCCATAGAGAAGAATAAAACTTGGGAGTTGGTTTCAAGACCATTAAAACGGTCAGTCATGGTATCAAGTGGGTCTTTAGGACCAAGTATACGATTGATGGGTCAGTGGACAAACACAAAGCTAGACTTGTGGTGGCTAAGGGTTATGCTCAGCGTCCTGGCATTGATTATGAGGATACCTTTGCACCGACAAAACGAGAGGAAAAACCACGATTCGGACCGTTCTTGCCCTTGCCTCTTCTCAGCGGTGGCCTGTATATCAGATGGATGTAAAATCGGTGTTCCTTAATGGTGACTTTGCAGGAGGAGGTGTATGTTGAGCCGCCTCCCCAGGCTTTGAGGGTCTAGGATTAAAGGGGATGGTTTATAGGTTGCAGAAGGCCTTGTATGGTCTTAAGCAGGCTCCCAGGGCTTGGACCTAAACACAAAGCTTACAGCAGTGAACGATCCTTGTGAGCCAGTTGATGCATCTCTGTATCGGAATCTTATTGGTTCATTGATCTGGTTGTTGCTGAATACCAGATTGGACTTGAGCTTTCCTGTGGGGCTATTGATCTCATTCATGTAGACGCCTTTGAAGACTCATTGGGATGTAGGATTGTGGATCTTGTAGTATCTGTAGGGTACAAAGGATCTTGGACTCTTCTAGAGGGGAAACAAAGGACCGAGTCTAACTCCAAGGCTGGAGTGACTTAGATTGGGGAGGAGATCCAGACATGAGGAGATATACATTAGGCTATGGTTTTACCCCTCGGCTCAGGAGCTATTTCATGGAGCAGTAAGAGGCAACCAACTATTGCCTTGTCGTCTACGGAGGCAGAGTATCGGGCTACTTGTGGTGCTACTTGCGAGGTTGTGTCGCTCTGTGCGAAGGTTTCTTGGCGAGATTGGGCTTCTGTAGAAGGAGCCCACGGTCATCTAGTGCGATAACCAGAGCTGTATCGCTATTGCTTATGACCCGGTCTTCCATGCTCGGACCAAGCACATAGAGATACAATTTCACTTTGTTCGTGAGAATATTTTGGCTAGTGACATTTTGCTTATTTATTATTCGACAAAGGAGGACAATGCAGCGAACCTCTTCACGAAGTCTCTACCTCAGGCTATGCTTTGACAACACTTTAGCTCACTGGGGTTGGTTCCACATCCAAGAGCTAAGAGGGGGTGTTAGCAGTCATCTCTTGTTTGTACATTAGACACTAGGACCTTTATTGTGGGTGTGCCCCCCCTTTAGGTGTTTTCTCATTTTCCCCATTTTTCATGTATTTTTTCCTATTTTCTATGGTCATGGGCAGTAGATACTGGCCGCCTATTTTTCTAGTCCGGTCGACTATGTTCAATACTGGCTGATTGAGTTTTTCTCTAGTCGGCTGCCTTTTTTCTGGTCGTGAGCATTCAGGGTTGCTGTCAGCCTGTTTTGGACTAGCCAACCAATAACCTAGGGCCATATATATATGCGGCCATATCCCCCACACTTTGTATCACATTATTCTGAGATTTTCTAGTGTATATATCAGAGTTTATACAACTTCTCTCTCTCTCTCTCTCTCTCATCTGTGTTTTGCTCTCTATAGCAGTTGTCTTCCTTTTTGCTATGCATTCTGACAAATCCCTCCTGTAGGTTTAGATACATTCGAAGTAAGATGTCTTTTTATCATTTTTCTAACATAAATGATTGATGATAAAAAGACTTTTACTACCATCTCAAAATGGAGGTGATTTAGAGTTCCACCCCTTTCGAGTGCAAATAGGCCACTGACACATTCAACTTGAATAAACTGTTCTAATGGTTCCCAATATGCAATGTCCATATCACTAGAACAACCGATGCCAACATATAGCTTAGTTTTTGACATAGGTTTGTTATCCATGCTGGGATCACATGTAGCTTTCTTCTCTTTTAGAGGTTTATTGGATTCACCAAACCTTACTCTATTTTTTATAGAGTGGAGATTCTACAGACCCTAGTTTCCTTTAGGAGGTGTAACAATATGCACTCAAGGAGAATCTAGATGTGCATGTTGAATGAGGAGTAGTGCAAGGTGTGGCTTCAAGTTTAGCACACGAAAAAGTTGCATCCATGATAGCTTTACCATATTCATGTGCATGGATTGCACCAACATCTAACAAAGGGGTATGGATAGGAGCTTCGCCATGTACATATCGACACACATTAGGAGAAGGACAAGGATCATACAAAGGAGTTCAGGCATCAGCCAAACCCAAAAGAGCACAACGTCTAGGAACCAAAGTAGAAGGATCAACACTGAGGAAACAATGTCGTGAGGGATCCATCTAAGGAAGACACACATATAGACACGAAGCATCATAGACATTAGGAGAAGGACACGGATCATACAAAGGAGTTCAGGCAGCATCAACCAAACCCAGAAGAGCACAACGTCTAGGAACTAAAGTAGAAGGATCAACACTGAGGAAATAATGTCGTGAGGGATCCATCTAAGGAAGACACACATATAGACACGAAGCATCATAGAAAATTTATTTTTATAGCACATACCTAGTGCAAGACAACACACAAAGAGATAAGGTGTTACATTGCCCACAGGAGGCCACCAAAATGAGGGAGGAGAGGAGGGCTCTTGTTCACCACCTAGCCATAGAGGAATGTGGATTAGAATCTCCATTTCTGGGTTTATATAGTGGCCTACCTGCCCACACTTGCCTAGTCGCCCATGGTCCTTTAACTCGAGCGTCTCACCCTTGAACCTGGGACACTCTCATCAATCATTGTCTGACTCCATATTCGATCGAGCCCTACTTAGCGGCGGTTACAAGCTACGTGACATTACCTCCCCCTTAAGAAGAGTTTTCATTTGCAAAAATAAATTGAGGATAGTTTTTGGTAAGCATACTTAAGTGTTCCCAAGTGGATGCTTCGTCATCTTTGTCCTTCCACTTGTTGACAAGTGCCTCTTGATACATAGTATACCTCGTGTTCCGATCCCTAAATCTAAAAATACTCTTAAGTTCATATGGAAGAGATGGTAGTTCAATAAGTTCCACCAAAATCTAAGGAGTAATTATGTTATCTTGATGATCCATTGTTTTTCGTATTCTATTGACATGACAAATAGGATGTATTTGAGAGAGCTCTCCAGCAAATCAAATTTGTATGCTACACTACTAAACTTCTTAAGGATTTTAAATGGAACACAATATTTAGGAGAAAGCTTTTGGCACTTTCCCGTCTTGAGAGTCTTCGATTTTGCAGGGACTTTCAAGAAAACAAAGTAACTCTCTTCAAAGGTCACTTCTCTGTGGCTCTTGTTAGCATACGCTTTCACACGATCTTGTACACTATAAATGCTATCTCCTATTGCTTTTAGAATATCTTGCATGTCCTCAAAGAAATCCTAGATAGTCTAAATTTTCTCCTTCTCTAGCCCTACAATGATAGGAGATATTGGTTGGAAACCATACATGAATCATGGGCTAAATCTAGTCACCGAACATTTTGAACTATTATAAACAAATTCCAAAAGTGGCAAGTACTCCCAATTTGATTGCTTTTTCCTAACATACACTCGAAGCATGTCTTCTAGCACTTGGTTGACTTTTTCTATTTGACCATCAAACTGCGGATGGTCGGCCGTACTTATAGTCAGAGTAGTATCCAACTTTTTAAAGACTTCCCTCCACAAGGGGCTATCAAACTTTCTATCTCTATCAGAAACTATATTTGTAGGTAGGCCATATAGCTTGTAAAGATGTTCCGATAAACAATTTAGCTAGCTCAAGAGTTTTAAAATTGGCCATTTTAGCTAGCTTAGGAGTTTTACCTCCTTTCTAGTAGGAATAAACTTAGTCATTTTAGTCAACCTATCTACCACCACCCAAGCCGAATCATATCCTCGACTCATTTTAGGTAACCCGGTGACAAAACCCATGGAAATACTCTCCCATTTTCCTTTGGGAATATCCAATGGATGGAGAAAACCTCCTACTTTGAGATGATTATGCTTATTGACCTGGCACTTCTTGCATTTTAGCATGAATTCTTGGATTTCTTTAAACAAACTAGGCCAATATAATTGTCTTTTAATTAGTGCATAGGTCTTTTGTACCCCAAGGTGACCAGCACTTGGACTATCGTGACTTTTAATAAGAATTTGGTATTGAAAGTCACTAATAGATGGTAAACAAACTCTACCTTTGTAAAGCAAGTACCCATCCTCGATAGAAAAGTTCCTAAACCTTTCCCCTCGACGAACTTTATCACCCCCATTTGAAACAATGTTAAATGGTTGTAAAGGGCCCACCCCCAAGCTCTCCATCTCGGTACATAACCTAAAGACCTGTCTAGTCTCTTCGGACTAGAGCTCCCTCTTCTTCTTCTAGAAACCTTGGCTAATCGATCTGAATTAGCACTCCTTTCTAACAAGGAAGGCAATGGCTGTGCGCTAGCAAGTTTGTACACATATAGAAAGTCTCGATCATAGGCTGAGTAGTTACGTTAAGCACGGTCAATCTTTTTGCGTTTGAATGCAACTAGGAATTCCCCCTCGCATTAAAATTTCCCCAATGGTTTTTCCACTAGCATTTGTTTCTATGAAAAATGGTTCATAAAGGTCCAGTATGCTCAAGGTAGGTGCAACTATGATTGTAACCTTGAGGTTCTTGTGGATCCTCCCAATGGATATTTTTACCTTTAGTTCTCAGCTGATATGTCCAACGGGATTGCAAATCTTTGTGTAGTCCTATACATAATATGGGTAAAACCTTGACAAACCTAGAAACATTTGTAGTTCTTCTAAGTTTTTTTTAGTTTAGGCTATTTGAGAATAGAATCCACTTTGTCAAGATCCATCCGCATTCCCTCATCAGTGGATATAATATGGCCTAGATAATGAATTTCTTTAGCAAAGAAATCGCATTTACTTTCCTTCAGACATAACCGGTTCTTTCTAAGTAATTCTAGTACTAAGTGTAAATACTCCACGTTTTCTTTTCTCGACTTGTAACGTACCCATCTTCACTAATAAAGAAATGTCCATGTAATTATGAGTTTTTATGGTATAAATATCAATGATTTTATTATTTGAGTCATTTCTACTTAGAATCTTCAAATTCTGAGTCCAAATTTGGAATCTGCGCACGATTTTACCCTAATATAGGATTTTACAGCATCCAAAACGGACACCGGATCAAACCTATACGCTAATTTCAATCATTTTAGTTAAAAAACGGCGACCTTTAAACCTTAATAAATGCACGACCGCACGTTCGATTGACGAACGGTCTAAACCCCTACGACCAGGAGAACATCCCAGACAAAAAAAAAAATTTCGCCCCCCGGGGCGGTTCGACACGCAAATCGAGGCGGGTGCCCCAAATTTGGGTACCCCGTCCCAAAATTTGGTCCGTACACACTTACTAGGGTGCCCGTACAATGACCGCCCAAGAACCAAAGGACGGCCGCCCACTGTATGGTCCACGCGTACCCTTACGTGGACACCCATCCTGCCCCACACCAGATAAGGTACATGCGTACCACTCCTTTCCCGGACAACCGACACCGTACCTTTCCCCTAGACCCATGCAGGCCACTGATCCATAGCCTTTGAAGGTACACCGTCCTTTCGTCCTTGCTTTGCGCAGCGCCCGTACCCTCACCCCTCTGCTATATAAACCCCCGGGGTGCTCCTCAGACGGCACGCATTTCTGTGTAGCGTATACCCTGTCCGTACCACCGTCGTCCGTGTGTAGCGTACTTGCAGCAAGTATAGCCGCCCTTGCAACCACCCCTCTCACACCCCCTCATTTGGCTCTTTTCACATAAGCCAATTTTCCTCCATCCCCCTCTTGCTAAGGGCCAGTGTCCTTAACTCTTCTCCCCCCCGTGTGAATAGACTTACAGAAAGGCTTGCAGCAACCCCTCCCAGCCCTCTCCACGTTTTTGCCTTTGCCTTTAAGGACATCTCACAATTCCCCCCCCATTTGCGTAGACTTTAGTAAGGGTTTTTTGACTCAAGCGAGGGTTCGTGCGCCATATTCTTTTGCTCATACGGTGAGCAAACAAGCTCGAAATTCAGATCCGAGTGAAGCGTTTCGATCGCAGCAGCGAGCTCTACAAGGCGACGCCTAAGATGGCCTCATCTCGGAGACGACAAATATTGTCTCAAGAGGAGCACGTAACAACGGGAAGATGCGCCCAACGCGGCTCCAGTCCTCCCTTTTCAAGCCCCTCAAGGAAACGGTGGCCAGGTTAGCTTGGTTAATTTTTAAAAAGAAGAGATTTTTCTTAAATTAGTGTTAATGAATGGTGTCTTTTCCTTTTAAAAAAACGACATAAAAATTATATGAAGTTACGAATTATGTGATGTTGTATTCGATAAATTGCGTTGAAATTGTTATCTTCATCAATTATGAATGTCAAGCGATGGAGCCTGAGAGGGCGACAGGCCGGCTTGAGTCCTCGCCACAGCGGGCCGACGATGAGGTGTATGGTCCCGTAGGGTTTTGCCCAGCATGTAGAGGCTGGAAGGCCGAATTCTAGATCATCGGCAGAATAAGAATAAGAGAGCCAGTTTGGCTTGTATGGAAATTGGTTCATGTATAAACTTTTTATATAATTACATCTTGTCTTTGGTATGATTGTATTGTGTAAGAAGGCTGTTTTAACGAACCTTGTGAAAAAAAGGGCCTTAATTAAGGATTATGTTTATTTATGTCAAACAGTGTGGTAGGATTAATTAGAAAATAAATTGATGCGTGAGTAGGGTGGAAAGTGGGAGGCTGGAATGCCCTGACGGCACCATCCTACGGACGGGTGGACCCGATTAGTTGCGTAGCTTTCCACGCTAGATAGTTAGGTTCCTGGGCAACTCTATTCTAGAAGACTAGGCCAGCCGGCTGTGCCTTGCATAAGATGAGGAAAAAAGCGTTGTTCCTAGAAATCAAGTCTAGTAGTTGCCCAATTTATGATCGATTACCCTATGGGTGATTTGATGTTTAGAAAATCACGCTCCCCCTGCGGGATAGAGCTAGGTCATACCTATAAATCGTATCCTTGAATCTCTGCAGGGTCAAGGTGTCGATGAATATAAAATTTTTCCCAAGATAAGACTTAGCGGACTATCTTAAGTGTTTCTCTCATCTTGGAAGGGAGGAACCTTACAATTGGTATCAGAGCAAGTTTGGCTCCTAGGAATTGCAGTTTAAGGACTGTTTTGTAATAAATATTTTACATAACATAATGCTAATTAGTAAAGACATCCTACTAAAACAAATAAGTTGAATTGATGTTTGAATGATTGTAGGAAGAGGAAGATGCCTACTCCAAGTTTCTAGATTTCCAATGCATCTCACTCCTCGAATTTCGAGTTCCGCGACACCATGGTGCAGATATTAGAGAAGATATCCCTTCCTCATTTCTCTCGTATTCAAAGAGGATGGGGTAGAGATTTATGGAGTCGTGGGCCGAGATACTTCTTCATCCGAGCAGCAGATCAGATTGGGAACCTCACCACCGACCTTAAGCGGATTCGTTGGATTGAGAAGCTGAAGATGATCCGCTTATTTTGGTTCGTCGGTACCCCCAGGGCCGACACCTCGATGACTATAGATGGGGTTCGCATACCTCAAGATCGTTGGGTGTATGACAAAGTGATGCAGGTCTTACTACCTGCTGCTGCTGATAGAGTAGCGGTGTTGGGATCTACCCCAATCCAGAGTTTACCACCCTTACCATCAGTTTTTAGAGTCTTAGAAACTACAGCGGAACCCCCATATTTCACCTATGTGGACCGCTCTACCCTTATGTCATAGTCAAGCCTAGGAATTCCCCTTGATGTCAAATAAGACTAATTATATTAGTCTCAGATCTTTGTAATAAAACTTGTCCTTGTAAATATTTGGAAATAAAATAATTTTAATATTTTACTCTCTAAAAATATTTGGAAATAAAATAATTTCAATGTTTTACTCTCCAAAAATTAAGCGTTGTGCAAATATGAATCTTGTAATCTTAAAATTGTTTTTACAATGATGGCCAGGACGACCACCCTCCACTTCCCAATGCGCTTTACACCGATACCCAGGAGAAGAAGCTCTTGCTCAAGCAAATGCAACCTCCCTCCTTTAAAGGAGAAGAAGCTCTTGCTCAAGCAAATGCAACTCCCTCCTTTAAAGGAGAAGGTTCAAATGTTGAGAGAAGGATGCTGAAGTCTGGATTGAGGCGATGGACGATTATTTCTCTGCTGCCGGTACTGGAGTAGCAAATCAGTCTATGCTCGCACGGTTTCGCCTCATTGGAGATGCTAAACTCTGGTGGAAACAGTGGTGCCGTGAACAAGGAAGTCACCGAGCATTCTCAAACGTTGGAAGACATCAAACATGCAGTGAAGGAAAGATATCTTCCTCCATCCCATGAATTCATAAAGATGAATGAGTTTTTTAGTCTTAGACAGTGCAGCTTAACTCTTGAGGACTACTATTCCAAATTTATTACCCTTCGGAAGTATGCCCCAGCTATGACTACTTCCCAGCAAGTGGCTCGTTTTTGCCAAGGGCTAAATGAACCCCTAGATTCCCGCCTTGAAGCAATGAGGCCAAGCACATTACAGGATGCTCTCATATGAGCAAAGCCCCTTGTGAAAGAAATGAAGGCTAACAAACCGAAGAATCAAAAGAGATCTTACCCTGAGGCAAACCTTAGAGATCAACCCTACAAGAAACCTCAATAGAATTTCCCCTACTACAACAGAGGGTGACAAGGCAACTCTTTTGCCCCCCGCTCGTATGCTGCTTCTTCCAGAGAAGGCCCTCTGTGTTTTGAGTGCAATGAGCCGGGACACTTTAGAGCCAACTGTCCCAAGATGGCAACATCATTTCCCCAAGGTAACAGAGGAAATCAAGGCCGTGGAACCCCTACCCACCAAGGTGCAAGAGGCAGTGGCAATGGCAGAGGCCATGGAGGAACAGTTGCTAGAACTGCCTATGTTATAAGTGAAGAACCGACCTTGGAAACGGCTGAAGATGAGCGCGCCACCGTCCATGCGGCAGTAGAACACCAAGGTCCGAATAAACAATTTGGTGTAATCCAAACCCCCGCCACGGTAAGCCATTTCAGCTTTTGATTGATTGTGGCAGTACCCACTCATTCCTTTCTCCTAGGTGCTTGCAAAAATTAAACTTGAGTCAAAAAACAGCTAGAAAAATTATTGTAGAGTTAGCCAGTGGGAAAGAAGTAGTATCTCGCCACTCTATAGGAAACCTTGATTTTGAGCTGGGTAATGAGCAAACTCATGGTCACTTTCGAGTCTTGCCACTAGGAATTTATGATGGAATCCTTGGGATGGATTGGTTAATTGCAAACAAAGCTAGCATTCATTGTAACCAGGGGAGTATCACTTTTGAAAATGAGCATGGCCAAGTAATATCTGTTCAGGGGATCACACGAAAACCTAAGTCTAGGGTAGTCAAAGCAAAACATCTTCTCAAGGGAACACGTAAGGGTCAGCAAGTCTTCTTAGTCAAACTCAACAAAGTCATTGAACCTAGTATGGGGACATAACCCTCTTGGCTCCAAGAATTCTCTGACATCTTCCCTGACGAGCTTATAGGGTTACCGCCTCCTCGAGAAGTCGACCATGAAATCGAGGTGATCCCTGGAGCTCAACCCGTCTCAAAAACTCCCTATAAAATGTCCCTTCCTGAAGCCATTGAACTTAAGGAGCAACTTTCCCAACTCATCGAACAAGGATTTGTACGCCCCAGTAGCTCTCCTTGGGGAGCACCTGTTCTTTTCCAAAAAAAGAAGGACGGGACTCTCCACCTCTACATAGATTATCGAGGGCTCAATCAAGTCACTGTCAAGAATAAGTATCCTATCCCTCGCATCGATGAACTTCTTGACAGGCTTCATGGAGCCAAAGTCTTCTCAAAAATAGATTTGAGGTCTGGTTACTATCGGATCAAAGTCAAGGAAGCAGATATATCCAAAACAGCCTTCAATACCCGTTATGGCCACTATGAGTTTACTGTAATGTCATTCGGGTTAACCAATGCTCTTGCAACCTTCAAGCGCCTAATGCAAGATATATTCCGTCCTTACTTGGATGAATTTGTGCTTGTTTTCTTTGATGACATCTTAATCTACTCCAAATCAATGGAAGAGCATGAGGAGCATGTGCGTAGAGTTCTGCAATTACTGTGCAGGCACAAACTCTATGCCAAGAAGAGCAAATGTACCTTCTTTACTCATCAAATTGAGTATCTTGGATTCATCGTCTCCAAAGATGGCATCTCAGTAGACCCTGCCAAGGTCAAGGATATTCTAGAATAGCCACCCCCTAAATCAGTTCGTGAAGTTCGTGGATTTTTGGGAATCACGGGTTGGTATAGGATTTTTGTCAAAGATTATGCCTTGGTAGCTGCACCTTTGACGGACCTTCTTAAGAAGGATTGCAAAATAGTGTGGTTTCCAATCCATCAAAGATTATGCCTTGGTAGCTGCACCTTTGACGGACCTTCTTAAGAAGGATTGCAAAATAGTGTGGTTTCCAATCCATCAAAACAGCTTTGATCAGCTGAAAGTCATTATTACTTCTGCCCCAGTCTTAAAGCTTCCTAATTTCTCCAAGGAATTTGAAGTGGTTATACCGATGCTAGTAGTCTAGCACTTGGTGGTGTCTTAGGCCAAGAAGGAAGACCAGTCGCTTATACTTCCCGCAAGCTGAAGTAATATGAAGCAAACTATGCCACCCATGATTTGGAGCTCTTAGCAGTTGTTCATTGCCTCAAATTATGGAGACATTATCTCTTGGGAGGCAAATTCCAGCTTGTAATAACTGACCACAAAAGTCTAAAGTGGATCTTCACCCAGCCTAACCTCAACATGCGGCAAAGGAGATGGATTGAAATTCTACAAGAATATGATTTCGACATCAAATTCCGCCCTGGGAAAGATAATGTGGTAGCAGATGCACTTAGCCACAAATCTTTTCTGAATGCAGTTTCAATGCCAAATAATCCCATACTGGTCAAGGTGGAAGAAGTCTCATCTCATGATCTAGATTATCAGAGGATGAAAAAATTAGTAGAAGAAGGGGGACATTCAGAGAAAGAGAAGAATCTGATCAAGGGATACTCCACTCATGAAGGAAACCTCTACTTCAATCACAGGCTATGTATCCCTAAGGATCCTGCTTTAAAGAAACTAATCCTCCATGAAGCTCATGATAGCCCTACTCTTCTGCAGGACACCCAGGTTATGCAAAAACATTAAATGCTGTAAGAAGGAGCTTTCAATGGGCAGTCTTAAAAAATGATGTGCTTCGGTACTTGAAGCAATGTCTCTCATGCCAAAGGATCAAAGCTGAAAGGGTCAAGATGCCTGGAAAACTTCAACCATTAGATATTTCCCAAATGAAGTGGGAGTGCATTAGTATGGATTTTGTCACAAGTCTCCCCACTGTTCAAGGAGGATATGACTTCATTCTAGTAGTAGTGGACTTACTTACCAAAGTAGCTCACCTTATACCAGCAAAGAAGACCTTCAAAGCTTCTGATGTTGCTCGAATATTCATCAAGGAAGTCCTCAAACTTCATGGTCTCCCAAAAAGGATAGTAAGTGATCGGGATTCTGACTTCACTTCAAAATTCTGGCAGTCTTTATTTCAAGCCCTGGGAACTTAACTTTGCTTTAGCACAGCTTACCATCCAGAGACCGATGGCCAGACTGAGAGAGTCAATCAAGTAATTAAAGACATTCTCAGAGCATATTGTGGACGGGAACCAAGAAGGTGATTCAATACCTTCCTCTGGTAGAATTTGCCTACAATACATCTTATCATCAAAGCATAGGAATGTCACCATTCAAGGCACTCTATGGGCAAGAATGCCTGTCTCCTCTAAATTTCTCTGATCCAACCATAAGAGTTGAGGCATCCAGGAAAATGCTCGAAGAAATGGAGGAACAAACCAAGGCAACCCAAAAAGATATTAAAGCTACCCAAGATCGACAAAAACTTTATGCTGACAACAAGAGGTCTGAAAGGATCTTCAAGGAAGGAGACAGAGTTCTTCTACGAGTCCAACCCAAACGAAGTTCTCTATCGCTCGGGAAATATAAGAAGCTCAGCCCTAGGTATTGTGGTCCTTATACAGTTATCAAGTGTCTAGGTAAAAGTGCCTATAAACTCCAACTCCCAGGCTCCAGCCCATATCAAAGTCCATAATGTATTTCATGTAAGTTTGTTAAAACCATATGTCCCCAGTCTCGATCATATTCTTGATGATGAACAAGTTGTAATCCCTACTCAAGGAGTCCTTGAATTACAGCAACCCAGTAGCATCATAGATTCTAGGGAAAGGCAACTCCGAAATAGAACTCTTGTAGAACATCTAGTTCAGTAGAAAGATTACCCTGAAGAGGATGCAACTTGGGAAGATGAAGCTACACTCTTAAAGGATTATCCCCAATTCATGACGAGATGAGGACATCTCGATTTCTTTAAGGGGGGAAGGAGGGGTACCCAAATTTGGGACGCCCGCCTCGATTTGCGTGCCGAACCGCCCCGGGGGCGAAATTTTTTTTTGTCCGGGAGGTTCTCCTGGTCGCAGGGGTTCAGACTGTTCGTCAATCGGACGTGCGGTCGTGCATTTATTAAGGTTTAAAGGTCGCCGTTTTTTAACTTATAGGCTTGATCCGGTGTCCGTTTTGGATGCTGTAAAATCCTATATTAGGGTAAAATCGCGCGCAGATTCCAAATTTGGACTCAGAATTTGAAGATTCTAAGTAGAAATGACTCAAATAATAAAATCATTGATATTTATACCATAAAAACTCATAATTACATGGGCATTTCTTTATTAGTGAAGATGGGTACGTTACATCCTTCCCCCCTTAAAGAAATCGAGATGTCCTCGAGATGTCCTCATCTCGTCATGAATTGGGGATAATCCTTTAAGAGTGTAGCTTCATCTTCCCAAGTTGCATCCTCTTCAAGGTAATCTTTCCACTGAACTAGATGTTCTACAAGAGTTCTATTTCGGAGTTGCCTTTCCCGAGAATCTATGATGCTACTGGGCTAGGACTCCTTGAGTAGGGATTACAACTTGTTCATCATCAAGAATATGATCGAGACTGGGGACATATGGTTTTAACAAACTTACATGAAATACATTATGGAGTTTGATATGGGCTGGGAGTTGGAGTTTATAGGCACTTTTACCTCATGATGAGATGAGGACATCTCGATTTCTTTAAGGGGGGAAGGATGTAACGTACCCATCTTCACTAATAAAGAAATGTCCATGTAATTATGAGTTTTTATGGTATAAATATCAATGATTTTATTATTTGAGTCATTTATACTTAGAATCTTCAAATTCTGAGTCCAAATTTGGAATCTGCGTGCAATTTTACCCTAATATAGGATTTTACAGCATCCAAAACGGACACCGGATCAAGCCTATACGCTAATTTCAATCATTTTAGTTAAAAAACGGCGACCTTTAAACCTTAATAAATGCACGACCGCACGTCCGATTGACGAACGGTCTGAACCCCTGCGACCAGGAGAACCTCTCGGACCAAAAAAAAAATCGCCCCCAGGACGATTCGGCACGCAAATCGAGGCGGGCGTCCCAAATTTGGATACCCCGCCCCAAAATTTGGTCCGTACACACTTACTAGGGTGCCTGTACAATGACCGTCCAAGAGCCAAAGGAGGGCTGCCCACTGTATGGTCCACGCGTACCCTTACGTGGACACCCATGCTGCCCCAGACCAGATAAGGTACATGCGTACCACTCCTTTCCCGGACAACCAACACCGTACCTTTCCCCTAGACCCATGCAGGCCACTGATCCATAGCCTTTGAAGATACACCGTCCTTTCGTCCTTGCTTTGCGTCGCGCCCGTACCCTCACCCCTCTGCTATATAAACCCCCGGGGTGCTTCTCAGACGGCATGCATTTTTGTGTAGCGTATACCCTGTCCGTACTGCCACCGTCCCTGTGTAGCGTACTTGCAGTAAGTACAGCCACCCTTGCAGCCACCCCTCTCACACCCCCTCATTTGGCTCTTTTCAGATAAGCCAATTTTCCTCCATCCCCCTCTTGCTAAGGGCCAGTGTCCTTAACTCTTCTCCCCCCCGTGTGAATAGACTTACAGAGAGGCTTGCAGCAACCCCTCCCAGCCCTCTCCACGTTTTTGCCTTTGCCCTTAAGAACATCACACAATTCCCCCCCCCCCATTTGCGTAGACTTTAGTAAGGGTTTTTTGACTCAAGCGAGGGTTCGTGCGCCATATTCTTTTGCTCATACGGTGAGCAAACGAGCTCGGAATTCAGATCCGACTGAAGCGTTTCGATCGCAGTAGCGAGCTCTACAAGGCGACACCTAAGATGGCCTCATCTCGGAGACAACAAAATATTGCCTCAAGAGGAGCACGTAACAACGAGATGGGGGAAGATGCACCCAACGCGGCTCAAGTCCTCCCTTTTCAAGCCCCTCAAGGAAACAGTGGCCAGGTTAGCTTGGTTAATTTTTAAAAAGAAGAGATTTTTCTTAAATTAGTGTTAATGAATGGTGTCTTTTCCTTTTAAAAAGACGACATAAAAATTGTATGAAGTTACGAATTATGTGATGTTGTATTCGATAAATTGCGTTGAAATTGTTATCTTCATGAATTATGAATGCTATATTTAGTAAATTGCATTGAAGTTGTTATCTTTAGAATTCAAGATTTTTTTTTGCTTCAACGCTAACTCCGTTCCGTGCTTGTGTAGCCGGGCGGCGTCGTTTAGCAAAGCCCGGGAATGGCCCAAGGTATCCCTCATACCTTTGGGAGAATAAGGATCGCCGATTGAGGCGAGAGATTATGAGGCTGCCTAGTTCTGAGGGCCCAGGCTAGTGCGGTAAATAAGCCCCATTAGGAAATTTTTGAGCTCATTTTGGGGCCCTGTAAGGAAGTTTGACCGGAATATTCCCTCCAAAAAGGGGCACTGGATAAATTTTTTGCAAACGAACTCCAAATTTGTCGGACCTCACATATTTAGATTCTACTCTTCAAAAGCTATCCATTGATATATAACACGATAGGGTTCAGAGAAGGGACAAGATAGATACCTAGAAGATTCCTTTTTGCCTAGGAATCTTCTACGTTACGTAGAAGATTCCTAGGCAAAAAGGAATCTTCTAGGTATCTATCTTGTCCCTTCTCTGAACCCTATCGTGTTATATATCAATGGATAGCTTTTGAAGAGTAGAATCTAAATATGTGAGGTCCGACAAATTTGGAGTTCGTTTGCAAAAAATTTATCCAGTGCCCCTTTTTGGAGGGAATATTCCGGTCAAACTTCCTTACAGGGCCCCAAAATGAGCTCAAAAATTTCCTAATGACCCTAGTGTGCAGACATCCCTCTGAGGAACGGGAGGATCAAGCGATGGAGCCTGAGAGGGCGACAGGCCGGCTTGAGTCCTCGCCAGCGGCGGCGGTCGACGATGAGGTGTATGGTCCCGTAGGGTTTTGCCCAGCATGTAGAGGCTGGAAGGCCGAATTCTAGATCATCGGCAGAATAAGAATAAGAGAGCCAGTTTGGCTTGTATGGAAATTGGTTCATGTATAAACTTTTTATATAATTACATCTTGTCTTTGGTATGATTGTATTGTGTAAGAAGGCTATTTTAACGAACCTTGTGAAAAAAAGGGCCTTAATTAAGGAATATGTTTATTTATGTCAAACAGTGTGGTAGGATTAATTAGAAAATAAATTGATGCGTGAGTAGGGTGGAAAGTGGGAGGATGGAATGCCCTGACGGCACCATCCTACGGACGGGTGGACCCGATTAGTCGGGTAGCTTTCCAACAGATTAAGTGAAAGCCTACGCTAGATAGTTAGGTTCCTGGGCAACTCTATTCTAGAAGACTAGGCCAGCGGCTGTGCCTTGCATAAGATGAGGAAAGAAGCGTTGTCCCTAATTTGGGACGCCCGCCTCGATTTGTGTGCCGAACCGCCCCGAGGGGCGAAATTTTTTTTTGTCCGGGAGGTTCTCCTGGTCGCAGGGGTTCAGACCGTTCGTCGATCGGACGTGCGGTCGTGCATTTATTAAGGTTTAAAGGTCGCCGTTTTTTAACTAAAATGATTGAAATTAGCGTATAAGCTTGATCCGGTGTCCGTTTTGGATGCTGTAAAATCCTATATTAGGGTAAAATCACACGCAGATTCCAAATTTGGACTCAGAATTTAAAGATTCACTTGTAAGGTTCCCCCCTTCCACAATGGGGGAAACACTTAAGATAGTCCACTAAGTCTTAACTTGGAGAAAATTTCCTATTCATCGACACCTTGACCATGTAGAGATTCAAGGATACGATTCATAGTAGGTAAGACCTAGTTCTATCCCGCAGGGGAAGCGTGATCTTCTAAACATCAAATCACCCATAAGGGAATTGATCATAAATTGGACAACTACTAGACTTGATTCCTAGAGACAACTCTTTTTTCCTCATCCATGTAAGGCACAGCCGCTAGCCTAGTCTTCTAGAATAGAATTGCTCGAGAACCTATTTATCTAACGTAGGGCTTTCACTTAATATGTTAGAAAGCTACCCGACTAATCGGGTCCACCCGTCCGTAGGATGGTGCCGTCAGGGCATTCCTTCCTCCCACTTTCCACCCTACTCACGCGTCAATTTGTTTTCTAATTAATCCTACCACACTGTTTGACATAAATAAACATGTTCCTTAATTAAGGCCCTTTTCACAAGGTTTATTAAAACAGCCTTTTTCCACAGTACAATAATGCCAAGACAAGATTTAAAAGAAAAGTTTACACATGAATCAATTTCATACAAGTCAAACTGGCTCTCTTATTCTTTTCCTCTATACCGCGTGCCGATGATCTAGAATTCGGCCTTCCAGCCTCTACATGCTGGGCAAAACCCTACGGGACCATACACCTCATCGTCGGCCGCTGGCGAGGATTCAAGCCGGCCTGTCGCCCTCTCAGGCTCCATCGCTCGATCCTCCCGCCCCTCAGAGGGATGTCTGCGCACTAGGGTGGGCTAATTCACCGCACTAGCCTGGGCCCTCAGAACTAGGCAGCATCATAATCACTCGCCTCAATCGGCAAACCTCATTATCCCAATGGTATGAGGGATACCATGGGCCACAACTCCGGGCCTTACCTAACGTCTCCGCCGTCCGGCTATACAAGCACAAGAACGGGGCAGCGTCAAGGCACGGAGAGTTGTACCTGTATCTTAATTTAACCAAGATATAATAATCCATTTACTCACTAAACCATAGGACTAGAATCCATGATACCTTCTTAAGAAAACAATCATTTTCACAAAGATTTTTGCATTTCAACTTGAGATTGCGATAAGACATTCTTTATTAAGGCATATGCTGTTGTTTAAAAGAATACAAACTTTAAATGGTAAATCAATCAAATAGATCACTGTAACAATCAATAGAGAAGCCGGGGCCATACCTCAACCCCTAAGAAAATGATATATAATTGAAAAACAAAATATGTATATACCTTGTAGAAATTTGTCGTTTATCGTTGCCTTTGCTCGTACAAGAGCTTTAGAACTTGACATATGAGAATAGAGTCTTCTCATACCTTGTCTTATGATTGAAATCATCCAATCATCCCCAAGCTTTATCTCCTCTTACTCGTACTGTGACTCTTCTCTCTTTCTAAGGTCTATGGCAAAATAGCCTTCTCTTACAGGACTACGGTCTACTATTCTTTCTCTATAAGAAAAGCTATGGAGTTTTGGTCTCTTCCTTCGAAAGACTATAGAAATCTAAGCTTCTTTTCTAAGATATTAGATAAGAATGAAGGGATATATACATCTCAAACCTAGGATTACCTTGAGACTACTTGTTACCTTCTCACAGTTTTCTCTGTGTAGAGACCCTGACAGAAACAGCAAATTGTTTTGGCCATAACTCTCTGAAAAAAAACTCAGAATATAGTCATATAACCTGTCAAAAGAACGGGAAGGTATCTAATCTACAAGTCCTCGCGGGCAGAATAGGCAAAAACGTCTGTATATAGCCACAAACGCGCCATCTTTAGAAACGCGTTGTTTTTTCACATTTTTAGTATGCATGGACTCTAAATGTGTAAAAGTACTCTAAATATGACCTCTTATCACCTAAACTCGAAATTTGATTTTTGGGAATACTTATCTCTTAATAGAACTATTCTTATATTCTTATTTCTTTTAGAATTTTTGGAGCTAATATTTTTATTCTAACACTTTCCTAATGTTTCTAGCCTTGTGGTCTCACTCTTCTCCAATTACACTCTCTTTCCTTATTGAATTCTATATTAAAAGAGACACATACATACATGGCTTGGTAGGGACCTTACAATCTCCCCCACTTAAAAGATTCGAGATGTCCTCATCTCGCGAGGTGGGGTAGTATCTAAGTAAATCCTCTTATCTCTTTCAAAGTGCTGTCCCTACTAGGTAAAAAACTTCTTTTATCTAAACATTGTTCTGAGTCCCTTATTTCATGTGTTTGGCTTGTTTTGTTGTGTCTCCAAAATGTCTATTATTCTAAAGTTAATTGGCCTTATTATCTTAAATTCATGCATCCATATACCTCTCAAATGCTATGAACCTTCGAATTCCTTATTCTATACCCCATGTAATATGGTACTTAACAAATTATCATTGGAAAAACGTAAGGAAATCAATTCTTTACGCAATCTAACCTATGATAGCAATTTCATAATCTTAGTATCATCTTGTAGAATACCTCTATTCATCATGCATAATTACTCCACATGAATCTTGCACCAATCCTCTTCTATTTACTCATAGAAATACTTGTTGAATTCCGTTATCTTTAACACTTTTATCCCTATTTCTTGATCTAATTTTTGCTCTAGCTGATGATTCCTTGTAGCCAGGGGTAGGGTTGACGTTCCTCTTGAATTAGGAGACCTCTTCTTGATTAACATGGAAGGACTTCTCGACACTTTCTATACAAAAAAACTTTATCACAGTCTCTGGCTATAATTATGGCTTCTGGAATAGAGGATGGTTTTACATTCTTGATGAGGTTATTTAAAGGTAGATTAAGCTTCCAAATGAATCGATGGAGAAGAGTTACCTCATCCATCTCTAGAGCAGATCGCAGAAGTTTAACAAAAGTTTAGTGGTATTCTTTTAGGGTCTTTCTTTCTTGGGTTAGCTCAAAAAAATTCATTCATTTTATCCTCTCGAAATCCCGGAGGACAAAACCTTTCACGAAGGTGTAATTTCATGGCATCTCATATAACTGATTCTAGTTCTAGTGGTTAGATTGACAACAGTGCTTCCAACTAATTCGGCATTTCTTACGATTTTTAGACGCGAGCAAGGGTGAGCTTGCTTCTTTCATTATATCCATTAAAAGTTCAAAACTATCAAATACCTAATATAGGATTTTACAGCATCCAAAACGGACACCGGATCAAGCCTATACGCTAATTTCAATCATTTTAGTTAAAAAACGGCGACCTTTAAACCTTAATAAATGCACGACTGCACGTCCGATTGACGAACGGTCTGAACCCCTGCGACCAGGAGAACCTCCCGGACAAAAAAAAAAATTTGCCCCCCAGGGCGGTTCGACACGCAAATCGAGGTGGGTGCCCCAAATTTGGGTATCCCGTCCCAAAATTTGGTCCGTACACACTTACTAGGGTACCCGTACAATGGCCGCCCAAGAACCAAAGGACGACCGCCCACTGTATGGTCCACACGTACCCTTATGTGGACACCCATGCTGCCCCAGACCAGATAAGGTACATGCGTACCACTCCTTTCCCGGACAACCGACACCGTACCTAGAAGATGAGGAAAAAAGCGTTGTCCCTAGAAATCAAGTCTAGTAGTTGCCCAATTTATGATCGATTACCCTATGGGTGATTTGATGTTTAGAAAATCACGCTCCCCCTGCGCGGGATAGAGCTAGGTCATACCTATAAATCGTATCCTTGAATCTCTGCAGGGTCAAGGTGTCGATGAATAGGAAATTTTTCCCAAGATAAGACTTAGCGGACTATCTTAAGTGTTTCTCTCATCTTGGAAGGAAGGAACCTTACAATTGATATTGTAAGGTTCCTTCCTTCCAAGATGAGAGAAACACTTAAGATAGTCCGCTAAGTCTTATCTTGGGAAAAATTTCCTATTCATCGACACCTTGACCCTGCAGAGATTCAAGGATACGATTTATAGGTATGACCTAGCTCTATCCCGCGCAGGGGGAGCGTGATTTTCTAAACATCAAATCACCCATAGGGTAATCGATCATAAATTGGGCAACTACTAGACTTGATTTCTAGGGACAACGCTTTTTTCCTCATCTTATGCAAGGCACAGCCGCTGGCCTAGTCTTCTAGAATAGAGTTGCCCAGGAACCTAACTATCTAGCGTAGGCTTTCCCTTAATCTGTTGGAAAGCTACCCGACTAATCGGGTCCATCCGTCCGTAGGATGGTGCCGTCAGGGCATTCCATCCTCCCACTTTCCACCCTACTCACGCATCAATTTATTTTCTAATTAATCCTACCACACTGTTTGACATAAATAAACATATTCCTTAATTAAGGCCCTTTTTTCACAAGGTTCGTTAAAACAGCCTTCTTACACAATACAATCATACCAAAGACAAGATGTAATAATATACATGAACCAATTTCCATACAAGCCAAACTGGCTCTCTTATTCTTATTCTGCTGATGATCTAGAATTCGGCCTTCCAGCCTCTACATGCTGGGCAAAACCCTACGGGACCATACACCTCATTGTCGGCCCCGCTGGCGAGGACTCAAGCCGGCCTGTCGCCCTCCGAAGGCTCCATCGCTTGATCCTCCCACATCGACACCTTGACCATGCAGAGATTCAAGGATACGATTCATAGGTAAGACCTAATTCTATCCCGCAGGGGAAGCGTGGTCTTCTAAAAATCAAATCACCCATAGGATAATTGATCATAAATTGGGCAACTACAAGACTTGATTTCTAGAGGCAATGCTTTTTCCTCATCCATGCAAGGCACAGCCACCCCGCTGGCCTAGTCTTTTAAAATAGAATTGCCCGAGAACCTATTTATCTAACGTAGGGCTTTCACTTAATATGTTGGAAAGCTACCCGACTAATCGGGTCCACCCGTCCGTAGGATGGTGCCATCGGGGCATTCCATCCTCCCACTTTCCACCCTACTCACGCGTCAATTTGTTTTCTAATTAATCCTACCACACTGTTTGACATAATAAACATGTTCCTTAATTAAAGCCCTTTTCACAAGGTTTGTTAAGACAGCCTTTTTACACAATACAATCATGCCAAAGACAAGATATATATAAAGTTTATACATGAATCAATTCCATACAGCCAAATCGGCTCTCTTATTCTTTTCCTTTCTACTGCCGATGATCTAGAATTCGGCCTTCCAGCCTCTACATGCTGGGCAAAACCCTACGGGACCATACACCTCATCGTCGGCCGCTGGGGTGAGGACTCAAGCCGGTGGCCTGTCGCCCTCTCAGGCTCCATCGCTCGATCCTCCCGCCCCTCAGAGGGATGTCTGCGCACTAGGGTGGGCTAATTCACCACACTAGCCTGGGCCCTCAGAACTAGGCAGCATCACAATCACTCGCCTCAATCGGCGAACCTCATTCTCCCAATGGTATGAGGGATACCATGGGCCAACTCCGGGCCTTACTAACGTCTTCGCCATCTGGCTATACAAGCATAAGAACGGGGCAGCGTCAAGGCAGGGAGAAGTTATACTTGTACCTTAATTTAACCAAGATAACAATCCATTTACTCAACTAAAACATAGGACTAAAATCCATATTACCTTCTTAAGAAAACAATCCTTTTCACAAAGATTTTAGCATTTCAACTTGAGATTGCCAGATAAGACATTCTTTATTAAGGCATATGTTAAAGAATACAAACTTTAAATGGTAAATCAATCAAATAGATCACTGTAACAATCAATAGAGAAGTCGGGGCCATACCTCAATCCCTAAGAAAATGATATGTAATTAAAAAACAAAATATGTATATACCTTGTAGAAATTTGTCGTTTATCGTTGCCTTTGCTCATACAAGAGCTTTAGAACTTGACATATGAGAATAGAGTCTTCTCATACCTTGTCTTATGATTGAAATCATCCAATCATCCCCAAGCTTTATCTCCTCTTACTCGTACTGTGACTCTTCTCTCTTTCTAAGGTCTATGGCAAAATAGCCTTCTCTTACAGGACTACGGTCTACTATTCTTTCTCTACAAGAAAAGCTATGGAGTTTTTGTCTCTTCCTTCAAAAGACCATAGAAATCTAAGCTTCTTTTCTAAGATATTAGATAAGAATGAATGGATATACATCTCAAACTCTAGGATTACCTTGAGACTACTTGCTGCCTTCTCACAGTTTTCTCTGTGTAGAGACCCTGACAGAAACAGCAAATTGTTTCGGCCATAACTCTCTGATAAAAACTCAGAATATAGTCATATAACCAATCAAAAGAACGGGAAGGTATCTGGTCTACAAGTTTACGCGGGCAGAATAGGCAAAAACGTCTATATATAGCCACAAACGCGCCATCTTTAGAAACGCGTTGGTTTTCCACATTTTTAGTATGCATGGACTCTAAATGTGTAAAAGTACTCTAAATATAACCTCTTATCACCTAAATTCGAAATTCTATTTTTGGTGATACTTATCTCTTAATAGAACTATTCTTATGTTCTTATTTCTTTTGAATTTTTGGAGCTAATATTTTTATTCTAACACTTTCCTAATGTTTCTAGCCTTGTTGTCTCACTCTTCTCTAATTCCACTCTCTTTCCTTATTGAAATCTATATTAAAAGAGACACATACATACATGGCTTGGGAGGGACCTTACAATCTCCCCCACTTAAAAGATTCGAGATGTCCTCATCTCGCGAGCTGGGGTAGTATCTAAGTAAATCCTCCTGTCTCTTTCAAAGTGGTGTCCCCACACTAGGTAAAAATCTTCTTTTATCTAAACATTGTTCTTAAAGAGTCCTTTATTTCATGTGCTTGGCTCGGTTTGTTGTGCCTCCAAAAGGTCTTTATTATTCTAAAGTTAATTGGCCTTATTATCCTAATTTCATGCATCCATATACCTCTCATATGATATGAACCTTAAAATTCATTCTATACCCCCATGCAGTATGGTACTTAACAAATTATCATGGAAAAACGTAAGGGAATCAATCCTTTACATAATCTAACCTATGATAGCAATTTCATAATCTTAGTATCGTCTTGTAGAATACCTCTATTCATCATGCACATTACTTCACATAAATCTTACACCAATCCTCTTCTATTTACTCATAGAAATACTTGTTGAATTTGATTATCTTTAACCCTGCTATCTCTATTTCTTGACCTAATTTTTGCTCTAGCTCATGATTCCTTGTAGCCAAGGGTGGGCTTGATGTTTCTCTTGAATTAGGAGACCTCTTCTTGATTAACATGGAAGGACTCATGTCCTTCTCGACACTTTCTATATAAAAACTTTATCATAGTCTATGGCTATAATTATGGCTTCTGAAATAGAGGATAGTTTTACATGAGGTTATTCAAAGGTAGATTAAGCTTCCAAACAAATCGATGGAGAAGAGTTACCTCATCCATCTCTAGAGCAAATCGAAGAAGTTTAACAAAAGTTTGGTGGTATTCTTTTAAGGTCTTCCTCTCTCGGGTTAGCTCCAAAAATTCATTCATTTTATCCTCTTGAAATCCTGGAGGACAAAACCTTTCATGAAGGTGTAATTTCATGGCATCTCATAAACTGATTCTAGCTCCAGTGGTAAGATTGACAACAGTGCTTCCAACTAATTCGGCATTTCTTTCAATTTTTAGATGAGCAAGGGTGAACTTGCTTCTTTCATTATATCCATGAAAAGTTCAAAACTATCCAAATACTTATCATAGTGCCACATCTAAAGGCACTCTGGATTAATATATGTGAGATCTTCATTTTTTTAAGAGTTACATATCTGGTGCCTTGGGATTGACACATTCAAAGATTATCAGGATTGACACATATAAGATGATTAGTTTTCTGAAAATTACACATCTAAGAGCATGATCCTCTGGGAATTACACATCCAAAGTTAGACTCATGTTTGTCTGAGATGGGTTCTAGATCTTGGATGATCGTCCTAGTGTAAAGCATCCAATGGATGACATTCACACGTCAACTATTCAAATCTTAATGGAGTTATAATCTTAATAATTTATAACACACAAATTAATGAGATATCCTGAAAATTTCTCTAAACAAAGTTTCGGTCTATCCTTCTAGTCATTCAGTCTCTCACTAGTTTCTTAATTTGATCACCCTATGTTTTCCTCACAAAAGGTTTTCTCCCCAATCTCATTTCTCAAATTTATTGTACAAATATCTTGCGTGTGCACCCCCAAGATACAAGCACAATTTCAAGATGATTGTCTCAACATGTGAGGATATTCAAATCACTTCTATGGCCAGTAGAGATGATTGATTCGTCCTCATATGATAAACAATCACTTGTTTTAATCCCTTGACAGTTAACCTTTGAAAAACAAATCCTAGGAACTAAGATTGGCTCTGATACCACTTGTAAGGTTCCCCCCTTCCACAATTGTAAGGTCCCTCCCAAGCCATGTATGTATGTGTCTCTTTTAATATAGAATTCAATAAGGAAAGAGAGTGTAATTAGAGAAGAGTGAGACAACAAGACTAGAAACATTAGGAAAGTGAATAAAAATATTAGCTCCAAAAATTCTAAAAGAAATAAGAATATAAGAATAGTTCTATTAAGAGATAAGTATTCTCAAAAATGATACCACTTGTAAGGTTCCCCCCCTTCCACAAATAGGGGAAACACTTAAGATAGTCCACTAAGTCTTAACTTGGAGAAAATTTCCTACTCATCGACACCTTGACCATGCAGAGATTCAAGGATACGATTCATAGGTAAGACCTAATTCTATCCCGCAGGGGGAGCGTGGTCTTCTAAAAATCAAATCACCCATAGGGTAATTGATCATAAATTGGGCAACTACAAGACTTGATTTCTAGAGGCAACGCTTTTTCCTTGCATAAGATGAGGAAAAAAGCGTTGTCCCTAGAAATCAAGTCTAGTAGTTGCCCAATTTATGATCGATTACCCTATGGGTGATTTGATGTTTAGAAAATCACGCTCCCCCTGCGGGATAGAGCTAGGTCATACCTATAAATCGTATCCTTGAATCTCTGCAGGGTCAAGGTGTCGATGAATAGGAAATTTTTCCCAAGATAAGACTTAGCGGACTATCTTAAGTGTTTCTCTCATCTTGGAAGGGAGGAACCTTACAATTGGTATCAGAGCAAGTTTGGCTCCTAGGAATTACAGTTTAAGGATTGTTTTGTAATAAATATTTTACCTAACATAATGCTAATTAGTAAAGACATCCTACTAAAACAAATAAGTTGAATTGATGTTTGAATGATTGTAGGAAGAGGAAGATGCCTACTCCAAGTTTCTAGTTTTTCAATGCATCTTCGAGACTGCTAGTCACTCCTCGAATTTCGAGTTCCGCGACACCATGGTGCAGATAATAGAGAAGATATCCCTCCCTCATTTCTCTCATATTCAAAGAGGATGGGGTAGAGATTTCTGGAGTCGTGGGCCGAGAAACTTCTTCATCCGAGCAGAGATCAGATTGGGAACCTCACCACCGACCTTAAGCGGATTCATTGGATTGAGAAGCTGAAGATGATCCGCTTATTTTGGTTCGTCGATACCCCCAGGGCCGACACCTCGGTGACTATAGATGGGGTTCGCATACCTCAGGATCGTTGGGTGTATGACAAAGTGATGCAGGTCTTACCTGCTGATAGAGTAGCGGTGTTGGGATCTATCCCAATCCAGAGTTTACCACCCTTACCATCAGTTTTTAGAGTCTTAGAAACTACAGCGGAACCCCCATATTTCACCTATGTGGACCGCTCTACCCTTATGTCATAGTCAAGCCTAGGAATTCCCCTTGATGTCAAATAAGACTAATTATATTAGTCTCAGATCTTTGTAATAAAACTTGTCCTTGTAAATATTTGGAAATAAAATAATTTCAATGTTTTACTCTCCAAAAATTAAGCGTTGTGCAAATATGAATCTTGTAATCTTAAAATTGTTTTTACAATGATGGCCAGGACGACCACCCTCCACTTCCCAATGCGCTTTACACCGATACCCAGGAGAAGAAGCTCCTGCTCAAGCAAATGCAACCTCCCTCCTTTAAAGGAGAAGGTTCAAAGGTTGAGAAGGATGCTGAAGTCTGGATTGAGGCGATGGACGATTACTTCTCTGCTGCCGGTACTGGAGTAGCAAATCAGTCTATGCTCGCACGGTTTCGCCTCATTGGAGATGCTAAACTCTGGTGGAAACAGTGGTGCCGTGACAAGGAAGTCACCGAGCATTCTCAAACGTGGGAAGACATCAAACAGGCAGTGAAGGAAAGATATCTTCCTCCATCCCATGAATCCATAAAGATGAATGAGTTTTTTAGTCTTAGACAGTGCAGCTTAACTCTTGAGGACTACTATTCCAAATTTATTACCCTTCGGAAGTATGCCCCAGCTATGACTACTTTCCAGCAAGTGGCTCGTTTCTGCCAAGGGCTAAATGAACCCCTAGATTCCCGCCTTGAAGCAATGAGGCCAAGCACATTACAGGATGCTCTCATATACGAGCAAATCCCCTTGTGAAAGAAATGAAGGCTAACAAACCGAAGAATCAAAAGAGATCTTACCCTGAGGCAAACCTTAGAGATCAACCCTACAAGAAACCTCAACAGAATTTCCCCTACTACAACAGAGGGCGACAAGGAAACTCTTTTTCCCCCCGCTCGTATGCTGCTTCTTCCAGAGAAGGCCCTCTGTGTTTTGAGTGCAATGAGCCGGGACACTTTAGAGCCAACTTTCCCAAGATGGCAACATCATTTCCCCAAGGTAACAGAGGAAATCAAGGCCCTGGAACCCCTACTGTCACGTAGGCTGTAATGCCTGTGATGACAGAGGAAATCAAGGCCATGGAACCCCTATTGTCACAGGCTGTAATGCCTGTGACCGACGGCAGACCGGATGGCCATGTCCGGGGTTCAGTGGGAGAGGACGCCCATGCAAGGTCATGGGCGGCCAGGCTAGTGTGGACGGCAGGCCACACACTATATAGCTTGTGGGATGAGGGGCAATCCTCATTCTTCCTCTATGGCTGGGTGGTGAGCCAGAGGCCGAGCCAGAGGCCGTCCCCTCTTGTGGTAACGCCCGTATAGCGGCGTTACGGAGATCTAACACTGGTATCAGAGCGTGGTTCGAGGGGATCGTGAGAGTCTGCGCGCAAACGGGGGACCGGAGCCCACTCGATGGTTTTCATCCACAATCTTCTCACCCTTATCTCCACAAGGGAATGTGTGGAGGGAGGAGGCCCAAGATTTTTGAAGAGAAGAACTCTTTCTCTCTCTCTCTCACTCTCTCTCCCCGTCACACACAGGAAGCAGCATCGCAGGTAAGCAAAATTTTTGTTTGTTTTTTCTGCGTTGAATGGCTGCGAAAAAACTCTGCGTTGAATGGCTACGAAAAAAACTAGTTGAACGCTATGTGTTGAAGTGGGGGGGGCGCAGACCAGCCCCACAAAAACCTTGGAAACACACGCTGTGTGTGGGGGTGGGGCGACAAAACCCAATAGCTGAAATACATAGCTGAAATTTTGTGTGGAGGGGCAAAGACTCCACGAAAGAAGGTTGAAGCTCGTGTGTGTGGGGCGAAGCAAGCCCAGAGCAAACAAGCCAATTACCATTAGCTAAAAACTCTGCGTGGGGGGGCGAAGCAACAGCCCCACCGCGACGACGATTCCCCACGACCGTGTGGAAGAGCCTGGGGGGGACTTGCCTTGCAAAAAACGAAGGCATATACCAGCGAAAACCAGCCCCACGATGTCCAAAGCTCACGCGGAATGTCCAGGCGGCAGCACCAGCACCGGCAAGAACAGTGCAGAGCTCGTGTGTAGGGGGGCGAAGGCCAGCCTGGCGACCTGTGTAGAGAGCGGGGGGAAGGCGCCTTTGCCTATGTGACCCAGCCAGCCAGGCTGGCGGCAACGGCCAGCCAGCCAGGCCGGGCCATGGGCGACCAGTAGGCGACGGCGCCGGCCAGCCACAACGGCGGCGGCCAAAGCAGCCACGGCCAGCCAACCAACCAACAGGCGGCCACCAGCGGCCAGAAAAGAAGAAGAAGAAAAAAAATCATTTATTTTTTTTAAAAAAAATTAATTTTCATTATTCATTTTTATGAAATTAATAATGAGAAAATTCAAGGAAACCCTCTCTCTCGGCTGGGAGGAAGGATAATTCCCACAAGCAATAATCCCGGCAAGGCACCTCTCGATCATTTAAATTTTTGTTATGAGTTGCAGGCATTTTTCTCGTGGATCGGAGCATCCCCACTTGTAGAGGCTCACAACACAACACAAATCGACAGGCGACCGTAAAGGGGGGTGACTATTATTCTCTCTCCATCACTGCTCATTTTTATTAGCGTTTTTTTTTAGTAATTTTCGAGTTCTCGCATTATTTTTTGCAAGAATTAAAATGTCTGCTAGGCGTAGTGTGTCCCCACCGCCTTCTACTTCTCTAGGTTTTTCCAGTCTCTTGTCCTCGGTCGTGGGTTTGACCCCGAATTGTCAGGCCGTACACGCCCGACCGTTGTTCGGTCCGGAGTGCGCTCGTCGATCACGCGTGATCCGCCAGCGCCCTCCTCGTCTATTGACCCCGTCTTAGGACCCAGCGAGCCCGCAGCGGCCGCATTGGCTGATGACCCCTTTCTGGCCAATGAGCCAGAGGACATGAACACTGACGTCGCCGAGGGGACCGAGGAGGACCTCTTGGATTATGACGACGACGACTATGACCTATTGGACCCTGCTCTGATGTCCTGACAGAGACGAAGCTCTCTAGCGGATTGTTTAAATATCTTAATGCCAAATTGAACACTATGGGTAAAGTCCAGGCTGATTTAGTCACGATGCTACTACAGAGCATCTCCACAACACGGTTAGATGCACTGACAGCCGCCTCGGCTAGTACTCCGACTCCTCGTGGTAGCCGAGCTCCTACAGCACGGGTGAGCGTAGCCTCGCCAGTGGTTGTAGGAGTACAGACCGATGCGCCTGCGGGGCCGTCCGTAGCGACAGCTTCGTCATTGTTAAAAGACTTAAAGCCGCCTAGTTTTGGTGGCGAGGAAAAGGAGAGAAACAAGGACTCAGTCAATATGTTTCTAGCGAAGTGGTCAGATTTGCACGCGCTGCGACAGCAGCCTAGCCATATACAGCCCGTATAGAGGCTAGTCTCTCATTAACCGACAAAGCATACAAGTGGTGGATGAGTTTGACAACTCGCCCTGCCACTTGGACGGAATTTGAAACAATGTTCCGAAAAGAATTTTTGCCTGTTAATGAGGCAGAGAGAAGCTGGGAGTTATGGGACAAGTGCTCGATGGAGAACAAATCCCTAACTCAGTACATCTCAAACTACAGGGAGATAGTACTCAAGCTAAAGGGAATCGATGCATTCCAGACATTGCGAGGCTTTAAGAGAGGCCTCAAAGATGATAAACTTGAGTACGTAGAACCCCTACAGCCTAAAGACTTAGCAGAGGCAATTCAATATGCACAGATATTCGATGACATCAAGCGCCGTAGTGCGCGTGGTGGTTCTAGCAGGGCCGAGGGTAATGAAAAGAGGAGGTCAGGCCTCAAAAGAAAAGGGTTCCGCAGTGAGAAACAAGGGGATAGGACGGACCAGGAAGGACAGGGTGGTCATTGGTCTAAAAAACCGCGACCATCCAGGAAGAAAAGAGACACCGAAAACCAAAAGAAAGAGCAATATATTAAAGCGCGAAAGGAAAATCGCTGCTTTAATTGCAATGAAGTAGGGCACACGAAGGCAGAGTGTCCAAAGCCTAAAGCCAACACTAGTGGCAACGAGCCCAAAAAAGATGGTAAATCTTCTAGGCAGTTGCATACAGTGCAGAGACTCCCTCTCAGTTCCGCAGAGTTCAGAGAGGTGACAGTGTGTCATTGTGATGAGCATCACGCTTGTTCAGTGACACCAGCGATGTGGCAACCTACTGTACGTCCGCATGACATGGTGTGCATGTATGGCACCATAGGTGGCCGTAGAGTCACAGTTTTTATTGATGATGGAGCTAGCCACAACTTCTTGAACTACTCGTTAGTCAAGAAGTTGGGATTGACTGAGACTCGGAGTGATCATGAGTATACTGTTGGCCTAGCCAACGGATATGACAAAACGGCATGGAATACCGTAGTATTGGGGGTCCCATTATCTATGCAAGACTACGAGGCTCCGCTTGACTTTCAGGTCATGCACTTAGCCAGAGCAAACGTATATCTAGGTAGGGAGTGGTTGTATGGCTTGGGCCCTAGTTTAGCTCGGAATTACTTACATAATACGCTATGTTTTGAGCACGGAGGTAGAGTCATCACCCTGCAGGGCGACCGTACTGTCCCTGCCACACCACTTATTTCCTCCATGGAGCTGTGTACAGCGGTCCGCAGAGACCAGATAGCAGAGGTATATGCTTGTTACCCTCTTTTGAATTCTGTTTCCGTAGATGAAACGATAAATGATGTTTGCGTAGACAAACAAGAAAAACAAAATAACCTTGGACGAGACCCACTGTTTGAAAACCCTGTTTGGCATGCATGTGATTCAAACAAGAAAAAATCCAAGGTGAATGAGACATTAAAGAAAAAGTACGTAGATACTTTAATGAATTTATTAGAGAAATTTCAGGATGTTTTTCCTGATGATTTACTAGATGGTTTACCACCATCTAGAGAAGTAGACCATGGCGTCGAAGTTATGCCAGGATCAAAACCTATAAGCAAACCTGCTTATAGATTAAGCCACTCCGAGGCACAGGAGGTGGAAAAACAATTGACGGAATATTTGAACAAAGGCTTTATTCGGCCTAGTTCAAGTCCGTGGGCATCGCCTATTCTTCTGGTAAAGAAGAAAGACGGATCTATGCGGATGTGCATAGACTATAGGGCTCTTAATCAGATAACGATTAAGAACAAGTATCCGATGCCACGCATGGATGAGTTGTTTGATCAACTCTATGGATCGAGATACTTTACAAAAATAGACCTGAGATTTGGGTATCATCAGGTTAGAATAAAAGCAGAAGATGTTGCGAAGACGGCATTTCGGACCCATTTTGGGTATTTTGAGTTTTTGGTCATGCCATTTGGGCTAACCAATGCTCCAGCGACGTTTATGACGCTGATGGACAGTATTTTACGTCCATATCTGGGAAAATTTGTAGTAGTTTTCCTAGATGATATTCTTGTGTACAGTAAGACACAGAAAGAACACATAGAGCATTTGCGTCTAGTGTTCGAGTTGTTGCGAGAGCACAAATTATTTGCGAAGAAGAGCAAATGTGAATTTTTTGAAACAGAAATTCACTATCTTGGCCATATTATATCCGCCGATGGTACGCGGATGGAGCCAGAAAAAGTAGAGGCTATTCTTAAATGGCCAGCGCCGAAGAATCTCGAGGAACTGCAAATTTTTCTTGGCATGTCGGGGTTCTACCAATAGTATGTGAAGGACTACGCGAAGATCGCAGTCCCGTTGACTGACCGATTACGGTCAAAAACAAAAAACGTTAGTTGGGGGGAAGCCCAACAGAAAAGCTTTGATAAGCTTAAGGTGACCGTAGCAGCTGCACCTGTTTTGACTATTGTGGATCCAAATGAGCCATTTGTTTTGGAAACAGACGCTAGTAATGAGGCCATTGGGGCCGTACTTATGCAAAGGGGACGCCCAATTGCATTTGAAAGTAAAAAGCTAGATCGTGCGCAACGTAACTGTTGGAATTAGGGTTGCAGGAATGCACACACAACTTCAAGAAGATGAGGAAGCTTGAGCACAACACAGTAGTGTATTATGAGTGCCAAAAAGGAAAGATAACAAGCCCTAGAAGATAATGGGCGTATATACAATGCACGGGGGAAAAAACCTCCTAGTGAGGGAAAAAGTGCCCCGGCGGTCCTAAGTGTGTTCACACACATCACTACTATAATATGGTAACAAATCCCCCCTGGAGTGATGCGGTGAACAAGAGCTAGCACTCATGTATAGGGAAGTGTCTAGCTATGTGGACGAATCCACAAAAGGGAGTAAGCCCAAAGCTTTGCGAAAAGCTTCGAACTTCTCACGAGGCAGAGCCTTTGTGAAAAGGTCTGCAAGGTTATCCTGTGTTGGCACATAAGCCAAACTGATCTCTCCTGCAGAGAGTCTCTCCCTGACATAATGGTAGTGCACCTCAATGTGCTTCGTACGAGCATGGAACACTGGGTTCCGCGCAACTGCCAATGCGCTCTGACTGTCAGTGAAGATGGTGGTGGCAGATGGCTGCCCAACACCCAAATCAGCCATAAGGCGTCTGAGCCACACACACTCAACCGTAGCTGTGAAAGCTGCCCTGTACTCAGCTTCACAACTAGAAGTGGCCACAGTAGGCTGCTTCTTGCTCAACCATGATATGCATGAGCTTCCAAGCATGAAGCAAAAACCACTCGTGGACACGCGTGTGTCATAACAACCAGCCCAGTCAGAATCTGAAAAAGCATGTAAATCTGGCGGCAATGATCCCCCCTTGGGATAAAACAACCCAAGATGCCGAGTACCACTCAAATAGCGAAAGATACGCTTCACTGCCTGCCAATGCTTAATGCCTGGGCTATGCATAAATCTGCTCACCTGTGAGACTGCAAACTGAATGTCTGGCCTCGTAATGCATACATAAATGAGGCAACCAACAGCTGTCTGATAGAGTGTGACATCAAAGTGATCTCCAGCATCATGAAGACTCAACTTCAAACCTGTCTCCATTGGAGTAGCAATAGGCTTGCAGTCTTCAAGGCCAAATCTCCGCAACAATGTTTCAATATACTTTGTTTGACACAAAGCAATACCTCCATCACACTGCTTAAATTGTATCCCCAAATAATGATGCAAATGCCCCAAATCTGACATCTCAAAAGAGGCATTCAAATCAGCCTTAAAATCAGCAATATGACTCTCATTTGGTCCTGTGAGCAGCATGTCATCGACATAGAGAGCAATGATTAGATGTACACCATCCACACGTTTAGCATACAAAGTGCTTTCTGTTGGACTATTCTGAAACCCATGTGCAGTCAAATATGCATGTATTTTTTCATACCAAGCTCGTGGAGCTTGCTTTAAACCATATAAAGCCTTTTTTAACCTGCACACTTTGTTTTCCTGCCCTCTTTGAACAAAACCACGAGGCTGCGATACATACACCTCCTCATGCAAATCTCCATTTAAGAACGCAGTCTTTATGTCCAGCTGATGTACATTCCAACCATTATGAGCTGCTAATGCACAGATGCTACGAACAGTGGTCATACGACATGTGGGAGCAAAAGTCTCATCAAAATCAATGCCCTTCTCTTGAGCATAACCTTTTGCAACAAGCCTAGCCTTATGGCGATCCACTGTGCCATCAGGCTTACGCTTCAATTTGTATACCCACTTAGTGCCAATGGCCTTCTTGCCAGGGGGCAAGTCACATAAAGACCATGTACCATTCTTCATAATAGCATCGTATTCTGCTTGCATAGCAGCCATCCAATTTTCTGAACTTTGTGCCTCATCAAATGAAACAGGCTCACTTTCATCGCACATACTAGAAACAGCCAATGCATAACAATCTGACGCATAAGAGGCACCATGAGAGCCAGAACGAGTGCGACTAGACAAAGGGGCATCCAACTTGCTGTCACGCAAAGTCTGCACCAGCCATCTAGGCATGTTCCTAGAGCCCTCAATCTCTTGTCTCTCATCCTCAAGTGCATCATGCACATCTGCATCAGATATAGGCTGATCTGTGCCATCATTTAAAACCTGCATAGGCTGAAAAACTGCCTCATGAGGTATTGCACTTGACTGTGCACCACTGAAAAGAGGCAACAATGTATCATAGACATCACGTGAGCTGATATCTGTCTCCTTAGTACATGAAACCAAGGGCTGAACTGCATCTTCCACAAATACAACATCACGGCTAACCAAAATGCGCTTTGTCTGTGGATGATACAAACGATAGCCTTTGCTCTCAGCACTATATCCAACAAAAATACATTTGACAGCTTTGTCATCCAATTTTCTGCGATGTTGCACAGGCACTAATGCATATGCCAGGCAACCAAAAACACGTAAATGGCCAACAGATGGCTTGCGGCTATGCCAAGCCTCATATGGAGTGACAACCTGTAATGCTTTGGTGGGACACCTGTTTAGTACATAAGTGGCACACATGACAGCCTCAAGCCAAAAACCATGTGGTAGACTTTGACTCTTAACCATACATCTTGCCATTTCCATGAGAGACCTGTTTTTTCTCTCAGCCACACCATTTTGCTGTGGTGTATACGGCACTGTACATTGGTGTTTTATCCCACGCTCAGCCAGAAATGCATTAAATTCTGAAGACATATACTCCCCCCCTCGATCTGAACGGAGGGTGCCCATCTTACTTTCTGACACATTTTCAGCCATAACCAAAAACTGTTTGAAGCACAAAAACACTTCGGACTTTGCCTTCAAAGGATATACCCATGCATGCCTGGTAAAATCATCAATGAAAGTCACGAAGTAAAGGTAGTTTCCAAATGATGGAGTTTGCATGGGACCACAAACATCACTGTGAACAAGCTGCAATCTGCGTTCAGCTCTCACTGATCCATCTTTGGGAAAGGAAGCACGCTGCATTTTACCCAATATGCAGCCCTCACAAACATGCTTGACAGGTGCCTCAAGCTTAGGCAAAGAAGACACCATTTCAGATTTCTGCAGGCGCAGCAAACTTGCAAAATTCAGATGACCAAAACGTGCATGCCACAGTTTTGCATTTGAAATAGCCTGCGTATCCATAATAGCACATGCTGAATCCTCTACACATTTGCCATCCATATTGAGCTTATACAGCCCTCGACATAGTGAACCAGATGCTACAATGATGTCACCACAAGAGAGATCATGAACAGTACATCTGTCATCCACAAATTTTACAACCAAACCTGTTTTGGCAAATGCGGAGACTGACAGCAGATTCTTTTTGATCCCTGGCACATACAATGCATCAAAAAGTGTAAAGGTGTTGCCATTTGCAACATTCAGCACAATCTGTCCAACTCCTTCAACGGGATAAGAGGAGTTATTGGCACAAGTGACAGTATTCCCTGTGGGAGCAGACTCAAGGAAAGTGAATAAACTGCGCTGCGAGGTGATATGCTTAGTGGCACCACTGTCAAAGTACCATACATCTGAATCTACTGCAGACATACATGTGTCATGCAAAGATGGGTCATAACTGCACTGCGCATTGAATGCCCATTCTGTATCTAGCACAACATTAGCAGATTCATTGTTAGAAGGAGAGGCATCTGCAACAGCCATACCAGCCTCTTTCTTCTTAGCCTCTTTCGCAGCCAGCTTAGGACACGCTTTGATGACATGATCATTTCCCTTACAGTACTTGCAAAATGTCTTCTGTTTGTCACCCTTCTTCTCATCTTTGTCTTCCTTCTTTGGTTGCGCAGCATTTGCAGATTTCTGCTTACTAGAAGAAAAGCCAGCTTTACCTTTCCCGCTTCTCTGACTAGCAACGAAAGCTTGATCTGCGACACGCATAATATTCCTGTTTTGCCTTGACTGGTCTTCTTGCAGCAAAACAGAAACTAACTCCTCAAATGATAAGGCATTGGGATTGCCTTTCATCATCAAGCGAAGAGTGGAAGCAAAACCCTGATAAGAATCTGGTAGACCATTCAAAACAGTCTGCACAAGTGAACTGTCAGACAGGATTTCATCTGCAGAAATGAGCTGCTCTTTGAAATCCTTGATCTTTGTCAAAAAGCTATCCATAGAATCACCTTCGTTCATATGCTCACTCTCCAACTGTTTTCGGAGGTAAGCAACACGAGCCTCATTTCTTGCCTGATACAATGTGGCAAGTACATCCCAAGCATCCTTAGAAGTCCTGCAGGAGCGAATATGTGGGATAATGGTACGTTTGACAGACAGCGCAATCAAGGCATGAGCCTGCGCATCTCTACCATCCCAACGAATCTGCTCTGCTGAAAGTGGTGGTTCTCGAACAGCTGCTACAGCACTTGTGCCTGCACCATCATCAACAGTACCTGTTTCTGATGTGTTTGCAGCATTCCCAGCCACAATAGGACGTGCATCAATTCCCTGCACAATGTTCCATAACCCCTTTGCTACCAATACATGTCGCATCATATATGCCCACAATGGATAGTTGGTGCCATCCAACTTATCCTCAGCAGCCAACATGCGGAATACATCATTGTTGTCAGCCATGGCCAATGACTGTACTACTAGATGTAAATGCTGTCTGCAAGAGGAAAACCTGTATAAAATCGACCTGTGCTATGTAGCACAGCCCAAAACAGACGAATGGGCACCTGTCCTGCAGATTTCAATCTTGACAGAAAATCTGCACAGTAGGACGATTTTGCCTGCGCAGTACTTGGAATGCAAAAACGGAGGGCGAAATGACTTCAGATCAAAATTCTGAAATGACCGAGCCCTACGGGCTCACCCACGGCATATACTAACCTGCAGACGCTCTTGAAACCTCGTCGCAATCGGAGGAGATGAAGCGGCAGGTGCCGGTGATGCTGCCCGGGAGGAGGAAGCCTGCTCTGATACCAATTGTTGGAATTAGGGTTGCAGGAATGCACACACAACTTCAAGAAGATGAGGAAGCTTGAGCACAACACAGTAGTGTATTATGAGTGCCAAAAAGGAAAGATAACAAGCCCTAGAAGATAATGGGCGTATATACAATGCACGGGGGAAAAAACCTCCTAGTGAGGGAAAAAGTGCCCCGGCGGTCCTAAGTGTGTTCACACACATCACTACTATAATATGGTAACAGTAACTACTCAGCTTACGAGCGAGAGTTACTAGCGATAGTTCATGCACTGAAAAAGTGGAGACACTATTTATATGGTGCTACTTTTGAGGTCCGGACGGACCATGAAAGTCTGAAATGGCTTTCAAGTCAAAATGAACTGAAGGGTAGAAAAGCTCGGTGGGCGGAGATTCTACAGGAGTTTGACCTTCAGATACGTTACCAGAAAGGTAAGTATAACGTGGTGGCAGATGCACTTAGTCGCATGCCACAGATTAATGAACTTGGTTTCACAGTCTTCAAGAATGATTTCTTGGAGTCCCTACGTGGTTTGTGTGAGCACGATCCATCTTTTACAGAGGTCTGGCACGCTGTACGCGTACGCACTTCTTCACAGACGCGACCACCTCCCTCGTTGGCACGTATTGCTAGTCCGGAGAGACTGGCCGAAGGTGCAACGAGAAGGGAAGCGAGAGTTAGTCCGGATAGACTAGCCGTGTCTTCTAGGTATAGTTTGGAATCGGAGAGTTCTGACGTAGGCCCTTCATCACCTTTGACTGCCACGGCTTCAAAGGGGAGTGATAAACTTCGTCGGGGGGAGAAATATGCTAATTACTCCATTGACGACGGGTACTTACTCTACAAGGGTAGAATATGTGTACCGACTATTGGTGACTTTCGGGCCCAAATTCTTAAAGAAAGTCATGATAGTCCAAGTGCGGGTCATCCTGGGATTCAGAAGACCTATGCACTAGTAAAAAGACAGTTTTATTAGCCTAGATTGTTTAAGGACGTCCATACTTATGTGCTGAAATGCAATAAGTGCCAGGTCAATAAACAGGAACGTCTTAAGGTTGGAGGACTACTCCATCCGCTGGAGATTCCTCAAGGGAAATGGGAAAGCATTTCCATGGATTTCATTACCGGTTTACCCAAGATGAGTCGAGGGAATGACGCGGTGTGGGTGGTAGTGGACAGGTTAACTAAAATGGCAAAGTTTATCACCATGAAAAGAACTGTAAAAATGCCAGAGTTGGCAAAACTCTTTATTGAACATCTCTACAAGCTATATGGCCTGCCCATAGAGCAGATAGTGTCGGATAGAGATAGAAAGTTCAACAGTCATTTTTGGAGGGAAGTCTTCAAAAAGTTGGATACTACTCTGAGTATGAGTACGGCAGATCATCCAGAGTCTGATGGTCAAACTGAAAGAGTTAACCAAATTCTAGAGGATATGTTGCGTTCTTATGTTAGTAAGAAGCAATCTAATTGGGAAGAGTACTTGCCCTTATTGGAGTTTGCCTATAACAGCTCCAAACACTCAGCGACTGGATTTACACCATTCATGTTAATGTATGGATTCCAGCCGAGATCTCCGATGGCTGTAGGCCTAGAAAAGGAGAAGATTCAATCTGTCAGATTTCCTTGAAGATATGAATGATATGCTCAGAGCCGCACGTGAGAGCATTCGTAGCGCTCAGGATCGCGCTAAAACTTATGCGGATAAAGGACGAAGAAAGGTGACCTTTGCAGAAGGTGGCTTTGTATTCCTCAAGGTTCCTGCGCAGTCAAAAACCATGAAAACGGGAAAGTGTGATAAACTTTCTCCGAGATATTGTGGTCCTTTTAAAATCCTTAAGAAGATTGGGGACGTAGCATATAAACTTGAGTTACCGAAGAGTTCTCAAGTCCATCCTATCTTCCGTGTCAGTAAACTGAAGAAATCAGTTCACGGGTTAGAGAACGCAGTTTCTCCAGAGATTTTGGTGGACTTGATAGAGCCACCAAAGATACCACATGAACCTGAAAAGATTCTATAGTATCATGATAGACAAACCCGACATAAAGTGTACCAGGAGGTACTTGTTAAATGGACAGATAGGGATGAGGAGGTAGCAACCTGGGAACGCCGTAGTGCAATTTCCAAAAGGTTTCCCCAGTTTGTTTTCGAGGACGAAAACTCTTCTTAAGGGGGGGTAATGTCACGTAGGCTGTAATGCCTGTGACCAACGGCAGACCGGATGGCCATGTCCGGGGTTCAGTGGGAGAGGACACCCATGCGGAGTCATGGGCGGCCAGGCTAGTGTGGACGGCAGGCCACACACTATATAGCTTGTGGGATGAGGGGCAATCCTCATTCTTCCTCTATGGCTGGGTGGTGAGCCAGAGGCCGTCCCCTCTTGTGGTAACGCCCGTAGCAGCGTTACGGAGATCTAACACCTACCCACCAAGGTGCAAGAGGCAGTGGCCATGGCAAAGGCTGCGGAGGAACAGTTGCTAGAACTGCCTGTGTTATAAGTGAAGAACCGACCTTGGAAACGGCTGAAGATGAGCGCGCCACCGTCCATGCGGCAGCAGAACACCAAGGTCCGAATAAAAAATTTGGTGTAATCCAAACCCCCGCCACTCATCACAGTAAGCCATTTCAGCTTTTGATTGATTGTGGCAGTACCCACTCATTCCTTTCTCCTAGGTGCTTGTAAAAATTAAACTTGAGTCAAAAAACAGCTAGAAAAATGATTGTAGAGTTAGCCAGTGGGAAAGAAGTATCTCGCCACTCTATAGGAAACCTTGATTTTGAGCTGGGTAATGAGCAAACTCATGGTCACTTTCGAGTCTTGCCACACTAGGAATTTATGATGGAATCCTTGGGATGGATTGGTTAATTGCAAACAAAGCTAGCATTCATTGTAACCAGGGGAGTATCACTTTTGAAAATGAGCATGGCCAAAACATCTTCTCAAGGGAACACGTAAGGGTCAGCAAGTCTTCTTAGTCAAACTCAACAAAGTCATTGAACCTAGTATGGGGACAGAACCCTCTTGGCTCCAAGAATTCTCTGACATCTTCCCTAACGAGCTTATAGGGTTACCGCCTCCTCGAGAAGTCGACCATGAAATCGAGGTGATCCCTGGAGCTCAACCCGTCTCAAAAACTCCCTATAACATGTCCCTTCCTGAAGCCATTGAACTTAAGGAGCAACTTTCCCAACTCATCGAACAAGGATTTGTACACCCCAGTAGCTCTCCGTGGGGAGCACCTGTTCTTTTCCAAAAAAAGAAGGATGGGACTCTCCGCCTCTGCATAGATTATCGAGGGCTCAATCAAGTCACTGTCAAGAATAAGTATCCTATCCCTCGCATCGATGAACTTCTTGACAGGCTTCATGGGGCCAAAGTCTTCTCAAAAATAGATTTGAGGTCTGGTTACTATCAGATCAAAGTCAAGGAAGCAGATATACCCAAAACAGCCTTCAATACCCGTTATGGCCACTATGAGTTTTTTTTACTGTAATGTCATTCGGGTTTACCAATGCTCCTGCAACCTTCAACCGCCTAATGCAAGATATATTCCGTCCTTATTTGGATGAATTTGTGCTTGTTTTCTTTGATGACATCTTAATCTACTCCAAATCAATGGAAGAGCATGAGGAGCATGTGCGTAGAGTTCTGCAATTGCTGCGCAGACACAAACTCTATGCCAAGAAGAGCAAATGTACCTTCTTTACTCATCAAATTGAGTATCTTGGATTCATCGTCTCCAAAGATGGCATCTCAGTAGACCCTGCCAAGGTCAAGGATATTCTAGAATGGCCACCCCCTAAATCAGTTCGTGAAGTTCGTGGATTTTTGGGAATCACGGGTTGGTATAGGATTTTTATCAAAGATTATGCCTTGGTAGCTGCACCTTTGACGGACCTTCTTAAGAAGGATTGCAAAATAGTGTGGTTGCCAATCCATCAAAACAGCTTTGATCAGCTGAAAGTCATTATTACTTCTGTCCCAGTCTTAAAGCTTCCTGATTTCTCCAAGGAATTTGAAGTGGTTACCGATGCTAGTAGTCTAGCACTTGGTGGTGTCTTAGGCCAAGAAGGAAGACCAGTCGCTTATACTTCCCGCAAGCTGAAGCAATATGAAGAAAACTATGCCACCTATGATTTGGAGCTCTTAGCAGTTGTTCATTGCCTCAAATTATGGAGACATTATCTCTTGGGAGGCAAATTCCAGCTTGTAACTGACCACAAAAGTCTAAAGTGGATCTTCACCCAGCCTAACCTCAACATGCGGCAAAGGAGATGGATTGAAATTCTACAAGAATATGATTTCGACATCAAATTCCGCCCTGGGAAAGATAATGTGGTAGCAGATGCACTTAGCCGCAAATCTTTCCTGAATGCAGTTTCAATGCCAAATAATCTCATACTGGTCAAGGTGGAAGAAGTCTCATCTCATGATCTAGATTATCAGAGGATGAAAAAATTAGTAGAAGAAGGGGGACATTCAGAGAAAAAGAAGAATCTGATCAAGGGATACTCCACTCATGAAGGAAACCTCTACTTTAATCATAGGCTATGTATCCCTAAGGATCCTGCTTTAAAGAAACTAATCCTCCATGAAGCTCATGATAGCCCTGCTGCTGCAGGACACCCAGGTTATGCAAAAATCCAAGTTTCTAGTTTTCCAATGCATCTTCGAGACTGCTAGTCACTCCTCGAATTTCGAGTTCCGCGACACCATGGTGCAGATATTAGAGAAGATATCCCTCCCTCATTTCTCTCGTATTCAAAGAGGATGGGGTAGAAATTTCTGGAGTCATGGGCCGAGATACTTCTTCATCCGAGCAGATCAGATTGGGAACCTCACCACACCGACCTTAAGCAGATTCGTTGGATTGAGAAGCTGAAGATGATCCGCTTATTTTGGTTCGTCGGTACCCCCAGGGCCGACACCTCGGTGACTATAGATGGGGTTCGCATACCTCAGGATCGTTGGGTGTATGACAAAGTGATGCAGGTCTTACCTGAGTAGCGGTGTTGGGATCTACCCCAATCCAAAGTTTACCACCCTTACCATCAGTTTTTAGAGTCTTAGAAACTACAGCGGAACCCCCATATTTCACCTATGTGGACTGCTCTACCCTTATGTCATAGTCAAGCCTAGGAATTCCCCTTGATGTCAAATAAGACTAATTATATTAGTCTCAGATCTTTGTAATAAAACTTGTCCTTGTAAATATTTGGAAATAAAATAATTTCAATTTTTTACTCTCCAAAAATTAAGCGTTGTGCAAATATGAATCTTGTAATCTTAAAATTGTTTTTACAATGATGGCCAGGACGACCACCCTCCACTTCCCAATGCGCTTTACACCGATACCCAGGAGAAGAAGCTCCTGCTCAAGCAAATGCAACCTCCATCCTTTAAAGGAGAAGGTTCAAAGGTTGAGAAGGATGCTGAAGTCTGGATTGAGGCGATGGACGATTACTTCTCTGCTGCCGGTACTGGAGTAGCAAATCAGTCTATGCTCGCACGGTTTCGCCTCATTGGAGATGCTAAACTCTGGTGGAAACAGTGGTGCCGTGACAAGGAAGTCACCGAGCATTCTCAAACGTGGGAAGACATCAAACAGGCAGTGAAGGAAAGATATCTTCCTCCATCCCATGAATCCATAAAGATGAATGAGTTTTTTAGTCTTAGACAGTGCAGCTTAACTCTTGAGGACTACTATTCCAAATTTATTACCCTTCGGAAGTATGCCCCAGCTATGACTACTTCCCAGTAAGTGGCTCGTTTCTGCCAAGGGCTAAATGAACCCCTAGATTCCTGCCGTGAAGCAATGATGCCAAGCACATTACAGGATGCTCTCATACGAGCAAAGCCCCTTGTGAAAGAAATGAAGGCTAACAAACCGAAGAATCAAAAGAGATCTTACCCTGAGGCAAACCTTAGAGATCAACCCTACAAGAAACCTCAACAGAATTTTCCCTACTACAACAGAGGGCGACAAGGCAACTCTTTTGCCCCCCGCTCGTATGCTGCTTCTTCCAGAGAAGGCCCTCTGTGTTTTGAGTGCAATGAGCCAGGACACTTTAGAGCCAACTGTCCCAAGATGGCAACATCATTTCCCCAAGGTAACAGAGGAAATCAAGGTCGTGGAACCCCTACTGTCACGTAGGTTGTAATGCCTGTGACCGACGGGTAGACCGGATGGCCATGTCCGGGGTTCAGTGGGAGAGGACGCCCATGCGGAGTCATGGGCGGCCAGGCTAGTGTGGACGACAGGCCACACACTATATAGCTTGTGGGATGAGGGGCAATCCTCATTCTTCCTCTATGGTGGCTGGGTGGTGAGCCAGAGGCCGAGCCAGAGGCCGTCCCCTCTTGTGGTAACGCCCGTACACTGGTATCAGAGCGTGGTTCGAGGGGATCGTGAGAGTCCGTATACGCGAACGGGGGACCGGAGCCCACTCGATGGTTTTCATCCACAATCTTCTCACCCTTATCTCCACAAGGGAATGTGTGGAGAGAGGAGGGCCAAGATTTTTGAAGGGAAGAACTCTTTCTCTCTCTCTCTCACTCTCTCTCCCCGTCACACACAGGAAGCAGCATCGCAGGTAAGCAAAATTTTTGTTTGTTTTTTCTGCGTTGAATGGCTACAAAAAAACTCTGCGTTGAATGGCTGCGAAAAAAACTAGTTGAACACTATGTGTTGAAGTGGGGGGGCGCAGACCAACCCCACAAAAGCCTTGGAAACACACGCTGTGTGTGGGGGTGGGGAGGCGAAAACCAGTAGAAATACGTAGCTGAAATTCTGTGTGGAGGGGCGAAAACCCCACGAAAGAAGGTTGAAGCTCGTGTGTGTGGGGCAAAGCAAGCCCAGAGCAAACAAGCCCATTACCATTAGCTAAAAGCTCTGCGTGGGGGGGCGAAGCAATAGCCCCACCGCGACGACCATTCCCCACGACCATGTGGAAGAGCCTGGGGGGGCTTGCCTTGCAAAAAACGAAGGCATAGACCAGTGAAAATCAGCGAAAACCAGCCCCATGATGTCCAAAGCTCACGCGGAATGTCCAGGTGGCAGCACCAGCACCGGCAAGAACAGTGTGGAGCTCGTGTGTAGGGGGGCGAAGGCCAGCCTGGCGACCTGTGTAGAGAGCGGGGGGAAGGCGCCTTTGCCTATGTGACCCAGTCAGCCGGCCAGGCCAGCCACCAGCCAAGCCGGCCACAGCGACGGCGACGGCCAGCCAGCCAGGCCAGCCATGGGCCAACGGTGGCGGCCAAAGCAGCCACGGCCAGCCAACCAACCAGCACAGGCGGCCACCAGCGGCCAGAAAAGAAGAAGAAGAAAAAAAAATCATTTATTTTTTTTAAAAAAAATAATTTTCATTATTCATTTTTATGAAATTAAAAATGAGAAAATTCAAGGAAACCCTCTCTCTCGGTTGGGGAGGAAGGATAATTCCCGCAAGAAATAATCCCGGCAAGGCACCTCTCGATCATTTAAATTTTTGTTATGAGTTGCAGGCATTTTTCTCGTGGATCGGAGCATCCCGAAAGCGTCCTTGTAGAGGCTCGCAACGCAACACAAATCGACAGGCGACCGTAAAGGGGGGTGACTATTATTCTCTCTCCACCACTGCTCATTTTTATTAGCATTCTTTTTTAGTAATTTTCTAGTTCTCGCATTGTTAGATCGTGCACAACGTAACTACTCGACTTACGAGCGAGAGTTATTAGCGATAGTTCATGCACTGAAAAAGTGGAGACACTATTTATATGGTGCTACTTTTGAGGTCCGGACGGACCATGAAATTCTGAAATGGCTTTCAAGTCAAAATGAACTGAAGGGTAGAAAAGCTCGGTGGGCGGAGATTCTACAGGAGTTTGACCTTCAGATACGTTATCAGAAAGGTAAGTATAACGTGGTGGCAGATGCACTTAGTCGCATGCCACAGATTAATGAACTTAGTTTCACAGTCTTCAAGAATGATTTCTTAGAGTCCCTACGTGGTTTATGTGAGCACGATCCATCTTTTATAGAGGTCTGGCGCGCTGTACGCGTACGCACTTCTTCACAGACGCGACCACCTCCCTCATTGTTGGCACGTATTGCTCGTCCGGAGAGACTGGCCGAAGGTGCAACGACAAGGGAAGCGAGAGTTAGTTCGGAGAGACTAGCCGTGTCTTCTAGGTATAGTTTGGAATCGGAGAGTTCTGACGTAGGCCCTTCATCACCTTTGACTGCCACACGGCTTCAAAGGGGAGTGATAAACTTCGTCGGGGGGAGAAATATGCTAATTACTCCATTGACGACGGGTACTTACTCTACAAGGGTAGAATATGTGTACCAACTATTGGTGACTTTCGGGCCCAATATTCTTAAAGAAAGTCATGATAGTCCAAGTTCGGGTCATCCTGGGATTCAGAAGACCTATGCACTAGTAAAAAGACAGTTTTATTGGCCTAGATTGTTTAAGGACATCCATACTTATGTACTGAAATGCAATAAGTGCCAGGTCAATAAACATGAACGTCTTAAGGTTGGAGGACTACTCCATCCGCTGGAGATTCCTCAAGGGAAATGGGAAAGCATTTCCATGGATTTCATTACCGGTTTACCCAAGACGAGTCGAGGGAATGACGCGGTGTGGGTGGTAGTGGACAGGTTAACTAAAATGGCAAAGTTTATCGCCACGAAAAGAACTGTAAAAACGCCAGAGTTGGCAAAACTCTTTATTGGACATCTCTACAAGCTATATGGCCTGCCCACAGAGCAGATAGTGTCGAATAGAGATAGAAAGTTCAACAGTCATTTTTGGAGGGAAGTCTTCAAAAAGTTGGATACTACTCTGAGTATGAGTACGGCAGATCATCCAGAGTCTGATGGTCAAACTGAAAGAGTTAACCAAATTCTAGAGGATATGTTGCGTTCTTATGTTAGTAAGAAGCAATCTAATTGGGAAGAGTACTTGCCCTTATTGGAGTTTGCCTATAACAGCTCCAAACACTCAGCGACTGGATTTACACCATTCATGTTAATGTATGGATTCCAGCCGAGATCTCCGATGGCTGTAGGGCCCATGGTGAAGAACTCGATTTTATGAAACCTTTTCTCATATAATTGGCCAATTGTTGCTCCACCTCCTGTGTTTTGGAGTGGCAAAGTCTATAAAAGTAGGCTTTCTTATAGGCTTCGAATCTAGTAAAACATCAATGGATTGGTATACCTCACTAGATGGTGGGACACCATCCGGAAAATCTTTGGGAAAAAACTCTCGATACTCTTGAAATAAAGAATTTAAAGTATCTATGTACTTACCATTATTTAATGTCTCATTTTTAGCCTTGGATTTTTTAAGTTTTTCTCACATGTAGACAAAATAGGGTTTACAAAAGAGGGGTCTCGTCCAAGGCCATTTACATTTATTGTTTCATCTACGAAAACATTATTCACTTATGTTTCATCTACAGAAACAAAATTATACAAAAGGTTACAAATGTATACCTGCTCAATCTTGTCGAGCTCATAGGCACACGTTACAACTCCATGGACGATATCAACGGCATAGATGTGTTAAGATGTCAAGCTCAACATGAGTTGACACTCACGAGGTGCATGCATGACCATTCGGCATTTACATCACTGGCGGGTTTGGTATCTAGCACTGATATATGTTCGCTAAAGGTTCTATAGTTAGACTACATTGACTAGTCCACACCTACCCACTCCACTTAGCATGTTCACATTATGGACTACTTGTATATACTCTATTATGTGTGTTAGTCACTTTATCTTCTTAGTAGAACTCTTTTGTTGTGTGAAGAAGAAGAAGAATTTTAAGCCTCTCACCTTGTGTGTTCTCTTCTAGGATTTGTGCATGAGTGTGTGTGTGCTCAGCCTCTCACCTTGTGTGTTCTCTTCTAGGATTTGTGCATGAGTGTGTGTGAAGAAGAAGAATTTTAAGCCTCTCACCTTGTGTGTTCTCTTCTAGGATTTGTGCATGAGTGTGTGCTCACAAGAGCTCAAGCTCTCTTCTCCCCTGTATCTTTTTATGGTATCAGGGTCTGTTTCATGCTAAGGGCTAAGCAGCAAGCAAGAAAAGCACAGGAAGCAGTATGAGGGGGTGAGAGCTTCATCTACTCTTCCCCCTTTGTGTTGGCTACTACACCCTTGTCGTCAGGAGCTCTTTGGGAGGCACTGACAAACGAGCTTTGATTGAGGAGCTTTCTTTGTAGGAGAAGAGCTACAAGGCAACTATATTATCTGTTGCCATTGGACAACATTTTCTGGGCCCAAAATGCGTTTCAGGCGCATCTGGACCTCTGTTTTTTAGTTCACAAGCGTTCTCACGGGCACTGTGGGTAAGTTTTGATTCTTTGTAGAACTCTATTTTTGGAATTGCAGGAAGGGCGATTGGTTGTGCAGACACTGTGTGTATTACAAAGAGGTCTTAAAGTTTCCATTGGGTGTATGTATGTAAATTGAGGTCACTAGTTTTGGGTGTAGTATAATACCGGGCAGAGAATACAGTAGTTTGTGCAGGTCAAACAAGAGTGTTGTTTTTGGTAAATTTGTGTTGCAAACAAGATGTCAAATGTCAACAGCAGCAGCAATAGTTCCAGGATTCGCAACAACAACACATAATAGGTGGAAGAGGCTAGTTTAGAGGCCAGGGGAGTCAACGAGGTCGTGATAATTGGAAAAGGTAGCATAATGATACCCGAGATTGATTTAACTGTGGTAATGCAGATTGCTATAAGAAAGAAAGTGACATGTCAAATGAAAAAGTGCAGCAAAATAACTTTGCATCCTCTAGTAGAGATAATTAGGATAATGAGAGGTTGTTTGTTGTGTAACATGTAGTTAATGCTGTGTCTGGAAATGATGTAGTAACATGTAAGGATGATTTATGGTATGTTGATTCACGTGCTTCAAACCACATGACAAGTCATGGTGAGTGGTTCAAGGAAATGAAGAGTCTTGAAAGACCAGGTTTTGTTGAAACATGGGATGATAGTTCTCATCCCATTGCCCATGTTGGAGATGTGCCATTGTCTATACAAGATGGTAAGGTGAAGTACCTAGCAGATATACTTCATGTTCCAAACACTACAAAGAATCTGGTTTCAGTTGGCCAAATGATTGAGCAGGGTTTGAAGGTCCGATTTAACCCTGATGGTGGCTGTTATGTAGAAGACTTTAAAGATAAGTGCAGGTTGGGTTGCGAAAGGCAACAGAGTGGGTAGAATGTTTACATTGAATGTAAATATGAATGTAAATATGCCTGAAGTGAGTGCTGCTATGCCATTGAAAATGGTTCAGGAGTTGTTGTAGATACATACATTTGGCATAAGAGAATTGGGCATATAAATGTGCAAAGAATGAAGTCTATGCAGACTAAAGAAATTGTGACAGGGTTGCCTAAGTTTAAGGTTGAAGGTATGTAGAAAGTATGTGAAGCATGTCAATTTGGAAAGCAAACAAAGCATGTATTTCCACATGATAAAAATGTGAGCAAGAATGCACTAGATGCTGTGCATTCAGATGTATGGGGTCTTGCAAAGACTATGTCTATGGGTGGCTGCAGCAGGTACTACTACGTAACATTCATTGATGACCACACGAGGAAAGTGTGGGTGTATTTCATGAAGGAGAAGAGTGAAGTGTTCACTCATTTTCAGAATTTCATAGTAATGGCTGAAAAATAGACAAGAAATACTTCTCCAATGAGTTCTCTGAACTCTTGCGAAAGAATGGCATTCAGAGACAATTTACATGTAGATACACTCTGCAAACAAAATGAAGTTGTTGAGTGAAAAAATAGGCACATTACAGAGATAGCACGAGTATTGATGGTAGAGAAGAATATGCCGCATAGATATTTGAGGCTGTGTCTACAGCAGTTTATATCATGAACATGACTCCTACTATAGCCATACATAAAAGAAACCTGATTTGCCTCACTTGAAAGTTTTTGGATGTAGTGCATATGTGCATGTGCCAGATGAGTTCCGTACTAAGCTGGATCCAAAGGCCGAAAAATGTGTGTTTATTGGGTATTCCCTTGAGCAAAAGGGATATAGATGCTCTAATCCTGCTACACGTGAATTGAGGGTAAGCAGGGATGTTGTATTTGATGAGATCTTGATATTAGGGTGGTTGCAAGATCAGGGTGCTTAGTTTTGTCCACTCAGGCACCCTGTAAACAGTAAAAAAACAGGCATTTGTTTACCTTTAGTGGCTAATCTCTCCTAGTAAATGAAGGAATTTCGTTTCAAGTTCTTTTGTTGGAACATCATATTCAAAGTTGGAAATATAGTTGCATAATTTGATTAAACATTAGATAGTCAAAAGTCCTCATTTTCTTAGGTACAAAGTCAATGTATACACCCTGTCCCAAATTTAAACTGATTCCATAAAATTGTAATATCTTTTACATATAAACTCATATGAGATTTCCACTTTGTACCTTAGATCTTCACATAATATGGAGCTTAACTTGATTTTTTGAGAAAATTTTAAGATATTTGTCTATTTTCTTTAAATATTTCAAGGTCTTTAAAGTGTTATAATATACGCCACTTTTTGTACCCACAATAGCTACCACTTAAAATCCTCAATCTTGTAGATCAAAGAGTGGGTAGATACTGAGACATTAGTAGAATGTGGTGGTTAGTAAAAATTACAAATCCAATGGTTGGAGTTTTAATGATCTCTTTTTCAAAACTCTTCCAGACTATCAGAAGGCCTGCAAATATTAATAATCTAATTACATTCACATCAAAAATTACATTTTTGATGTGAATCATCTAAAACCTATAGAGACTAGTGGACTTGTAATGGTGCATCTATGGAAAAACAAATTGGATCACTCTAAGTATGGAAAGATCATTTGTTTATCATTTTATCATATTTTTTATTAATTTTGATTAATTAGACTAATTTATATTAATTTAAGTTATATTGGGTTAATTTAAGGACAAGCGTATTTTCTATTATTTGCTTGATCTCATTTTAAGTACCTTGCCCCCCAAAATTTGCTGTCCAAGCATTGTCCCAGTCGAGCATAAATTGGATGAAACTGGACACCCTGATCTTGCACAACCCTGAGTAGCTGGTATGCGACTAAAAAAGACATTGATAAGGCTAATGTAAGTGGAAACGTGGTTGCATAGAATGCAAGTCAACAATCATAGTCATTGAGTGGACCAAGAGAGTCCTCATCCAGCGGTTCTGTTGATAGACCATGGAGTGGTAGGCTGCGTCATAATACCAGTCCTGGAAATGTAGTTGGTACATCACATAAAGGCAAAGAGAAAGTGGTTGAGCCCCTTGGTATGCCTGATATTTCTGCATGGAATTCTCTTTTTGATGGAGAGTCTAGTGGCTCGGAGATGAGCCTTGATGAGGAGCTTGAGATTCCAAACAATGAGGATACCTAGTGTAAAGAAGGCTATGGAATCCATGAATGCAAAGTTACGAAGATCTGGAAGAGTAAAAAACCCTGTGCAGAGGTTGACTTATGATGGTTATGTGGCACATCATTATGCTTATATGGAAAAAGTTGTGCACGTTGTAGAACCCACATGTTTTGATGAGGCTATTGGAAATGTATTGTTGGGCGAAAGCTATGGATGAGGATATGGATGCATTGTATGGAAATGAGACTTGGAATTTGGTGCCATTGCCTGAAGGCAAGAAAGCTATTGGTTGTAAGTGGGTGTATAAGGTGAAACATAACAATGATGGTAGCATAAGCAGGTACAAGGCTAGATTAGTAGCCGAAGGATATGTGCATACACATGGGATTGATTATGAGGAGACATTTGCCCTCGTTTGCAAAGAGGGCAACTGTGAGAGTTGTGGCTGCAGTGGCTGCAACTAAAGGCTAGTTTTTACATCAGATGGATGTAAAAAAATGCGTTCTTGCATGGTGACTTGCAAGAAGAAGTGTATATGGATCGGCCACCTAGTTTTCAGAATACAAGTCACCCCGAGTGTGTATGTAAGCTTTGTAAGGCTTTGTATGGGCTGAAGCTAGCTCCACGAGCATGGCATGACAAGATAAGTTGCTGAGTATCTTGTCACTATTGGTTTTCATATAGTAGATGCAGATCACTCTTTGTATGTGCACAAGAGTGATAAGGGTATTATGATCATCACAATATATGTAGATGATCTTATTGTTGGGGATGACAACTTGGATGAGATTGAGCATGTGAAAAGTCTTCTCAAATGGAAGTTTGAGATGAAGGATTTGGGAGATCTGCACTACGTTTTGGGAATTGAGGTCATTCAAACACCTGATGATATTTGGATGTCACAGAGACAATATGTATTGGCCATGTTGTCCCACTATGGGATGGCTAATTGTAAGTCAATCTCGGTGCCATTAGATCAAAATGGCAAGCTTAGCACTTGTGGATGCAGGTTATGTGTTGGAGGATCCCACTATGTACAGGAAGATTGTGGGGAGTTTAAAATATTATGTCATGATCAGCAGGCCAGATTTGAGTTACACTGTTGGCTTAGAGAGCCAGTTTATCCAGGTTCCACGCAAACCACATCTTGATAGTGTGCAATGCACACTTCGGTATTTGAGGGCCGCTATTGATTATGGATTATTTTATGCAACAGGTGTACCATTAGAGATATATGGGTAAACAGATGCAGATGCAGGTAGCATCTCAGACAGGAGATCTACCAGTGGATTTATGTTTTCATTTGAGAGTGCTGCTGTGAGTGACATGGAGCATCAAGAAGCAGCCCATAGTTGCCTTGTCGAGTACAGAGGCAGAGCGGTGGCAGCGTGCAAGATAGCTTGGTTACGTGCAAGCTACTTTGTTGATTTGTGGTTGCATATGGAAAGCAAGGTTGTCATATATTGTGTGATAATCTTAGAAGTATACAGTTGGCCAAGAACTCAGTTTTTCATGCGCGGATGAAATACATTGAGGTACATTACCATTTTATCATGTAGAGAGTCTTAGTAGCAGGTGATATCGACTTGGCCTATGTCAGCACACAAGATCAAGTCACTGATATATTCACGAAGACCTTGGGAGAGCTGAGAAGCTCCACAGATTTCAAGATATACTTAGAGTTCATGAGCTGGAGTTGAGCTTGAGGGGGAGTGTTGAGATGTCAATCTCAACATGAGTTGACACTCACGAGGGGCTTGCATGACCGTTCGACATATCTTCGCTAGAGATTCTACAACTGGACTACACCGACTAGTCCACACCTACCCACTCTACTTAGCGTGTTCACATTATGGACCACTTGTATATAATTTCTTATGTGTGTTAGTCACTTTATCTTCTTAGTAGACCTCTTTTGTTGTGTGAAGAAGAAGAAGAATTTTCAGCCTCTCACCTTGTGTGTTCTCTTCTAGGGCTTGTGTGAGTGAGTGTGTGTGCTTGCAAGAGCTAAAGCTCTCTTCTCCCCTGCATCTTTTCAAGCTGGCACATCATGCTTACCACACATGAACTCTAGGCTATTATCCTAGTGACTATGATGTAGGATAGGGCCCATGTTATATAACCACTCCTTGCCTAGATAGACATCTACCCTAGCTAAATGTGTAAGATTCCTCCCCAGCCTCTCAAAATGTCCAGCATCTTCCCCTGTAATCAATCCCTCTTCAGAAATATAAAAGACTTGTTTATAACTGTTTTAACCTAGAGAGAGAAAATATTCTAGAGAGAGAATATTCAGATTTTTAATATTTTTGGATAGAAAATTATCTCATCTTATTAAAATAAGTTTCCCTGAAACAGAAATTCAAAAAGAACTTTCCAATGTGCAATTGGAATTAATTGGAAATGGGTATAAAGGACCTATAGCCTAAGGGTCTAGATTTTCAGAAATTTTTAGATTATGGTCCAATTAAGGTTCCTATGGGCCAATAGCATCAATCCATGTGTAGGGAGGAGATAAATCTAATTTTGTAAAAGAAGATACCCAAAAATGAGTAAATGCTCACATAAGATGAAGAGTTGAAAATGTACAAGGTTTACTAGTAAAAAACTATGAGCAATATTAAAAATATGAGATATTTTGGGTATAATGATTTCATATTGACACTATGTAAGGAAGGGGAGTTCTTTAAAGGAGGTGCATATTTCACATAAGATGAAGAGTTGAAAATGTACAAGGTTTATTAGTAAAAAACTATGAGCAATATTAAAAATATGAGATATTTTGGGTATAATGATTTCATATTGACACTATGTAAGGAAGGGGAGTTCTTTAAAGGAGGTGCATATTTCACATAAGATGAAGAGTTGAAAATGTACAAGGTTTATTAGTAAAAAACTATGAGCAATATTAAAAATATGAGATATTTTAGGTATAATGATTCTATTTTGACACATATGTAAGGAAGGGGAGTTCTTTAAAGGAGGTGCATATTTCACATGCTTGAATGAGTTTTAAACTCATAAAAATTGAGATATTTCATCTCTCCTCTCTCCTAATTCAAGTCTAGTTACAAAAAGTTAGCTCAACCGACCTAAAAATGGTCAAAAATTGACCAAACTGAGTTGGAAAATTCTAGAATCAGTTTGTTTGGTTAGGAGCTCAATTTTTCCTATAAATAGAAGCCTCCCCCTTGTTGAAAAATATATAGTGTTTATGCATCGTTACTCTACTCCACCTAAGCCAAGAACTGTGAATTCATTAATAATTCACTAGTTTTTGGAGCTTCCCTCTTTCTTCAATCCCCATTGGTGGCTCCATCAACATACTTAACCAATTGATTGATTGGGGGCCTCTACCATGAACAAAGAATCAAGCAATTTGTAAGGTGAATATTGATCTTTTCTTTAATTTCTCAATGTTTCTCTCTTCTCAACCCCTCTCAAGCTTGAGAAGCTTAATTGGAATGGTTTTTGAATGCTATTGAAGTGAATTGATGAATGTTAGTGAAGAGTTACATAATTTGATGAATGCTATTGAAGTTAAGTGATTAATGATAGTTAAGAATTACATAAATTTCCATTTATGCTTAATTCTAATGGTTTTTATGTAATTTCTCTCTCTCACTCAAGAAATGGTCATACTCATGACCCATTCTCAATCCAAATGAAGCTTTTCCTTAATCCAAGATTAAGCTATGCTTCAGGCCAAATTAATGGCTTTTTTCTATGCTTTTAGTTTATGTATATTGATGATTCAATCCATTATGGATTAATGATCCAATTAGAGACCATTCTAATTATTTCTTTAATGATAAGCTTTATCCCTTAAAAAAAATTTGAGATTTTTCAGTCTCATAGCAGTGGAGCTATGGCAAAATTTTTATAAAAATTACGCATAAAATAATTTCATTCAAAGCATAAAAAGAGGACTTCCTACCATATTCTAGGAATTATCATCCTAGATTAATTGAAAGAATTTCATTATAATCATGGAGAAATTGAAGTTTTATATTATGCATAAAGGATAAGTTTTTATATCAAAAGTGTTACTTTTACCATTTTTATTTTCATGCATAGAAGTATGCATAATGGATAAATTTTTATATCAAAAGTGTTACTTTTATTATTTTTATTTTCATGCATAGAAGTATGCATAATGGATAAATTTTTATATCAAAAGTGTTACTTTTACCATTTTTATTTTCATGCATAGAAGTATGCATAATGGATAAATTTTTATATCAAAAGTGTTACTTTTACCATTTTTATTTTCATGCATAGAAGTATGCATAATGGATAAATTTTTATATCAAAAGTGTTATTTTTATCATTTTTATTTTCATGCATAGAAGTATGCATAAAGGATAAATTTTTATATCAAAAGTGTTACTTTTATCATTTTTATTTTATGCATAGAAGTATGCATAATGCATAGAAGTATGCATAATGGATAAATTTTTATATCAAAAGTGTTACTTATATCATATTTGAATTTCATGCATAAAGGTATGCATAAAAGTTGATTATTTTATTATAAAAGTGTGTCTTTTATTATATTGAATTTCATGCATAGAGGTATGCATAAAAGTTGATTATTTTATTATAAAAGTGTGACTTTTATCATAATTGAATTTCATGCATAGAGGTATGCATAAAAGTTGATTATTTTATTGTAAGAGTGTTACTTTTATCATATTGGATTTCATGCATAGAGGTATGTATAAAAGATATTCTTTTTATACGAAAAGTGTGATTTTCATCATAAATGGATTTTATGCATAACTTAGATGCATAAGAGAAATTCTTTTATTCTAAAAGCGTAACTCCTACCAAATTGAATTTATGCATAAGAAGATGCATAAAAGATTGATTTTAATTTCGAAAGTGTTAGTCTCCTTAAATGGAATTTATGCATAAATAAAAGTGTAGAGAAATCTTATATGAAATATAAGAATTCTCTTAAAAAGATATGAAATGTGATAAGATGTGATAAGAGGTGTATGAGATGTGATAAGATTTGATAAGATGCGTATGGAAAGTGATAGGATGTGATAAGAGGTGTATGAGATGTGATAAGATGTGATAAGATGTGTATGAGATGTGATAGAATGTGTTAAGATGAGTTAGGATGTGTTAAGATGTATATGGGATGTGTTAGGACGAGAATAGATGTAATATGGTTGTATGAATGTGATGTGGATGTATACATGTAGATGTATATGTATGAATGTGAATGTGGATGTGGATGTGGATGTATGAATGTAGATACGATGTGTATGTATGTATGTAGATGTGTATGTATGAATGAGGATGTGAAAATGGATGTATACATGTAGATGTATATGTATGAATGTGAATGTGAATGTGGATGTGGATGTGGATGTGGATGTGGATGTATGGATGTAGATACGGATGTGGATGTATGTATGTGAATGTGGATGTATGAATGAGGATGTGAAAATGGATGTATGCATGTGAATGTGGATGTATGAATATGAATGTGGATGTGTGGATGTGGATGTGGAAATGGAGGTATGGATGTATGAATGTGAATGTGGATGTGTGGATGTGGAAATGGAGGTATGGATGTATGAATGTGGATGTGGATGTATGCATGTAGATGCGTATGTATGAATGTGAAATTGGATGTATGATATGGACGTACGAACATGGATATGTATGTAGAATAATGAATATGAAGGTGTATGTGAGATAATGTGTAGTCTATATGAGTGAATGGATGAGAACGAGTACACATTGAATGGAATGTGGAATAAGTAATGTGGTCCGAGGGTGGATAATATGGAAAGACAAGAGTTCGTTATAGAAACTGTATTTTGTGACTGTTTGTAAATGACTGTTTTATGTCAAGAATGCTGGAGAAGCATTTTGACCGTCTTGAGGATTAAGGTCATGAAGACCGAACTGATAAAGTTGCAACTGCTGAGACGGAGAGTCAATGGAGAACGTCTCGCGTAGCAAGGTCGATCGAGGTCTTGACCAGCCTCGGTTCGATTTAAATGGTGAGCTTCCGCGGTACGGTGGATGAGGGACCAAGGAAGCGGCCTATGAGTGAAGCGCTAGGTCACCTGCGAAGGATCCTAGAGAGTGCTGACCATACGGTGCTCGGGCTCTGGGTCGCCGAAGATACCCACACGTGCGTCGTGGAAGATATTGGAACAAGGAGTAAGAGTTGTTTTCTAAAACCGGGCATGGATCTGGTTGATTGACCTTGCTGGTCCTCAACGGATGAGTCCATGGCTCTTTTATATGGATCTATGGGTTGATCTAGCTGATCTTCCACGGAGATTCCATTCTATTATATGAATATATTGCCGGTTACTATGAGCTAGGAACTATGGAAAAGGCCCCTGAGTGAACAAGTGGTGAGCGTTCTGGCTGCCAATGATGCCATAAGTATACCGATGAATGAATGAATGAATGACTGGAAATAAGGATTCAACCAGAGACTTTGAGGATTGTCATCAGTGACATAATGGTTTTATTAAAGGATTGTTTTAAAGCTAGTTGATGCTAAGAAAAAGGCAATTTCATATTGGGTGTGTAAGTGGTGTGACTAGTTTTATGATTGCATGAACTTCCGGCTAGGGGGCCTTGGAACTCTTTTCCTTGGTACCCGAGACAAAACCTAACCAAATTCTTAATTGGATCCCATCACTACAGTGGTTGGGCGGTTGGCTAACCCATGGGACTGGATGGGGTTAGGCTGGACGACTGATGGATCCGTAAATCGAGATTTAATTTCTATTATTACGATAGATGAAGTAAATCCCGGATAGAAATTGTTCTATGGATAGGAATCAACGGCTGTGCCTCTTGATGGGGAAAAAAGCATTGATCCCAATGATCCAAGTGCAAGTTTCTTCCTTGATTTGACCAAGTACCGTTAAAGGTGCAGTCAGATCAGTTGATCCGTAATGATCTTGACTACGTTAGAGTAAAGAGTTATCCTGGTGGAATCGCCCGTGCTTTCCGGGTAAGGGAAGTTTTTCCGAGTTTGGTTTTGGAAAAACCGATGGATTAGTCTCTTGTCCGAATATCCGTGGACGAGGCCCCGAGTGTGGGTCCCTGTCCTCTTCATGAAGTGCTACTTTCGCTGCTAGTACCACGAATCCGTCGCATGGTGGGGACAGGGATCTCACAGTTGGTATCAGAGCAGGTTTTGAAAGCTAATAAAGATAATTAAATTCTTATCTGAAATTGGTAATAAGAATTCAGAAACAGCATTTTCATAATGTATTTTCATTCCGTAAGCTTCTTTAATGAAGAAATTTTAATCAAAGAAATTGTTTTTATAGATGGAAGTTCCCCATTTATCTGGTATTCCCGACCTCACCCAGTCTCAAGATATGATTGCATTTGCCTTCGAGCATCTCATCTCTTCTGCTTCAACACGAACAAGCCGAGCAAGACTCGCACGCCATTTCGAGGAATTATATTTTCCTAACCTAGTGGAGAGACAACAGCATAAGTGGTTTGCAGGGCTATATATCCACGCCTCTTACAACCGACATGCAATGCTGAGGCAGAACCTCTCATTGGCCATGATTTTGATAAAGCTGGAAATGACGCGTGGTGTCATTCTATATCTTTCAACGCCTCAAAATTTCAGACTTGCTTGCCGAGTTTATAGACTCCTTAGTCGATTTATCCCTAAGGAGAAAATAATAGCTCCCTTCGCAGTTAGAGAACTTATGTAACAGGCCATGTACGGTCCTCTTATATGTCTTTCGAGGAGATTTTGAACTCAGAGCCGAGTTGCTCTATGTACATATTGCAACTTTTATATAAATAAAGAAACGTTTTTCGGTTAAAAAATTCCTGTTGGATAAATGATTGTTTATGGGCGAACGATCTGCTTCTGCTGATAAAGAAAAAAAAATCTGTTATCGGACATATGTCATAGATCTCCATTAAGATCTTGTCTTGTATAAGAAATTGTTTTCCGAACTCTTAAGTCTTAGGATCTCGTGAATAATATCAAAATAAAAATTTAATAATATATAAATTTTGGCAGAATCATGGGACGAGGAAACCATGGTCGTCAGCCAGACCCTGTCTCTGAAGATGACGAGCTTGACCTTGATGTTCGCAAGGCTCTTCATAGGTCTCAGCCAGGACCCTTCAAAGGAGAAGGGGAGAACCTGGGTGAGGCTGTGGAGAAATGGGTGGAAGCCTTGGAAGAGTATTTTGACGTCACAGGATACAATCATCAGAGCAATTGGCTAATAAAGATCAACTGAGAAGCCAAATATGTCAAAAATTTATCAAGAAACACAAAAAGGTTGTAATTGTGTGATATAATTCATACAATTTGATATTCAAACTGAAAAATCCGTAATTTAGTAATTGGGTTTTCAGATGGAAGTACCGCAATTGTATGGAACCCTGACTTGCTTGAGGCCTAGACATGATGGTATCTATCTTATAGTTCCAAGTATCATGACTACCCGTATATACCGAGAGTAGAACTGCAGCTCTTTACTGACAGTATATACGAGTAAATCTAAGACTTGAAATTATAAGCGTTAATGCTATCCAGATGATAATTTCGAATGTGGTTGATATGATTTTCAATTCTGTTTGAGAATTGATGAATTGATTTGGATTCTGATTGAAAATTGATTATTTTTAAAATTCAGTTGAAATATTATAACCTGAGCGAAACTACAATGAGGATGAATGGGACGAGTCTCTGCGATGGTACTCATAACTAGAATGATGATAATGATTTCAGCAAATCACTATGAGATTAGTGGATTGTGCTGTCAAATTGCTACTGTTAACACTTGTCACGGTAGATCAAGTTAAGGGATGACAAATTGATAACTTACTTAACTGAAATTCCCGTGGAGGAATGTTCAGAAGGAAATTTTCGGTCTAATGGACCATTATCATAGGAATGATATGATCTAAATGAATTATTATTTAATGATGAGTTCTATATAAGGAATATTTATCCCAGTATTCTGTTGGGTTGACCAGAATCTAAGGAACCCAGAATAAATTGGATCTTAAGAAAAAGAGTTGTCCTCTACCTTGCGAGATAAGGACATCTCGCACCTTTTTAAGTGGGGTAGAAGTTTGTAAGATTCCTCCCCCCAACCTTCGAGGTATACAGGAGTAAGAATCTCCCTTTCTGATCTTAAAATTATTCCCTCTCTAAAATAAAAGAAAGATTTTGTTTAAAAAGGGAAGACACTTTCCCCAGAATACCTTATCAGGAGCCCACCTGTTTTAAGAATTCAGAACAATGAGTTCAGAAGTGAGAACCGGTGTTTTGGATGCCAAGGTTCTGGTCATCAGTTAAAAGACTGCCCGAGTCCTACCATGAAAAGGGCACAGGGAAGTCTAGAACCCAAATTCAGAGACCAATTCCTTCATACCAATCTAATCAGGGTCCCGACAAGATTGCTTAAACTAGGTCCAACCCATTGATTAGGATCGAGATGACCAGTCAAATGCTTGGCGACTTAGAGCAACAGATGCAGGCAATTCATAAAGATATAAACGCTGCCCAGGATCGACAGAGACAATATACAGATAAGAAGAGGACAGTCAGAGAACTCAAAGAAGCAGTTATAGTCTTCATTTGATTACGGACCAAAAGAATTTCTTTATCTCTAGTAGGGGAGTATAAGTAGTTATCCCCAGCTATTGTGGATCAAAGAAAGTAGGTGACTTAGCCTACGAACTTCTTTTATCTCCTCATCTCAAAGTTCTTAATGCCTTCTATAGAAATTTGTGCCAAACCCAAATCATGGAAAGACGATAAAACTTCAGTGGCAAGATACAGTTGGCTTCTAGGTTATGCTAACTCCTTCCTTTATATAAGTCGTAACTTTTACTTATCGCTCACAGTAATCTTACTTCCATCGATCTCCCTTCTTCTTAATCTCCTTCATGGCTTGGCAACAGGAATTAGTTTTATCCGTGATGATTTCTCACCTTCAAGACGCAAGTGAGTCTGTGAAGAAGGATTTTATAGAACAGTATGAGCGCTCACTTTTTCCTCACTTGGGAACATCTGTAGCTCAGACCAAATGGCGGACCTATCAAGACATAACTAGGGTAACACCTTGGGGTCAGCAGCACTTTCGTAACAATGTCCGCTTGGCCATGGTTATTGAAGCCTTGGGTTTGGGTCCCCGATACTACTGCGTCATGAGATCAAGACATCTTGGGTTTTCTGAGCGGGTCTTCTTACTGGCGTGTTTTCTTCCTCATTAGAAGATATGCCTTTACCCCGTTTTTGGCTTGCCTCTCAGAGGTCCTTTTGTTAGATCACCTCATACCACTGAGATAGGTACGGCAATAACCAACAGAATTATTCCCATAGATGAGTTACCTTATACGTGCGCAGCTTGTGAGTGCTGCTTTTGTGATCATATGATGGACGGGCTTATGGAAGTGTAAAGAGTTCTTCTATCTTTACTGTATATGTTCCAAGAATGAATAAAGTGTAAATCTTGTTCTTGTCTTGACCCTTACTCTCTTTGAGACTTTTTTAATTGGTGGTTAATCTTAATTAAAAATTTTCTCTCAGTCTCTTACTTCTGCATCTTGCGAAATTACCCCCAGTTTGCGAGATGAGGGCATCTCGCATTTTTCAAGTGGGAGAGAATGTAAGATTCCTCCCCAGCCTCTCAAAATGTCCAGCATCTTCCCCTGTAATCAATCCCTCTTCAGAAACATAAAAGACTTGTTTCTAACTGTTTTAACCTAGAGAGAGAAAATATTCTAGAGAGAGAATATTCAGATTTTTAATATTTTTGGATAGAAAATTATCTCATCTTATAAAAATAAGTTTCCCTGAAACAGAAATTCAAAAAGAACTTTCCAATGTGCAATTGGAATTAATTGGAAATGGGTATAAAGGACCTATAACCTAAGGGTCTAGATTTTCAGAAATTTTTGGATTATGGTCCAATTAAGGTTCCTATGGGCCAATAGCATCAATCCATGTGTAGAAAGGAGATAAATCCAATTTTGTAAAAGAAGATACCCAAAAATGAGTAAATGCTCACATAAGATGAAGAGTTGAAAATGTACAAGGTTTATTAGTAAAAAACTATGAGCAATATTAAAAATATGAGATATTTTGGGTATAATGATTTCATATTGACACTATGTAAGGAAGGGGAGTTCTTTAAAGGAGGTGCATATTTCACATAAGATGAAGAGTTGAAAATGTACAAGGTTTATTAGTAAAAAACTATGAGCAATATTAAAAATATGAGATATTTTGGGTATAATGATTTCATATTGACACTATGTAAGGAAGGGGAGTTCTTTAAAGGAGGTGCATATTTCACATAAGATGAAGAGTTGAAAATGTACAAGGTTTATTAGTAAAAAACTATGAGCAATATTAAAAATATGAGATATTTTGGGTATAATGATTCTATTTTGACACATATGTAAGGAAGGGGAGTTCTTTAAAGGAGGTGCATATTTCACATGCTTGAATGAGTTTTAAACTCATAAAAATTGAGATATTTCATCTCTCCTCTCTCCTAATTCAAGTCTAGCTACAAAAAGTTAGCTCAACCGACCTAAAAATGGTCAAAAATTGACCAAACTGAGTTGGAAAATTCTAGAATCAGTTTGTTTGGTTAGGAGCTCAATTTTTCCTATAAATAGAATCCTCCCCCTTGTTGAAAAGTATATAGTATTTATGCATCGTTACTCTACTCCACCTAAGCCAAGAACTGTGAATTCATTAATAATTCACTAGTTTTTGGAGCTTCCCTCTTTCTTCAATCCCCATTGGTGGCTCCATCAACATACTTAACCAATTGATTGGTTGGGGGCCTCTACCGTGAACAAAGAATCAAGCAATTTGTAAGGTGAATATTGATCTTTTCTTTAATTTCTCAATGTTTCTCTCTTCTCAACCCCTCTCAAGCTTGAGAAGCTTAATTGGAATGGTTTTTGAATGCTATTGAAGTGAATTGATGAATGTTAGTGAAGAGTTACATAATTTGATGAATGCTATTGAAGTTAAGTGATTAATGATAGTTAAGAATTATATAATTTTCTATTTATGCTTAATTCTAATGGTTTTTATGTAATTTCTCTCTCTCACTCAAGAAATGGTCATACTCATGACCCATTCTCAATCCAAATGAAGCTTTTCCTCAATCCAAGATTAAGCTATGCTTCAGGCCAAATTAATGGCTTTTTTCTATGCTTTTAGTTTATGTATATTGATGATTCAATCCATTATGGATTAATGATCCAATTAGAGACCATTCTAATTATTTCTTTAATGATAAGCTTTATCCCTTTAAAAAAAATTTGAGATTTTTCAGTCATAGCAGCGGAGCTATGGCAAAATTTTTATAAAAAATACGCATAAAATAATTTCATTCAAAGCATAAAAAGAGGACTTCCTACCATATTCTAGGAATTATCATCCTAGATTAATTGAAAGAATTTCATTATAATCATGGAGAAATTGAATTTTTATATTATGCATAAAGGATAAGTTTTTATATCAAAAGTGTTACTTTTACCATTTTTATTTTCATGCATAGAAGTATGCATAATGGATAAATTTTTATATCAAAAGTGTTACTTTTATTATTTTTATTTTCATGCATAGAAGTATGCATAATGGATAAATTTTTATATCAAAAGTGTTACTTTTATTATTTTTATTTTCATGCATAGAAGTATGCATAATGGATAAATTTTTATATCAAAAGTGTTACTTTTACCATTTTTATTTTCATGCATAGAAGTATGCATAATGAATAAATTTTTAAATCAAAAGTGTTATTTTTATCATTTTTATTTTCATGCATAGAAGTATGCATAAAGGATAAATTTTTATATCAAAAGTGTTATTTTTATCATTTTTATTTTCATGCATAGAAGTATGCATAAAGGATAAATTTTTATATCAAAAGTGTTACTTTTATCATTTTTTATTTCATACATAGAAGTATGCATAATGGATAAATTTTTATATCAAAAGTGTTACTTATATCATATTTGAATTTCATGCATAAAGGTATGCATAAAAGTTGATTATTTTATTATAAAAGTGTGTCTTTTATTATATTGAATTTCATGCATAGAGGTATGCATAAAAGTTGATTATTTTATTATAAAAGTGTGACTTTTATCATAATTGAATTTCATGCATAGAGGTATGCATAAAAGTTGATTATTTTATTGTAAGAGTGTTACTTTTATCATATTGGATTTCATGCATAGAGGTATGTATAAAAGATATTCTTTTTATACTAAAAGTGTATTTTCATCATAAATGGATTTTATGCATAACTTAGATGCATAAGAGAAATTCTTTTATTCTAAAAGTGTAATTCCTACCAAATTGAATTTATGCATAAGAAGATGCATAAAAGATTGATTTTAATTTCGAAAGTGTTAGTCTCCTTAAATGGAATTTATGCATAAATAAAAGTGTAGAGAAATCTTATATCAAATATAAGAATTCTTTTAAAAAAGATATGAAATGTGATAAGATGTGATAAGAGGTGTATGAGATGTGATAAGATTTGATAAGATGCGTATGGAAAGTGATAGGATGTGATAAGAGGTGTATGAGATGTAAAAAGATGTGATAGAATGTGTTAAGATGAGTCAGGATGTGTTAAGATGTATATGGGATGTGTTAGGACGAGAATGGATATAATATGGTTGTATGAATGTGATGTGGATGTATACATGTAGATGTATATGTATGAATGTGAATGTGGATGTGGATGTGGATGTGGATGTATGAATGTAGATACGGATGTGTATGTATGTATGTGGATGTGTATGTATGAATGAGGATGTGAAAATGGATGTATACATGTAGATGTATATGTATGAATGTGAATGTGGATGTGGATGTGGATGTATGGATGTAGATACGGATGTGGATGTATGTATGTGAATGTGGATGTATGAATGAGGATGTGAAAATGGATGTATGCATGTGAATGTGGATGTATGAATATGAATGTGGATGTGTGGATGTGTAAATGGAGGTATGGATGTATGAATGTGGATGTGGATGTATGCATGTAGATGCGTATGTATGAATGTGAAATTGGATGTATGATATGGACGTACGAACATGGATATGTATGTAGAATAATGAATATGAAGGTGTATGTGAGATAATGTGTAGTCTATATGAGTGAATGGATGAGAACGAGTACACATTGAATGGAATGTGGAATAAGTAATGTGGTCCGAGGGTGGATAATATGGAAAGACAAGAGTTCGTTATAGAAACTGTATTTTGTGACTGTTTGTAAATGACTGTTTTATGTCAAGAATGCTGGAGAAGCATTTTGACCGTCTTGAGGATTAAGGTCATGAAGACCGAACTGATAAAGTTGCAACTGCTGAGACGGAGAGTCAATGGAAGACGTCTCGCGTAGCAAGGTCGATCGAGGTCTTGACCAGCCTCGGTTCGATTTAAATGGTGAGCTTCCGGTACGGTGGATGAGGGACCAAGGAAGCGGCCTATGAGTGAAGCACTAGGTCACCTGCGAAGGATCCTAGAGGGTGCTGACCATACAGTGCTCAGGCTCTGGGTCGCCGAAGATACCCACACGTGCGTCGTGGAAGATATTGGAACAAGGAGTAAGAGTTGTTTTCTAAAATCGGGCATGGATCTGGTTGATTGACCTTGCTGGTCCTCAACGGATGAGTCCATAGCTCTTTTATATGGATCTGTGGGTTGATCTAGCTGATCTTCCACGGAGATTCCATTCTATTATATGAATATATTGCCGGTTACTATGAGCTAGGAACTATGGAAAAGGCCCCTGAGAGTGAACAGGTGGTGAGCGTTCTGGTTGCCAATGATGCCATAAGTATACCAATGAATGAATGACTGGAAGTAAGGATTCAACCAGAGACTTTGAGGATTGTCATCAGTGACATAATGGTTTTATTAAAGGATTGTTTTAAAGCTAGTTGATGCTAAGAAAAAGGTAATTTCATATTGGGTGTGTAAGTGGTGTGACTAGTTTTATGATTGCATGAACTTCCGGCTAGGGGGCCTTGGAACTCTTTTCCTTGGTACCCGGGACAAAACCTAACCAAATTCTTAATTGGATCCCATCACTACAGTGGTTGGGCGGTTGGGTAACCCATGGGACTGGATGGGGTTAGGCTGGACTGATGGATCCATAAATCGAGATTTAATTTCTATTATTACGATAGATGAAGTAAATCCCGGATAGAAATTGTTCTATGGATAGGAATCAACGGCTGTGCCTCTTGATGGGGAAAAAAGCGTTGATCCCAATGATCCAAGTGCAAGTTTCTTCCTTGATTTGACCAAGTACCGTTAAAGGTGCAGTCAGATCAGTTGATCCGTAATGATCTTGACTACGTTAGAGTAAAGAGTTATCCTGGTGGAATCGCCCGTGCTTTCCGGGTAAGGGAAGTTTTTCCGAGTTCGGTTTTGGAAAAACCGACGGATTAGTCTCTTGTCCGGATATCCGTGGACGAGGCCCCGAGTGTGGGTCCGTGCCCTGCGCATGAAGTGCTACTTTCGCTGCTAGTACCACGAATCCGTCACATGGTGGGGACAGGGATCTCACAGTTGGTATCATAGCAGGTTTTGAAAGCTAATAAAGATAATTAAATTCTTATCTGAAATTGGTAATAAGAATTCAGAAACAGCATTTTCATAATGTATTTTCATTCCGTAAGCTTCTTTAATGAAGAAATTTTAATCAAAGAAATTATTTTTATAGATGGAAGTTTCCCATTTATCTGGTATTCCCGACCTCACCCAGTCTCAAGATATGATTGCATTTGCCTTCGAGCATCTCATCTCTTCTGCTTCAACACGAACAAGCCGAGCAAGACTCGCACGCCATTTCGAGGAATTATATTTTCCTAACCTAGTGGAGAGACAACAGCATAAGTGGTTTGCAGGGCTATATATCCACGCCTCTTACAACCGGCGTGCAATGCTGAGGTAGAACCTCTCATTGGCCATGATTTTGATAAAGCTGAAAATGACGCGTGGTGTCATTCTATATCTTTCAACGCCTCAAAATTTCAGACTTGCTTGCCGAGTTTATAGACTCCTTAGTCGATTTATCCCTAAGGAGAAAATAATAGCTCCCTTCGCAGTTAGAGAACTTATGTAACAGGGCATGACTATGGCCCAGTACGGTCCTCTTATATGTCTTTCGAGGAGATTTTGAACTCAGAGCCGAGTTGCTCTATGTACATATTGCAACTTTTATATAAATAAAGAAACGTTTTCCGGTTAAAAAATTCATGTTGGATAAATGATTGTTTATGAGCGAACGATCTACTGCTGATGATAAAGAAAAAAAAATCTGTTATCGGACATATGTCATAGATCTCCATTAAGATCTTGTCTTGTATAAGGGTTTTTTTTTCGAACTCTTAAGTCTTAGGATCTTGTGAATAATGTCAAAATAAAAATTTAATAATATATAAATTTTGGCAGAATCATGAGACGAGGAAACTGTGGTCGTCAACCAGACCCTGTCTCTGAAGATGACGAGCTTGACCTTGATGTTCGCAAGGCTCTTCATAGGTCTCAGCCAGGACCCTTCAAAGGAGAAGGGGAGAACCTGGGTGAGGCTATGGAGAAATGGGTGGAAGCCTTGGAAGAGTATTTTGACGTCACAGGATACAATCATCAGAGCAATTGGCTAATAAAGATCAACTAAGAAGCCAAATATGTCAAAAATTTATCAAGAAACACAAAAAGGTTGTAATTGTGTGATATAATTCATACAATTTGATATTCAAACTAAATAATTCGTAATTTAGTAATTGGGTTTTCAGATGGAAGTACCGCAATTGTATGGAACCCTGACTTGCTTGAGGCCTAGACATGATGGTATCTATCTTATAGTTCCAAGTATCATGACTACCCGTATATACCGAGAGTAGAACTATAGCTCTTTACTGACAGTATATACGAGTAAATCTAAGACTTGAAATTATAAGCGTTAATGCTATCCAGATGATGATTTCGAATGTGGTTGATATGATTTTCAATTCTGTTTGAGAATTGATGAATTGATTTGGATTCTAATTGAAAAATGATGATTTTTGAAATTTAGTTGAAATATTATAACCTGAGCGAAACTACAATGAGGATGAATGGGACGAGTCTGTGTGATGATACTCATAACTAGAATGATGATAATGATTTCAGCAAATCACTATGAGATTAGTGGATTGTGCTGTCAAATTGCTACTGTTAACACTTGTCACGGTAGATCAAGTTAAGGGATGACAAATTGGTAACTTACTTAACTGAAATTCCCGTGGAGGAATGTTCAGAAGGAAATTTTTCGGTCTAATGGACCATTATCGTAGGAATGATATGATCTAAATGAATTATTATTTAATGATGAGTTCTATATAAGGAATATTTATCCCAGTATTCTGTTGGGTTGACCAGAATCTAAGGAACCCAGAATAAATTAGATCTTAAGAAAAAGAGTTGTCCTCTACCTTGCGAGATGAGGACATCTCGCACCTTTTTAAGTGGGGTAGAAGTTTGTAAGATTCCTCCCCCCACCAACCTTCACGGTATACAGGAGTAAGAATCTCCCTTTCTGATCTTAAAATTATTCCCTCTCTAAAATAAAAGAAAGATTCTGTTTAAAAAGGGAAGACACTTTCCCCAGAATACCTTATCAGGAGCCCACCTGTTTTAAGAATTCAGAACAATGAGTTCAGAAGTGAGAACCGGTGTTTTGGATGCCAAGGTTCTGGTCATCAGTTAAAAGACTGCCCGATTCCTACCATGAAAAGGGCACAGGGAAGTCTAGAACCCAAATTCAGAGACCAATTCCTTCATACCAATCTAATCAGGGTCCGTCTCGGACAAGATTGCTTAAACTAGGTCCAACCCATTGATTAGGGTCGAGATGACCAGTCAAATGCTTGGCGACTTAGAGCAACAGATGCAGGCAATTCATAAAGATATAAACGCTGCCCAGGATCGACAGAGACAATATACAGATAAGAAGAGGACAGTCAGAGAATTCAAAGAAGCAGTTATAGTCTTCATTTGATTACGGACCAAAAGAATATCTTTATCTCTAGGGGAGTATAAGTAGTTATCCCCCAGCTATTGTGGATCAAAGAAAGTAGGTGACTAGCCTATGAACTTCTTTTATCTCCTTATCTCTGATAAAAAACAGAAGCAGGATGTAACACACACAAGAGAAGCAAACCCTAATCCATAATCATCAACCATAAAGAAGGAGAGAAGCCATAGTCACCATCTCTCTCACACACACAAAGGGGAACACAACATAGTGTTATGTCCACACTACAAAGTAAACCTAATGTAATGTCCACACACACTATGACCAGCTGGACACGCGGTCATTTATGTCTCACACATGTTCCTACCTAATCTGCCAGCACATAGCATAGCTGGCTCACACTGACATCGAGCTTGAATCTCAACAGCCCCTCTCAAGCTCATGATGTACTGCCGATGAAGATGTAGATGAGCTTGGGATATCAACACTCTCAACACTCCCCCTCAAGCTCATCCCATGTACTCCCAACATAGTCCGGAAGTACTCAAACTTCTCCCTGCTAAGTGGCTTCGTGAAGATATCAGCCACCTGCTCATCAGTCTTCACATAGTGAAGATCAACTGTACCATCCAGCACCTTTTCTCTGACAAAGTGATAATGGACCTCTATGTGTTTGGTCCTCGCATGAAATACTGGATTCTTTGCCAACTGCATACTGCTCATGTTGTCACAATGTATGACAACTTTGCCATCAAGAGGCTCACATAAATCTGCCAAGAGACTCTTTAACCATATAGCCTCACAAGTAGCAATGGCTGCACCTCTGTACTCAGCCTCTGTACTGGATAAAGCAACTGTAGGTTGCTTTTTGCTACTCCAACTCACCACAGCACTACCAAGTGTAAAAGCATATCCACTAGTAGACCTCCTGTCATATGCGCTACCTGCCCAATCAGCATCTATGTAGCCATGTATGTCCAAGCTTTTACCACTCTCATAGAATAAACCATAATGTGCTGTGGTTTTCACATATCTCATGATGCGTCTCACTGCATCCAAATGTGGTTTCCTGGGGCTCTGCATAAACTGGCTCACTAGCCCCACTGCATAACTCAAATCTGGGCGTGTGATAGTCATGTATATGAGACTACCAACCATCTTCCTGTACATAGAAGGATCATCCAATTCCTCGCCATAATCAGCCCGCAATTTCACATTTTGCTCCAATGGTGTACTCATAGGCTTACACCCTGTCATGCCATACTTTGCCAACATATCCAAGGCATATTGGCGCTGTACTAACCAAGTACCTCCATGATCTTTCACCACTTCAATGCCAAGGAAGTATCTCAACTCACCAAGATCTTTCATGTCAAATTGCCCACTCAAAGCTTTCTTGACATGCATCACATCTGCACTATGATCACCTGTAATAATCAAGTCATCCACATAGATGACTAGTAAAACAATCCCATGCTGTGTCTTCTTCACATACAGTGAAGAATCTGCTGTAGAAGTCTGAAAACCAAGTGAGATAAGATATCTGCTCATCTTATCACTCCAAGCACGAGGTGCTTGCTTTAGACCATACAATGCCTTTTTCAACCTGCATACGTGAGTGGGATATCTAGGGTGTACATACCCTTCTGGCTGTGCCATGTATACTTCCTCTTGTAAATCTCCATTCAGAAATGCATTCTTAACATCCATCTGATGCATTTCCCAGCCATTAGCTGCAGCCATAGCAATGACTGCTCTCACTGTGCCCATCTTAGCCACTGGGCTAAACGTCTCATCATAATCCAATCCATGGGTCTGTGCATAACCCTTTGCTACCAATCTTGCCTTATGTCTTTCAATAGAACCATCAGATTTGCACTTCACTTTGTAAACCCATTTACATCCAATAACATTCTTATCCTTTGGTAGTGCAACCAAGTCCCATGTATCATTATGGACCAATGCGTCCATTTCCACATCCATTGCTTTTTCCCATACATGCTCTCCAACAGCCTCTGTATAGCATGTAGGTTCCACATGCTTCACCATAGATGTCATGTATGCATAGTGCATAGCAAAATCTCTGTATGTCAACCTGTCAACAGGATATCTGACCCTCTGGGATCTCCGCAATGCATGCGGGTCACTCTGTACACCTGTAACTCGAGCATGTGGTGGCACATATCTGTCCTGCCTAACACCAGGTGTGCGTACAACAGGTATCCCTAGCTCCTCATCCAAACTCTCTGAGCTAGAGGACTCATAACCTGTGATCCCAATTCCCTCGACTTTCTTCTTGCCTTTATCCATAGCACTACTCCCAGTGCTCACACTCTCATGTCTCAGACGTCCTGACCATGGACGTACACTGCTACTACTCTCAGCTTCTGCTGCTGGCCCAGACATAGTAGTAGAACTAGAACTTGCTTGTGATGGCAAGTTCACAGGCACATTCGCCTCAAGTGTGTCAATGACTCCCTCATCTTTGGCTTTATACCAACTAGCAAGCTCATCGAATACAACATCTCGTGAGATGACTACTTGTCTAGTTTGAGGGTTATAGCATTTGTAAGCTTTGCGATCCTGTGCATATCCAACAAATACACATTTCTCTGCCTTAGGATCCAATTTCCGTCTTCTTTCATCAGGCACATGAACATAAGCTACACATCCAAAGACTTTAAGATGTCCAATGTCTGGCCTATAACCTGTGAGCCGCATCTCTGGCGTGCTTCCATGAATGGCTGCTGTAGGTGTTTTGTTCAATATATAAACTGCAGTAGCACATGCTTCTGCCCAATAGTAATCTGGCATGCTCTTTTCATTAAGCATCGCCCTTGCCACTTCACATATAACTCTATTCTTCCTCTCAGCCACACCATTCTGCTGAGGTGTATACCTGCATGTCAATTGTCTCCTTATTCCATGCTTCCTCAAGAAATGCTCAAAGGCCTTTGAGGTGTATTCACCACCTCCATCTGTCCTCAGACATTTAATCCAACAGCCATACTGCTTTTCTGCAAAAGCTTTGAAATCCATGAATTTTTCCAATACTTCACTCTTCTCTTTGAGAAAATATATCCATGTCATCCTGCTAAAGTCATCAATGAATGTAACATAGTATAGACTGCCTTTGATAGATGGGTTTTGTGCAGGACCCCATACATCACTATGTACGATCTCAAGTGGCCTGTTACTCATATTTCCTTCTCTAGGAAATCTCAATCTTGCCTGCTTCCCAAACTGACAGGCTTCACAAACATGCATATGTCCATCATATTTGAACCTAGGCAATCCATTGACTATGCCTCTTGTTTGCATGTTCTTTAATCTCTGTATATTTACATGGCCAATCCTCTTGTGCCACATATCAATATCCTGTACCACATTCCTGCTCTTTGAGAACATGGCTGATTTTAGCTCAGGAATTCCAGCATCCAGCTTAAACAGTCTTCCTTCTTTCTTGCCTTTAGCAATCACTCTACATCCATGTTTAAAGTCTTCAACGAAGCATCCATGCTCATTGAATCTAACCTGTAATCCCTGTTCTACCATTTGACCAACTGAGGCCAAGCTTTTAGTGATCGAAGGCACATACAGCACATCTGACATAGACTTTGTCTGACCATTATGCATGACCAATGGTACACTTCCAACATGTGTAATGACATGCTGGGTATCATCACCTGTTTCCACATAGCCCTTCACATCCATTGGCTTCATGTGCTCAAACCATTCTCCATGACATGTCATATGGTTTGATGCTCCTGAGTCCATGTACCATGTATCATCATTCTCAGCATTTGTTGTCATAGAACCCACAACATGCTTCATGGCAAACAAATGATTTGCAGTTCCATCATTGCTACTTGATGCATAGTTGCCACCATGTTGTGCATAGTTTCCACCATAATGACCACCACGTTGTGCTCTTCCCCCTCTCAAATCATTCTGTTTGCGAAAGCAATCTCTCGCCATATGACCATATTTGCCACAATAATGGCATTCCACATCTTGCATAGAATTTTGTTGGCCTTGCCAACGTCCTCGTCCACGGGGGTTACCTCTGCCTCGCTGAGGTGCATAACCACGACCACCTCGAGCACCATATGAAGGCTGAAAATTCTGCTGTGGAGGCCTATCCTGCCATCCACGACCATTACCACCACGTCCACGTGATGCAAATCTCCCCCTGCCTCGAAAGCCTCTAGATGAGTAAAAAGCTTGATTTCTTGCATGTTCATCATTGCTTGACGAGGATGCACTACCTGTAACACTCATACCACCAAGGCCAAGCTTCAATTCTTCCACAATGAGCAATGACACAAGCTCATTAAAGTCTGGCATTCCTCCCAACCTTACTGAGATGGAAGTGTCAAAAGATTTGTATTCCTTGCCTAAACCACGCAACGTGAGTGCAACCAAATCATCATCATCCATTGGGGCATGGATTGATGACAAGGAATCAGCATAACCCTTGATTTCCTGAACATACTCATGTATACTCCGATTCCTTCGTGTTACACTGTGAATCTGTTGCTTTAGTTGTATCTTCCTGGCACCAGTGTCTGTCTCATACATTCTGCACAAGATACCCCATGCTTCTTTCGGTGTATCTGCATCTTGGATGTGAATAAGCAAGGCATCTGTTACACATATTGAAAAATAATGCAACACCTTCGAAGATCGCTCTACCCATTGCTTGTGAGCCAGTAACTGAGCATTATTTGGTTGAGGAGGTAAGTATGGCTCCGGATCTTCCTCCGAGACAAGACTCCATAAACCTTTGCCTTTCAAAAAACTCTTCATTCGAAACTTCCACACTTGAAAGTTAGTGCGATCAAGCTTCTCGCCAACAATCTGTATCGGACCATCTCCCATTGTTGCAAAAAAATAGAGTAGATGTACCCTTTCGATTACAATGTATGAAGTACCTGTAATGCTCCAAATCTCTCCAAATCACATCAAATGCTTGCAAATTGTGTGCATTAACATCCCACAATGGTTCACCAACAATGTACACTCGATCAAAATTGAAATCAAATGAAACTCCTTCACAAAAAATTTTCTGGTTTTTTTTCTCGCCAGTAAATTCTCGCCAGTAACCAGTCAAGATTATGCTCTAAATCCTTCAAATCTTGTCCAAATGCAATGATTCAACTTGCATTAGCTTCCCAACACATTGCTCCAACATATCCTAGAAGGGTTTGATCCAATTCTTCAAGGGGAATGAGAACCACCAATTTTTGTAACCTCTGGTTTGAATTTTTCTACACCTGTCAGGTACCACCTCTCACTAAAATTGCTCTATCTCCTTCAAATCTTCTCCAAATCCAAAACTTTTTGATTCAAAAGTTTAGCAACTCATAGGACTCTACTTGTACCAGAGGAATTTGGCCAATTTGATATAGGCAAAGATTAATGCCTTGATTAAAAATGCTCTGTTTCTGGACAGAATTTCTGCAAACCTGCACACCTCTGATAAATCACTTCAATGAGCTCCAAATACATGAAATGAGCTGCAACCAAGCATCACAAGGCCTTAGCAATGTATTTGCTAAACTCTCCAAGCTTTAAAGCATTCAATTTGGTGTCCAAATGAGTGAATTAGGATGTAATCTTATCAAACTCTTCAGAAATCTGCATAGAAAAGCGCCGCCTGCTGTTGTGGGCTGTAGAGAGAGGGGAAATCAAAATTGAATAGATAGGCCTCTTAGCAATGACCTAATCTACCTTGGGTATGAAGGGTTTAGCTCAATTTTGCCTCTAGCTCCTGCAATTGATCCTCCACGGGGGGTATGTCCACTGGTTTTGTGAAAAACCAGAAACTTTTACATAAATCCACTTTCTCTTGATTTTAATCAAATATGTATGCATCAATCTGCTTCAAGATTCTGTATGTTGCTTGTGCCCACTTTGCTAATACATTTGCAAGCCCAAATACATGTGCCTTTGTGTATACATTTGCCAAGAGTATACATTCACTTCAAGCTTTCCATGAAAGCTTAGAGAAAAAACCAGAATTTTTCCTTTGCTTTATGCCCTTCAATCTTCACTTAACTTGCTCTTTGGTACCTGCAATCCGCAGAGGGGGTCTTGCTACACTCACCAATGGTCCTTAGCTCTCAGATCTGATGCCGGTGTGTGCTCCACAGCTTTTCCTTTGCTCCAAGCTCCAATGGCTTCCTTCACAGCTTTTTCTTCTTCTTCTCTCTTCTCTCACTCACTCTCACAACTCAGCTAATGAGCTCTTGGCTCTGATACCATGATAAAAAACAGAAGCAGGATGTAACACACACAAGAGAAGCAAACCCTAATCCATAATCATCAACCATAAAGAAGGAGAGAAGCCATAGTCACCATCTCTCTCACACACACAAAGGAGAACACAACATAGTGTTATGTCCACACTACAAAGTAAACCTAATGTAATGTCCACACACACTATGACCAGCTGGACACGCGGTCATTTATGTCTCACACATGTTCCTACCTAATCTGCCAGCACATAGCATAGCTGGCTCACACTGACATCGAGCTTGAATCTCAACAATCTCAAAGTTCTTAATGCCTTCTATAGAAATTTGTGCCAAACCCAAATCATGGAAAGACGATAAAACTTCAGTGGCAAGATACCGTTGGCTTCTAGGTTACGCTAACTCCTTCCTTTATATAAGTCGTAACTTTTACTTATCGCTCATAGTAATCTTACTTCCATCGATCTCCCTTCTTCTTAATCTCCTTCATGGCTTGGCAACAGGAATTAGTTTTATCCGTGATGATTTCTCACCTTCAAGACGCAAGTGAGTCTGTGAAGAAGGATTTTATAGAACAGTATGAGCGCTCACTTTTTCCTCACTTGGGAACATCTGTAGCTCAGACCAAATGGCGGACCTATCAAGACATAACTAGGGTAACACCTTGGGGTCAGCAGCACTTTCGTAACAATGTCTGCTTGGCCATGGTTATTGAAGCCTTGGGTTTGGGTCCCCGATACTACTGCATCATGAGATCAAGACATCTTGGGTTTTCTGAGCGGGTCTTCTTACTGGCGTGTTTTCTTCCTCATTAGAAGATATGCCTTTACCCCGTTTTTGGCTTGCCTCTCAGAGGTCCTTTTGTTAGATCACCTCATACCACTGAGATAGGTACGGCAATAACCAACAGAATTATTCCCATAGATGAGTTACCTTATACGTGCGCAGCTTGTGAGAGCTGCTTTTGTGATCATATAATGGACGGGCTTATGGAAGTGTAAAGAGTTCTTCTATCTTTACTGTATATGTTCCAAGAACGAATAAAGTGTAAATCTTGTTCTTGTCTTGACCCTTACTCTCTTTGAGACTTCTTTAATTGGATTATCTCATCTTATAAAAATAAGTTTCCCTGAAACAGAAATTCAAAAAGAACTTTCCAATGTGCAATTGGAATTAATTGGAAATGGGTATAAAGGACCTATAGCCTAAGGGTCTAGATTTTCAGAAATTTTTGGATTATGGTCCAATTAAGGTTCCTATGGGCCAATAGCATCAATCCATGTGTAGGAAGGAGATAAATCCAATTTTGTAAAAGAAGATACCCAAAAATGAGTAAATGCTCACATAAGATGAAGAGTTGAAAATGTACAAGGTTTATTAGTAAAAAAACTATGAGCAATATTAAAAATATGAGATATTTTGGGTATAATGATTTCATATTGACACTATGTAAGGAAGGGGAGTTCTTTAAAGGAGGTGCATATTTCACATAAGATGAAGAGTTGAAAATGTACAAGGTTTATTAGTAAAAAACTATGAGCAATATTAAAAATATGAGATATTTTGGGTATAATGATTTCATATTGACACTATGTAAGGAAGGGGAGTTCTTTAAAGGAGGTGCATATTTCACATAAGATGAAGAGTTGAAAATGTACAAGGTTTATTAGTAAAAAACTATGAGCAATATTAAAAATATGAGATATTTTGGGTATAATGATTCTATTTTGACACATATGTAAGGAAGGGGAGTTCTTTAAAGGAGGTGCATATTTCACATGCTTGAATGAGTTTTAAACTCATAAAAATTGAGATATTTCATCTCTCCTCTCTCCTAATTCAAGTCTAGTTACAAAAAGTTAGCTCAACCGACCTAAAAATGGTCAAAAATTGACCAAACTGAGTTGGAAAATTCTAGAATCAGTTTGTTTGGTTAGGAGCTCAATTTTTCCTATAAATAGAAGCCTCCCCCTTGTTGAAAAGTATATAGTGTTTATGCATCGTTACTCTACTCCACCTAAGCCAAGAACTGTGCATTCATTAATAATTCACTAGTTTTTGGAGCTTCCCTCTTTCTTCAATCCCCATTGGTGGCTCCATCAACATACTTAACCAATTGATTGGTTGGGGGCCTCTACCGTGAACAAAGAATCAAGCAATTTGTAAGGTGAATATTGATCTTTTCTTTAATTTCTCAATGTTTCTCTCTTCTCAACCCCTTTCAAGCTTGAGAAGCTTAATTGGAATGGTTTTTGAATGCTATTGAAGTGAATTGATGAATGTTAGTGAAGAGTTACATAATTTGATGAATGCTATTGAAGTTAAGTGATTAATGATAGTTAAGAATTACATAAATTTCCATTTATGCTTAATTCTAATGGTTTTTATGTAATTTCTCTCTCTCACTCAAGAAATGGTCATACTCATGACCCATTCTCAATCCAAATGAAGCTTTTCCTTAATCCAAGATTAAGCTATGCTTCACGCCAAATTAATGGCTTTTTTCTATGCTTTTTAGTTTATGTATATTGATGATTCAATCCATTATGGATTAATGATCCAATTAGAGACCATTCTAATTATTTCTTTAATGATAAGCTTTATCCCTTTTAAAAAAAATTTGAGATTTTTCAGTCATAGCAGCGGAGCTATGGCAAAATTTTTATAAAAATTACGCATAAAATAATTTCATTCAAAGCATAAAAAGAGGACTTCCTACCATATTCTAGGAATTATCATCCTAGATTAATTGAAAGAATTTCATTATAATCATGGAGAAATTAAATTTTTATATTATGCATAAAGGATAAGTTTTGATATCAAAAGTGTTACTTTTACCATTTTTATTTTCATGCATAGAAGTATGCATAATGGATAAATTTTTATATCAAAAGTGTTACTTTTATTATTTTTATTTTCATGCATAGAAGTATGCATAATGGATAAATTTTAATATCAAAAGTGTTACTTTTATTATTTTTATTTTCATGCATAGAAGTATGCATAATGGATAAATTTTTATATCAAAAGTGTTACTTTTACCATTTTTATTTTCATGCATAGAAGTATGCATAATGGATAAATTTTTATATCAAAAGTGTTATTTTTATCATTTTTATTTTCATGCATAGAAGTATGCATAAAGGATAAATTTTTATATCAAAAGTGTTATTTTTATCATTTTTATTTTCATGCATAGAAGTATGCATAAAGGATAAATTTTTATATCAAAAGTGTTACTTTTATCATTTTTATTTCATGCATAGAAGTATGCATAATGGATAATCTTTTATATCAAAAGTGTTACTTATATCATATTTGAATTTCATGCATAAAGGTATGCATAAAAGTTGATTATTTTATTATAAAAGTGTGTCTTTTATTATATTGAATTTCATGCATAGAGGTATGCATAAAAGTTGATTATTTTATTATAAAAGTGTGACTTTTATCATAATTGAATTTCATGCATAGAGGTATGCATAAAAGTTGATTATTTTATTGTAAGAGTGTTACTTTTATCATATTGGATTTCATGCATAGAGGTATGTATAAAAGATATTCTTTTTATACTAAAAGTGTGATTTTCATCATTAATGGATTTTATGCATAACTTAGATGCATAAGAGAAATTCTTTTATTCTAAAAGTGTAATTCCTACCAAATTGAATTTATGCATAAGAAGATGCATAAAAGATTGATTTTAATTTCGAAAGTGTTAGTCTCCTTAAATGGAATTTATGCATAAATAAAAGTGTAGAGAAATCTTATATCAAATATAAGAATTCTTTTAAAAAAGATATGAAATGTGATAAGATGTGATAAGAGGTGTATGAGATGTGATAAGATTTGATAAGATGCGTATGGAAAGTGATAGGATGTGATAAGAGGTGTATGAGATGTAAAAAGATGTGATAGAATGTGTTAAGATGAGTCAGGATGTGTTAAGATGTATATGGGATGTGTTAGGACGAGAATGGATATAATATGGTTGTATGAATGTGATGTGGATGTATACATGTAGATGTATATGTATGAATGTGAATGTGGATGTGGATGTGGATGTGGATGTATGAATGTAGATACGGATGTGTATGTATGTATGTGGATGTGTATGTATGAATGAGGATGTGAAAATGGATGTATACATGTAGATGTATATGTATGAATGTGAATGTGGATGTGGATGTGGATGTATGGATGTAGATACGGATGTGGATGTATGTATGTGAATGTGGATGTATGAATGAGGATGTGAAAATGGATGTATGCATGTGAATGTGGATGTATGAATATGAATGTGGATGTGTGGATGTGTAAATGGAGGTATGGATGTATGAATGTGGATGTGGATGTATGCATGTAGATGCGTATGTATGAATGTGAAATTGGATGTATGATATGGACGTACGAACATGGATATGTATGTAGAATAATGAATATGAAGGTGTATGTGAGATAATGTGTAGTCTATATGAGTGAATGGATGAGAACGAGTACACATTGAATGGAATGTGGAATAAGTAATGTGGTCCGAGGGTGGATAATATGGAAAGACAAGAGTTCGTTATAGAAACTGTATTTTGTGACTGTTTGTAAATGACTGTTTTATGTCAAGAATGCTGGAGAAGCATTTTGACCGTCTTGAGGATTAAGGTCATGAAGACCGAACTGATAAAGTTGCAACTGCTGAGACGGAGAGTCAATGGAGGACGTCTCGCGTAGCAAGGTCGATCGAGGTCTTGACCAGCCTCGGTTCGATTTAAATGGTGAGCTTCCGGTACGGTGGATGAGGGACCAAGGAAGCAGCCTATGAGTGAAGCGCTAGGTCACCTGCGAAGGATCCTAGAGGGTGGTGACCATACGGTGCTCGGGCTCTGGGTCGCCGAAGATACCTACACGTGCGTCGTGGAAGATATTGGAACAAGGAGTAAGAGTTGTTTTCTGAAACCGGGCATGGACATGGTTGATTGACCTTGCTGGTCCTCAACGAATGAGTCCATGGCTCTTTTATATGGATCTATGGGTTGATCTAGCTGATCTTCCACGGAGATTCCATTCTATTATATGAATATATTGCCGGTTACTATGAGCTAGGAACTATGGAAAAGGCCCCTGAGAGTGAACAGGTGGTGAGCGTTCTGGTTGCCAATGATGCCATAAGTATACCGATGAATGAATGACTGGAAATAAGGATTCAACCAGAGACTTTGAGGATTGTCATCAGTGACATAATGGTTTTATTAAAGGATTGTTTTAAAGCTAGTTGATGCTAAGAAAAAGGCAATTTCATATTGGGTGTGTAAGTGGTGTGACTAGTTTTATGATTGCATGAACTTCCGGCTAGGGGGCCTTGGAACTCTTTTCCTTGGTACCCGGGACAAAACCTAACCAAATTCTTAATTGGATCCCATCACTACAGTGGTTGGTAACCCATGGGACTGAATAGGCTGGACTGATGGATCTGTAAATCGAGATTTAATTTCTATTATTACGATAGATGAAGTAAATCCCGGATAGAAATTGTTCTATGGATAGGAATCAACGGCTGTGCCTCTTGATGGAGAAAAAAGCGTTGATCCCAATGATCCAAGTGCAAGTTTCTTCCTTGATTTGACCAAGTACCGTTAAAGGTGCAGTCAGATCAGTTGATCCGTAATGATCTTGACTACGTTAAAGTAAAGAGTTATCCTGGTGGAATCACCCGTGCTTTCCGCGTAAGGGAAGTTTTTTCGAGTTCGGTTTTGAAAAAACCGACGGATTAGTCTCTTGTCCGGATATCCGTGGACGAGGCCCCGAGTGTGGGTCCCTGCCCTGCGCATGAAGTGCTACTTTTGCTGCTAGTACCACGAATCCGTCGCATGGTGGGGACAGGGATCTCACAGTTGGTATCATAGCAGGTTTTGAAAGCTAATAAAGATAATTAAATTCTTATCTGAAATTGGTAATAAGAATTCAGAAACAGCATTTTCATAATGTATTTTCATTCCGTAAAGCTTCTTTAATGAAGAAATTTTAATCAAAGAAATTATTTTTATAGATGGAAGTTTCCCATTTATCTGGTATTCCCGACCTCACCCAGTCTCAAGATATGATTGCATTTGCCTTCGAGCATCTCATCTCTTCTGCTTCAACACGAACAAGCCGAGCAAGACTCGCACGCCATTTCGAGGAATTATATTTTCCTAATCTAGTGGAGAGACAACAGCATAAGTGGTTTGCAGGGCTATATATCCACGCCTCTTACAACCGGCGTGCAATGCTGAGGCAAAACCTCTCATTGGCCATGATTTTGATAAAGCTGAAAATGACGCGTGGTGTCATTCTATATCTTTCAACGCCTCAAAATTTCAGACTTGCTTGCCGAGTTTATAGACTCCTTAGTCGATTTATCCCTAAGGAGAAAATAATAGCTCCCTTCGCAGTTAGAGAACTTATGTAACAGGGCATGACTATGGCCCAGTACGGTCCTCTTATATGTCTTTCGAGGAGATTTTGAGCTCAGAGCCGAGTTGCTCTATGTACATATTGCAACTTTTATATAAATAAAGAAACGTTTTCCGGTTAAAAAATTCATGTTGGATAAATGATTGTTTATGGGCGAACGATCTACTGCTGATGATAAAGAAAAAAAATCTGTTATCGGACATATGTCATAGATCTCCATTAAGATCTTGTCTTGTATAAGAAATTGTTCTCCGAACTCTTAAGTCTTAGGATCTCGTTAATAATGTCAAAATAAAAATTTAATAATATATAAATTTTGGCAGAATCGTGAGACGAGAAAACTGTGGTCGTCAGCCAGACCCTGTCTCTGAAGATGACGAGCTTGACCTTGATGTTCGCAAGGCTCTTCATAGGTCTCAGCCAGGACCCTTCAAAGGAGAAGGGGAGAACCTGGGTGAGGCTGTGGAGAAATGGGTGGAAGCCTTGGAAGAGTATTTGGACGTCACATGATACAATCATCAGAGCAATTGGCTAATAAAGATCAACTAAGAAGCCAAATATGTCAAAAATTTATCAAGAAACACAAAAAGGTTGTAATTGTGTGATATAATTCATACAATTTGATATTCAAACTAAAAAATTCGTAATTTAGTAATTGGGTTTTCAGATGGAAGTACCGCAATTGTATGGAACCCTGACTTGCTTGAGGCCTAGACATGATGGTATCTATCTTATAGTTCCAAGTATCATGACTACCCGTATATACCGAGAGTAGAACTGCAGCTCTTTACTGACAGTATATACGAGTAAATCTAAGACTTGAAATTATAAGCGTTAATGCTATCCAGATGATGATTTCGAATGTGGTTGATATGATTTTTAATTCTGTTTGAGAATTGATGAATTGATTTGGATTCTGATTGAAAAATGATGATTTTTGAAATTTAGTTGAAATATTATAACCTGAGCGAAACTACAATGAGGATGAATGGGACGAGTCTGTGTGATGATACTCATAACTAGAATGATGATAATGATTTCAGCAAATCACTATGAGATTAGTGGATTGTGCTGTCAAATTGCTACTGTTAACACTTGTCACGGTAGATCAAGTTAAGGGATGACAAATTGGTAACTTAACTGAAATTCCCGTGGAGGAATGTTCAGAAGGAAATTTTTCGATCTAATGGACCATTATCGTAGGAATGATATGATCTAAATGAATTATTATTTAATGATGAGTTCTATATAAGGAATATTTATCCCAGTATTCTGTTGGGTTGACCAGAATCTAAGGAACCCAGAATAAATTGGATCTTAAGAAAAAGAGTTGTCCTCTACCTTGCGAGATGAGGACATCTCGCACCTTTTTAAGTGGGGTAGAAGTTTGTAAGATTCCTCCCCCCACCAACCTTCACGGTATACAGGAGTAAGAATCTCCCTTTTTGATCTTAAAATTATTCCCTCTCTAAAATAAAAGAAAGATTCTGTTTAAAAAGGGAAGACACTTTCCCCAGAATACCTTATCAGGAGCCCACCTGTTTTAAGAATTCAGAACAATGAGTTCAGAAGTGAGAACCGGTGTTTTGGATGCCAAGGTTCTGGTCATCAGATAAAAGACTGCCCGATTCCTACTATGAAAAGGGCACAGGGAAGTCTAGAACCCAAATTCAGAGACCAATTCCTTCATACCAATCTAATCAGGGTCCGTCTCGGACAAGATTGCTTAAACTAGGTCCAACCCATTGATTAGGGTCGAGATGACCAGTCAAATGCTTGGCGACTTAGAGCAACGGATGCAGGCAATTCATAAAGATATAAACGCTGCCCAGGATCGACAGAGACAATATACAGATAAGAAGAGGACAGTCAGAGAATTCAAAGAAGCAGTTATAGTCTTCATTTGATTACGGACCAAAAGAATATCTTTATCTCTAGGGGAGTATAAGTAGTTATCCCCCAGCTATTGTGGATCAAAGAAAGTAGGTGACTAGCCTACGAACTTCTTTTATCTCCTCATCTCAAAGTTCTTAATGCCTTCTATAGAAATTTGTGCCAAACCCAAATCATGGAAAGACGATAAAACTTCAGTGGCAAGATACCGTTGGCTTCTAGGTTACGCTAACTCCTTCCTTTATATAAGTCGTAACTTTTACTTATCGCTCACAGTAATCTTACTTCCATCGATCTCCCTTCTTCTTAATCTCCTTCATGGCTTGGCAACAGGAATTAGTTTTATCCGTGATGATTTCTCACCTTCAAGACGCAAGTGAGTCTGTGAAGAAGGATTTTATAGAACAGTATGAGCGCTCACTTTTTCCTCACTTGGGAACATCTGTAGCTCAGACCAAATGGCGGACCTATCAAGACATAACTAGGGTAACACCTTGGGGTCAGCAGCACTTTCGTAACAATGTCCGCTTGGCCATGGTTCTTGAAGCCTTGGGTTTGGGTCCCCGATACTACTGCGTCATGAGATCAAGACATCTTGGGTTTTCTGAGCGGGTCTTCTTACTGGCGTGTTTTCTTCCTCATTAGAAGATATGCCTTTACCTCGTTTTTGGCTTGCCTCTCAGAGGTCCTTTTGTTAGATCACCTCATACCACTGAGATAGGTACGGCAATAACCAACAGAATTATTCCCATAGATGAGTTACCTTATACGTGCGCAGCTTGTGAGTGCTGCTTTTGTGATCATATGATGGACGGGCTTATGGAAGTGTAAAGAGTTCTTCTATCTTTACTGTATATGTTCCAAGAATGAATAAAGTGTAAATCTTGTTCTTGTCTTGACCCTTACTCTCTTTGAGACTTTTTTAATTGGTGGTTAATCTTAATTAAAAATTTTCTCTCAGTCTCTTACTTCTGCATCTTGCGAAATTACCCCCAGTTTGTGAGATGAGGTCATCTCGCATTTTTCAAGTGGGAGAGAATGTAAGATTCCTCCCCAGCCTCTCAGAATGTCCAGCATCTTTCCCTGTAATCAATCCCTCTTCAGAAACATAAAAGACTTGTTTCTAACTGTTTTAACTTAGAGAGAGAAAATATTCTAGAGAGAGAATATTCAGATTTTTAATATTTTTGGATAGAAAATTATCTCATCTTATAAAAATAAGTTTCCCTGAAACAGAAATTCAAAAAGAACTTTTCAATGTGCAATTGGAATTAATTGGAAATGGGTATAAAGGACCTTAGCCTAAGGGTCTAGATTTTCAGAAATTTTTGGATTATGGTCCAATTAAGGTTCCTATGTGCCAATAGCATCAATCCATGTGTAGGGAGGAGATAAATCCAAATTTGTAAAAGAAGATACCCAAAAATGAGTAAATGCTCACATAAGATGAAGAGTTGAAAATGTACAAGGTTTATTAGTAAAAAACTATGAGCAATATTAAAAATATGACATATTTTGGGTATAATGATTTCATATTGACACTATGTAAGGAAGGGGAGTTCTTTAAAGGAGGTGCATATTTCACATAAGATGAAGAGTTGAAAATGTACAAGGTTTATTAGTAAAAAACTATGAGCAATATTAAAAATATGAGATATTTTGGGTATAATGATTTTATATTAACACTATGTAAGGAAGGGGAGTTCTTTAAAGGAGGTGCATATTTCACATAAGATGAAGAGTTGAAAATGTACAAGGTTTATTAGTAAAAAACTATGAGCAATATTGAAAATATGAGATATTTTGGGTATAATGATTCTATTTTGACACATATGTAAGGAAGGGGAGTTCTTTAAAGGAGGTGCATATTTCACATGCTTGAATGAGTTTTAAACTCATAAAAATTGAGATATTTCATCTCTCCTCTCTCCTAATTTAAGTCTAGTTACAAAAAGTTAGCTCAACCGACCTAAAAATGGTCAAAAATTGACCAAACTGAGTTGGAAAATTCTAGAATCAGTTTGTTTGGTTAGGAGCTCAATTTTTCCTATAAATAGAAGCCTCCCCCTTGTTGAAAAGTATATAGTGTTTATGCATCGTTACTCTACTCCACCTAAGCCAAGAACTGTGCATTCATTAATAATTCACTAGTTTTTGGAGCTTCCCTCTTTCTTCAATCCCCATTGGTGGCTCCATCAACATACTTAACCAATTGATTGGTTGGGGGCCTCTACCGTGAACAAAGAATCAAGCAATTTGTAAGGTGAATATTGATCTTTTCTTTAATTTCTCAATGTTTCTCTCTTCTCAACCCCTCTCAAGCTTGAGAAGCTTAATTGGAATGGTTTTTGAATGCTATTGAAGTGAATTGATGAATGTTAGTGAAGAGTTACATAATTTGAAGAATGCTATTGAAGTTAAGTGATTAATGATAGTTAAGAATTACATAAATTTCCATTTATGATTAATTCTAATGGTTTTTATGTAATTTCTCTCTCTCACTCAAGAAATGGTCATACTCATGACCCATTCTCAATCCAAATGAAGCTTTTCCTTAATCCAAGATTAAGCTATGCTTCAGGCCAAATTAATGGCTTTTTTCTATGCTTTTTAGTTTATGTATATTGATGATTCAATCCATTATGGATTAATGATCCAATTAGAGACCATTCTAATTATTTCTTTAATGATAAGCTTTATCCCTTTTAAAAAAAATTTGAGATTTTTCAGTCATAGCAGCGGAGCTATGGCAAAATTTTTATAAAAATTACGCATAAAATAATTTCATTCAAAGCATAAAAAGAGGACTTCCTACCATATTCTAGGAATTATCATCCTAGATTAATTGAAAGAATTTCATTATAATCATGGAGAAATTAAATTTTCATATTATGCATAAAGGATAAGTTTTTATATCAAAAGTGTTACTTTTACCATTTTTATTTTCATGCATAGAAGTATGCATAATGGATAAATTTTTATATCAAAAGTGTTACTTTTATTATTTTTATTTTCATGCATAGAAGTATGCATAATGGATAAATTTTTATATCAAAAGTGTTACTTTACCATTTTTATTTTCATGCATAGAAGTATGCATAATGGATAAATTTTTATATCAAAAGTGTTATTTTTATCATTTTTATTTTCATGCATAGAAGTATGCATAAAGGATAAATTTTCAATCAAAAGTGTTATTGTTATCATTTTTATTTTCATGCATAGAAGTATGCATAAAGGATAAATTTTTATATCAAAAGTGTTACTTTTATCATTTTTATTTCATGCATAGAAGTATGCATAATGGATAATCTTTTATATCAAAAGTGTTACTTATATCATATTTGAATTTCATGCATAAAGGTATGCATAAAAGTTGATTATTTTATTATAAAAGTGTGTCTTTTATTATATTGAATTTCATGCATAGAGGTATGCATAAAAGTTGATTATTTTATTATAAAAGTGTGACTTTTATCATAATTGAATTTCATGCATAGAGGTATGCATAAAAGTTGATTATTTTATTGTAAGAGTGTTACTTTTATCATATTGGATTTCATGCATAGAGGTATGTATAAAAGATATTCTTTTTATACTAAAAGTGTGATTTTCATCATAAATGGATTTTATGCATAACTTAGATGCATAAGAGAAATTCTTTTATTCTAAAAGTGTAATTCCTACCAAATTGAATTTATGCATAAGAAGATGCATAAAAGATTGATTTTAATTTCGAAAGTGTTAGTCTCCTTAAATGGAATTTATGCATAAATAAAAGTGTAGAGAAATCTTATATCAAATATAAGAATTCTTTTAAAAAAGATATGAAATGTGATAAGATGTGATAAGAGGTGTATGAGATGTGATAAGATTTGATAAGATGCGTATGGAAAGTGATAGGATGTGATAAGAGGTGTATGAGATATGAAAAGATGTGATAGAATGTGTTAAGATGAGTTAGGATGTGTTAAGATGTATATGGGATGTGTTAGGACGAGAATGGATGTAATATGGTTGTATGAATGTGATGTGGATGTATACATGTAGATGTATATGTATGAATGTGAATGTGGATGTGGATGTGGATGTATGAATGTAGATACGGATGTGTATGTATGTATGTGGATGTGTATGTATGAATGAGGATGTGAAAATGGATGTATACATGTAGATGTATATGTATGAATGTGAATGTGGATGTGGATGTGGATGTATGGATGTAGATACAGATGTGGATGTATGTATGTGAATGTGGATGTATGAATGAGGATGTGAAAATGGATGTATGCATGTGAATGTGGATGTATGAATATGAATGTGGATGTGTGGATGTGTAAATGGAGGTATGGATGTATGAATGTGGATGTGGATGTATGCATGTAGATGCGTATGTATGAATGTGAAATTGGATGTATGATATGGACGTACGAACATGGATATGTATGTAGAATAATGAATATGAAGGTGTATGTGAGATAATGTGTAGTCTATATGAGTGAATGGATGAGAACGAGTACACATTGAATGGAATGTGGAATAAGTAATGTGGTCCGAGGGTGGATAATATGGAAAGACAAGAGTTCGTTATAGAAACTGTATTTTGTGACTGTTTGTAAATGACTGTTTTATGTCAAGAATGCTGGAGAAGCATTTTGACCGTCTTGAGGATTAAGGTCATGAAGACCGAACTGATAAAGTTGCAACTGCTGAGACGGAGAGTCAATGGAGGACGTCTCGCGTAGCAAGGTCGATCGAGGTCTTGACCAGCCTCGGTTCGATTTAAATGGTGAGCTTCCGGTACGGTGGATGAGGGACCAAGGAAGCGGCCTATGAGTGAAGCGCTAGGTCACCTGCGAAGGATCCTAGAGGGTGCTGACCATACGGTGCTCGGGCTCTGGGTTGCCGAAGATACCCACACGTGCGTCGTGGAAGATATTGGAACAAGGAGTAAGAGTTGTTTTCTGAAACCGGGCATGGATCTGGTTGATTGACCTTGCTGGTCCTCAACGGATGAGTCCATAGCTCTTTTATATGGATCTGTGGGTTGATCTAGCTAATCTTCCACGGAGATTCCATTCTATTATATGAATATATTGCCGGTTCCTATGAGCTAGGAACTATGGAAAAGGCCCCTGAGAGTGAACACAGGTGGTGAGCGTTCTGGTTGCCAATGATGCCATAAGTATACCGATGAATGAATGACTGGAAATAAGGATTCAACCAGAGACTTTGAGGATTGTCATCAGTGACATAATGGTTTTATTAAAGGATTGTTTTAAAGCTAGTTGATGCTAAGAAAAAGGCAATTTCATATTGTGTGTAAGTGGTGTGACTAGTTTTATGATTGCATGAACTTCCGGCTAGGGGGCCTTGGAACTCTTTTCCTTGGTACCCGGCACAAAACCTAACCAAATTCTTAGTTGGATCCCATCACTACAGTGGTTGGTAACCCATGGGACTGGATAGGCTGGACTGATGGATCCGTAAATCGAGATTTAATTTCTATTATTACGATAGATGAAGTAAATCCCGGATACAAATTGTTCTATGGATAGGAATCAACGGCTGTGCCTCTTGATGGGAAAAAAAGCGTTGATCCCAATGATCCAAGTGCAAGTTTCTTCCTTGATTTAACCAAGTACCGTTAAAGGTGCAGTCAGATCAGTTGATCCGTAATGATCTTGACTACGTTAGAGTAAAGAGTTATCCTGGTGGAATCGCCCGTGCTTTTCGGGTAAGGGAAGTTTTTCCGGGTTTGGTTTTGGAAAAACCGACGGATTAGTCTCTTGTCCGGATATTCGTGGACGAGGCCCCGAGTGTGGGTCCCTGCCCTGTGCATGAAGTGCTACTTTCGCTGCTAGTACCACGAATCCGTCGCATGGTGGGGACAGGGATCTCAAAGTTGGTATCAGAGCACGTTTTGAAAGCTAATAAAGATAATTAAACTCTTATCTGAAATTGGTAATAAGAATTCAGAAACAGCATTTTCATAATGTATTTTCATTCCGTAAGCTTCTTTAATGAAGAAATTTTAATCAAAGAAATTGTTTTTATAGATGGAAGTTCCCCATTTATCTGGTATTCCCGACCTCACCCAGTCTCAAGATATGATTGCATTTGCCTTTAAGCATCTCATCTCTTCCGCTTCAACACGAACAAGCCGAGTAAGACTCGCACGCCATTTCGAGGAATTATATTTTCCTAACCTAGTGGAGAGACAACAGCATAAGTGGTTTGCAGGGCTATATATCCACGCCTCTTACAACCGGCGTGCAATGCTGAGGCAGAACCTCTCATTGGCCATGATTTTGATAAAGCTCAAAATGACGCGTGGTGTCATTCTATATCTTTCAATGCCTCAAACTTTCAGACTTGCTTGCCGAGTTTATAGACTCCTTAGTCGATTTATCCCTAAGGAGAAAATAATAGCTCCCTTCGCAGTTAGAGAACTTATGTAACAGGGCATGTACGGTCCTCTTATATGTCTTTCGAGGAGATTTTGAACTCAGAGCCGAGTTGCTCTATGTACACATTGCAACTTTTATATAAATAAAGAAACGTTTTTCGGTTAAAAAATTCCTGTTGGATAAATGATTGTTTATGGGCGAACGATCTGCTTCTGCTGATAAAGAAAAAAAAATCTGTTATCGGACATATGTCATAGATCTCCATTAAGATCTTGTCTTGTATAAGAAACTGTTTTCCGAACTCTTAAGCCTTAGGATCTCGTGAATAATATCAAAATAAAAATTTAATAATATATAAATTTTGGCAGAATCATGAGACGAGAAAACCGTGGTCGTCAGCCAGACCCTGTCTCTGAAGATGACGAGCTTGACCTTGATGTTCGCAAGGCTCTTCATAGGTCTCAGCCAGGACCCTTCAAAGGAGAAGGAGAGAACCTGGGTGAGGCTGTGGAGAAATGGGTGGAAGCCTTGGAAGAGTATTTTGACGTCACAGGATACAATCATCAGAGCAATTGGCTAATAAAGGTCAACTGAGAAGCCAAATATGTCAAAAATTTATCAAGAAACACAAAAAGGTTGTAATTGTGTGATATAATTCATACAATTTGATATTCAAACTGAAAAATCCGTAATTTAGTAATTGGGTTTTCAGATGGAAGTACCGCAATTGTACGGAGAGTCAATGGAGGACGTCTCGCGTAGTAGCAAGGTCGATCGAGGTCTTGACCAGCCTCGGTTCGATTTAAATGGTGAGCTTCCGGTACGGTGGATGAGGGACCAAGGAAGCGGCCTATGAGTGAAGCGCTAGGTCACCTGCAAAGGATCCTAGAGGGTGCTGACCATACGGTGCTCGGGCTCTGGGTTGCCGAAGATACCCACACGTGCGTCGTGGAAGATATTGGAACAAGGAGTAAGAGTTGTTTTCTGAAACCGGGCATGGATCTGGATGATTGACCTTGCTGGTCCTCAACGGATGAGTCCATGGCTCTTTTATATGGATCTGTGGGTTGATCTAGCTGATCTTCCACGGAGATTCCATTCTATTATATGAATATATTGCCGGTTACTATGAGCTAGGAACTATGGAAAAGGCCCCTGAGTGAACAGGTGGTGAGTGTTCTGGTTGCCAATGATGCCATAAGTATACCGATGAATGAATGACTGGAAATAAGGATTCAACGAGACTTTGAGGATTGTCATCAGTGACATAATAATTTTATTAAAGGATTGTTTTAAAGCTAGTTGATGCTAAGAAAAAGGCAATTTCATATTGGGTGTGTAAGTGGTGTGACTAGTTTTATGATTGCATGAACTTCCGGCTAGGGGGCCTTGGAACTCTTTTCCTTGGTACCCGGGACAAAACCTAACCAAATTCTTAATTGGATCCCATCACTACAGTCGTTGGGCGGTTGGCTAGCCCATGGGACTAGATGGGGTTAGGGTGGACTGATGGATCCGTAAATCGAGATTTAATTTCTATTATTACGATAGATGAAGTAAATCTCGGATAGAAATTGTTCTATGGATAGGAATCAACGGCTGTGCCTCTTGATGGGGAAAAAAGCGTTGATCCCAATGATCCAAGTGCAAGTTTCTTCCTTGATTTGACCAAGTACTGTTAAAGGTGCAGTCATATCAGTTGATTCGTAATGATCTTGACTACGTTAGAGTAAAGAGTTATCCTGGTGGAATCGCCCGTGCTTTCCGGGTAAGGGAAGTTTTTCCGGGTTCGGTTTTGGAAAAACCGACGGATTAGTCTCTTGTCCGGATATCCGTGGATGAGGCCCCGAGTGTGGGTCCCTGTCCTCTTCATGAAGTACTACTTTCGCTGCTAGTACCATGAATCCGTCGCATGGTGGGGACAGGGATCTCACAGTTGGTATCAGAGCAGGTTTTGAAAGCTAATAAAGATAATTAAATTCTTATCTGAAATTGGTAATAAGAATTCAGAAATAGCATTTTCATAATGTATTTTCATTCCGTAAGCTTCTTTAATGAAGAAATTTTAATCAAAGAAATTGTTTTTATAGATGGAAGTTCCCCATTTATCTGGTATTCCCGACCTCACCCAGTCTCAAGATATGATTGCATTTGCCTTCGAGCATCTCATCTCTTCCGCACAAGCCGAGCAAGACTCGCACGCCATTTCGAGGAATTATATTTTCCTAACCTAGTGGAGAGACAACAGCATAAGTGGTTTGTAGGGCTATATATCCACGCCTCTTACAACCGGCGTGCAATGCTGAGCCAGAACCTCTCATTGGCCATGATTTTGATAAAGTTGAAAATGACGCGTGGTGTCATTCTATATCTTTCAATGCCTCAAAATTTCAAACTTGTTATCCCTAAGGAGAAAATAATAGCTCCCTTCGCAGTTAGAGAACTTATGTAACAGGGCATGTACGGTCCTCTTATATGTCTTTCGAGGAGATTTTGAACTCAGAGCTGAGTTGCTCTATGTATATATTGCAACTTTTATATAAATAAAGAAACGTTTTTCGGTTAAAAAATTCCTGTTGGATAAATGATTGTTTATGGGCGAACGATCTGCTTCTGCAGATAAAGAAAAAACATATGTCATAGATCTCCATTAAGATCTTGTCTTGTATAAGAAATTGTTTTTCGAACTCTTAAGTCTTAGGATCTTGTGAATAATATCAAAATAAAATTTTAATAATATATAAATTTTGGCAGAATCATGAGACGAGGAAACCGTGGTCGTCAGCCAGACCCTGTCTCTGAAGATGACGAGCTTGACCTTGATGTTCGCAAGGCTCTTCATAGGTCTCAGCCAGGACCCTTCAAAGGAGAAGGGGAGAACCTGGGTGAGGCTGTGGAGAAATGGGTGGAAGCCTTGGAAGAGTATTTTGACGTCACAGGATACAATCATCAGAGCAATTGGCTAATAAAGATCAACTGAGAAGCCAAATATGTCAAAAAATTATCAAGAAACACAAAAAGGTTGTAATTGTGTGATATAATTCATACAATTTGATATTCAAACTGAAAAATTTGTAATTTAGTAATTGGGTTTTCAGATGGAAGTACCGCAATTGTATGGAACCCTGACTTGCTTGAGGCCTAGACATGATGGTATCTATCTTATAGTTCCAAGTATCATGACTACCCGTATATACCGAGAGTAGAACTGCAGCTCTTTACTGACAGTATATACGAGTAAATCTAAGACTTGAAATTATAAGCGTTAATGCTATCCAGATGATAATTTCGAATGTGGTTGATATGATTTTCAATTCTGTTTGAGAATTGATGAATTGATTTGGATTCTGATTGAAAATTGATTATTTTTAAAATTTAGTTGAAATATTATAACCTGAGCGAAACTACAATGAGGATGAATGGGACGAGTCTCTGTGATGATACTCATAACTAGAATGATGATAATGATTTCAGCAAATCACTATGAGATTAGTGGATTGTGCTGTCAAATTGCTACTGTTAACACTTGTCACGGTAGATCAAGTTAAGGGATGACAAATTGATAACTTACTTAACTGAAATTCCCGTGGAGGAATGTTCAGAAGGAAATTTTTCGGTCTAATGGACCATTATCGTAGGAATGATATGATCTAAATGAATTATTATTTAATGATGAGTTCTATATAAGGAATATTTATCCCAGTATTCTGTTGGGTTGACCAGAATCTAAGGAACCCAGAATAAATTGGATCTTAAGAAAAAGAGTTGTCCTCTACCTTGCGAGATGAGGACATCTCGCACCTTTTTAAGTGGGGTAGAAGTTTGTAAGATTCCTCCCCCCAACCTTCGAGGTATACAGGAGTAAGAATCTCCCTTTCTGATCTTAAAATTATTCCCTCTCTAAAATAAAAGAAAGATTTTGTTTAAAAAGGGAAGACACTTTCCCCAGAATACCTTATCAGGAGCCCACCTGTTTTAAGAATTCAAAACAATGAGTTCAGAAGTGAGAACCGGTGTTTTGGATGCCAAGGTTCTGGTCATCAGTTAAAAGACTGCCCGACTCCTACCATGAAAAGGGCACAGGGAAGTCTAGAACCCAAATTCAGAAACCAATTCCTTCATACCAATCTAATTAGGGTCCGTCTCAGACAAGATTGCTTAAACTAGGTCCAACCCATTGATTAGGGTCGAGATGACCAGTCAAATGCTTGGCGACTTAGAGCAACAGATGCAGGCAATTCATAAAGATATAAACGCTGCCCAAGATCGACAGAGACAATATACAGATAAGAAGAGGACAGTCAGAGAATTCAAAGAAGCAGTTATAGTCTTCATTTGATTACGGACCAAAAGAATATCTTTATCTCTAGGGGAGTATAAGTAGTTATCCCCCAGCTATTGTGGATCAAAGAAAGTAGGTGACTTAGCCTACGAACTTCTTTTATCTCCTCATCTCAAAGTTCTTAATGCCTTCTATAGAAATTTGTGCCAAACCCAAATCATGGAAAGACGATAAAACTTCAGTGGCAAGATACAGTTGGCTTCTAGGTTACGCTAACTCCTTCCTTTATATAAGTCGTAACTTTTACTTATCGCTCACAGTAATCTTACTTCCATCGATCTCCCTTCTTCTTAATCTCCTTCATGGCTTGGCAACAGGAATTAGTTTTATCCGTGATGATTTCTCACCTTTAAGACGCAAGTGAGTTTGTGAAGAAGGATTTTATAGAACAGTATGAGCGCTCACTTTTTCCTCACTTGGGAACATCTGTAGCTCAGACCAAATGGCGGACCTATCAAGACATAACTAGGGTAACACCTTGGGGTCAGCAGCACTTTCGTAACAAGGTCCGCTTGGCCATGGTTATTAAAGCCTTGGGTTTGGGTCCCCGATACTACTGCGTCATGAGATCAAGACATCTTGGGTTTTCTGAGCGGGTCTTCTTACTAGCATGTTTTCTTCCTCATTAGAAGATATGCCTTTACCCCGTTTTTGGCTTACCTCTCAGAGGTCCTTTTGTTAGATCACCTCATACCACTGAGATAGGAACGGCAATAACCAGCAGAATCATTCCCATAGATGAGTTACCTTATACGTGCGCAGCTTGTGAGTGTTGCTTTTGTGATCATATGATGGACGGGCTTATGGAAGTGTAAAGAGTTCTTCTATCTTTACTGTATATGTTCCAAGAATGAATAAAGTGTAAATCTTGTTCTTGTCTTGACCCTTACTCTCTTTGAGACTTTTTTAATTGGTGGTTAATCTTAATTAAAAATTTTCTCTCAGTCTCTTACTTCTGCATCTTGCGAAATTACCCCCAGTTTGCGAGATGAGGGCATCTCGCATTTTTCAAGTGGGAGAGAATGTAAGATTCCTCCCCAGCCTCTCAAAATGTCCAGCATCTTCCCCTGTAATCAATCCCTCTTCAAAAACATAAAAGACTTGTTTCTAACTGTTTTAACCTAGAGAGAGAAAATATTCTAGAGAGAGAATATTCAGATTTTTAATATTTTTGGATAGAAAATTATCTCATCTTATAAAAATAAGTTTCCCTGAAACAGAAAATTCAAAAAGAACTTTCCAATGTGCAATTGGAATTAATTGGAAATGGGTATAAAGGACCTATAGCCTAAGGGTCTAGATTTTCAGAAATTTTTGGATTATGGTCCAATTAAGGTTCCTATGGGCCAATAGCATCAATCCATGTGTAGGAAGGAGATAAATCCAATTTTGTAAAAGAAGATACCCAAAAATGAGTAAATGCTCACATAAGATGAAGAGTTGAAAATGTACAAGGTTTATTAGTAAAAAACTATGAGCAATATTAAAAAAATGAGATATTTTGGGTATAATGATTTCATATTGACACTATGTAAGGAAGGGGAGTTCTTTAAAGGAGGTGCATATTTCACATAAGATGAAGAGTTGAAAATGTACAAGGTTTATTAGTAAAAAACTATGAGCAATATTAAAAATATGACATATTTTGGGTATAATGATTTCATATTGACACTATGTAAGGAAGGGGAGTTCTTTAAAGGAGGTGCATATTTCACATAAGATGAAGAGTTGAAAATGTACAAGGTTTATTAGTAAAAAACTATGAGCAATATTAAAAATATGAGATATTTTGGGTATAATGATTCTATTTTGACACATATGTAAGGAAGGGGAGTTCTTTAAAGGAGGTGCATATTTCACATGCTTGAATGAGTTTTAAACTCATAAAAATTGAGATATTTCATCTCTCCTCTCTCCTAATTCAAGTCTAGTTACAAAAAGTTAGCTCAACCGACCTAAAAATGGTCAAAAATTGACCAAACTGAGTTGGAAAATTCTAGAATCAGTTTGTTTGGTTAGGAGCTCAATTTTTCCTATAAATAGAAGCCTCCCCCTTGTTGAAAAGTATATAGTGTTTATGCATCGTTACTCTACTCCACCTAAGCCAAGAACTGTGCATTCATTAATAATTCACTAGTTTTTGGAGCTTCCCTCTTTCTTCAATCCCCATTGGTGGCTCCATCAACATACTTAACCAATTGATTGGTTGGGGGCCTCTACCGTGAACAAAGAATCAAGCAATTTGTAAGGTGAATATTGATCTTTTCTTTAATTTCTCAATGTTTCTCTCTTCTCAACCCCTCTCAAGCTTGAGAAGCTTAATTGGAATGGTTTTTGAATGCTATTGAAGTGAATTGATGAATGTTAGTGAAGAGTTACATAATTTGATGAATGCTATTGAAGTTAAGTGATTAATGATAGTTAAGAATTACATAAATTTCCATTTATGCTTAATTCTAATGGTTTTTATGTAATTTCTCTCTCTCACTCAAGAAATGGTCATACTCATGACCCATTCTCAATCCAAATGAAGCTTTTTCTTAATCCAAGATTAAGCTATGCTTGAGGCCAAATTAATGGCTTTTTTCTATGCTTTTAGTTTATGTATATTGATGATTCAATCCATTATGGATTAATGATCCAATTAGAGACCATTCTAATTATTTCTTTAATGATAAGCTTTATCCCTTTTAAAAAAAATTTGAGATTTTTCAGTCATAGCAGCGAAGCTATGGCAAAATTTTTATAAAAATTACGCATAAAATAATTTCATTCAAAGCATAAAAAGACGACTTCCTACCATATTCTAGGAATTATCATCCTAGATTAATTGAAAGAATTTCATTATAATCATGGAGAAATTAAATTTTTATATTATGCATAAAGGATAAGTTTTTATATCAAAAGTGTTACTTTTACCATTTTTATTTTCATGCATAGAAGTATGCATAATGGATAAATTTTTATATCAAAAGTGTTACTTTTATTATTTTTATTTTCATGCATAGAAGTATGCATAATGGATAAATTTTTATATCAAAAGTGTTACTTTTATTATTTTTATTTTCATGCATAGAAGTATGCATAATGGATAAGTTTTTATATCAAAAGTGTTACTTTTACCATTTTTATTTTCATGCATAGAAGTATGCATAATGGATAGATTTTTATATCAAAAGTGTTATTTTTATCATTTTTATTTTCATGCATAGAAGTATGCATAAAGGATAAATTTTTATATCAAAAGTGTTATTTTTATCATTTTTATTTTCATGCATAGAAGTATGCATAAAGGATAAATTTTTATATCAAAAGTGTTACTTTTATCATTTTTATTTCATGCATAGAAGTATGCATAATGGATAAATTTTTATATCAAAAGTGTTACTTATATCATATTTGAATTTCATGCATAAAGGTATGCATAAAAGTTGATTATTTTATTATAAAAGTGTGTCTTTTATTATATTGAATTTCATGCATAGAGGTATGCATAAAAGTTGATTATTTTATTATAAAAGTGTGACTTTTATCATAATTGAATTTCATGCATAGAGGTATGCATAAAAGTTGATTATTTTATTGTAAGAGTGTTACTTTTATCATATTGGATTTCATGCATAGAGGTATGTATAAAAGATATTCTTTTTATACTAAAAGTGTGATTTTCATCATAAATGGATTTTATGCATAACTTAGATGCATAAGAGAAATTCTTTTATTCTAAAAGTGTAATTCCTACCAAATTGAATTTATGCATAAGAAGATGCATAAAAGATTGATTTTAATTTCGAAAGTGTTAGTCTCCTTAAATGGAATTTATGCATAAATAAATGTGTAGAGAAATCTTATATCAAATATAAGAATTCTCTTAAAAAAGATATGAAATGTGATAAGATGTGATAAGAGGTGTATGAGATGTGATAAGATTTGATAAGATGCGTATGGAAAGTGATAGGATGTGATAAGAGGTGTATGAGATGTGAAAAGATGTGATAAGATGTGTATGAGATGTGATAGAATGTGTTAAGATGAGTTAGGATGTGTTAAGATGTATATGGGATGTGTTAGGACGAGAATGGATGTAATATGGTTGTATGAATGTGATGTGGATGTATACATGTAAATGTATATGTATGAATGTGAATGTGGATGTGGATGTGGATGTATGAATGTAGATACGGATGTGTATGTATGTATGTGGATGTGTATGTATGAATGAGGATGTGAAAATGGATGTATACATGTAGATGTATATGTATGAATGTGGATGTGGATGTGGATGTATGGATGTAGATACGGATGTGGATGTATGTGAATGTGGATGTATGAATGAGGATGTGAAAATGGATGTATGCATGTGAATGTAGATGTATGAATATGAATGTGGATGTGGATGTGGATGTATGGATGTAGATACGGATGTGGATGTATGTATGTGAATGTGGATGTATGAATGAGGATGTGAAAATGGATGTATGCATGTGAATGTGGATGTATGAATATGAATGTGGATGTGTGGATGTGGAAATGGAGGTATGGATGTATGAATGTGGATGTGGATGTATGCATGTAGATGCGTATGTATGAATGTGAAATTGGATGTATGATATGGACGTACGAACATGGATATGTATGTAGAATAATGAATATGAAGGTGTATGTGAGATAATGTGTAGTCTATATGAGTGAATGGACGAGAACGAGTACACATTGAATGGAATGTGGAATAAGTAATGTGGTCCGAGGGTGGATAATATGGAAAGACGAGAGTTCGTTATAAAAACTGTATTTTGTGACTGTTTGTAAATGACTGTTTTATGTCAAGAATGCTGGAGAAGCATTTTGACCGTCTTGAGGATTAAGGTCATGAAGACCGAACTGATAAAGTTGCAACTGCTAACGGAGAGTCAATGGAGGACGTCTCGCGTAGCAAGGTCGATCGAGGTCTTGACCAGCTTCCGGTACGGTGGATGAGGGACCAAGGAAGCGGCTTATGAGTGAAGCGCTAGGTCACCTGCGAAGGATCCTAGAGGGTGCTGACCATACGGTGCTCGGGCTCTGGGTCGCCGAAGATACCCACACGTGCGTCGTGGAAGATATTGGAACAAGGAGTAAGAGTTGTTTTCTGAAACCGGGCATGGATCTGGTTGATTGACCTTGTTGGTCCTCAACGGATGAGTCCATGGCTCTTTTATATGGATCTGTGGGTTGATCTAGCTGATCTTCCACGGAGATTCCATTCTATTATATGAATATATTGCCGGTTACTATGAGCTAGGAACTATGGAAAAGGCCCCTGAGTGAACAGGTGGTGAGCGTTCTGGTTGCCAATGATGCCATAAGTATACCGATGAATGAATGACTGGAAATAAGGATTCAACCAGAGACTTTGAGGATTGTCATCAGTGACATAATGGTTTTATTAAAGGATTGTTTTAAAGCTAGTTGATGCTAAGAAAAAGGCAATTTCATATTGGGTGTGTAAGTGGTGTGACTAGTTTTATGATTGCATGAACTTCCGGCTATGGGGCCTTGGAACTCTTTTCCTTGGTACCCGAGACAAAACCTAACCAAATTCTTAATTGGATCCCATCACTATAGTGGTTGGGCTATTGGCTAACCCATGGGACTGGATGGGGTTAGGCTGGATTGATGGATCCGTAAATCGAGATTTAATTTCTATTATTACGATAGATGAAGTAAATCCCAGATAGAAATTGTTCTATGGATAGGAATCAACGGCTGTGCCTCTCTATGGGGAAAAAAGCGTTGATCCCAATGATCCAAGTGTAATTTTCTTCCTTGATTTGACCAAGTACCATTAAAGGTGCAGTCAGATCAGTTGATCCGTAATGATCTTGACTATGTTTGAGTAAAGAGTTATCCTGGTGGAATCGCCCGTGCTTTTCGGGTAAGGGAAGTTTTTCCGGGTTCGGTTTTGCAAAATCCGACGGATTAGTCTCTTGTCCGGATATCCGTGGACGAGGCCCCGAGTGTGGGTCCCTGCCCTGCGCATGAAGTGCTACTTTCGCTGCTAGTACCATGAATCCGTTGCATGGTGGGGACAGGGATCTCACAGTTGGTATCAGAGCAGGTTTTGAAAGCTAATAAAGATAATTAAATTCTTATCTGAAATTGGTAATAAGAATTCAGAAACATTATTTTCATAATGTATTTTCATTCCGTAAGCTTCTTTAATGAAGAAATTTTGATCAAAGAAATTGTTTTTATAGATGGAAGTTCCCTATTTATCTGGTATTCCCGACCTCACCCACTCTCAAGATATGATTGCATTTGCCTTCGAGCATCTCATCTCTTCCGCTTCAACACGAACAAGCCGAGCAAGACTCGCACGCCATTTCGAGGAATTATATTTTCCTAACCTAGTGGAGAGACAACAGCATAAGTGGTTTGCAGGGCTATATATCCATGCCTCTTACAACCGGCGTGCAATGCTGAGGTAGAACCTCTCATCGGCCATGATTTTGATAAAGCTGAAAATGACGCGTGGTGTCATTCTATATCTTTCAACGCCTCAAAATTTCAGACTTGCTTGCCGAGTTTATAGACTCCTTAGTCGATTTATCCCTAAGGAGAAAATAATAGCTCCCTTCGCAGTTAGAGAACTTATGTAACAGGACATGACTATGGCCCAGTACGGTCCTCTTATATGTCTTTCGAGGAGATTTTGAACTCAGAGCCGAGTTGCTCTATGTACATATTGCAACTTTTATATAAATAAAGAAACGTTTTTCGGTTAAAATATTCCTGTTGGATAAATGATTGTTTATGGGCGAGCGATCTGCTGCTGATAAAGAAAAAAAAATCTGTTATCGGACATATGTCATAGATCTCCATTAAGATCTTGTCTTGTATAAGAAATTGTTTTCCGAACTCTTAAGTCTTAGGATCTCGTGAATAATATCAAAATAAAAATTTAATAATATATAAATTTTGGCAGAATCATGAGATGAGGAAACTGTGGTCGTCAGCCAGACCCTGTCTCTGAAGATGACGAGCTTGACCTTGATGTTCGCAAGGCTCTTCATAGGTCTCAGCCAAGACCCTTCAAAGGAGAAGGAGAGAACCTGGGTGAGAGGCTGTGGAGAAATGGGTGGAAGCCTTGGAAGAGTATTTTGACGTCACAGGATACAATCATCAGAGCAATTGGCTAATAAAGATCAACTGAGAAGCCAAATATGTCAAAAATTTATCAAGAAACACAAAAAGGTTGTAATTGTGTGATATAATTCATACAATTTGATATTCAAACTGAAAAATTCGTAATTTAGTAATTGGGTTTTCAGATGGAAGTACCGCAATTGTATGGAACCCTGACTTGCTTGAGGCCTAGACATGATGGTATCTATCTTATAGTTCCAAGTATCATGACTACCCGTATATACCGAGAGTAGAACTGCACCTCTTTACTGACAGTATATACGAGTAAATCTAAGACTTGAAATTATAAGCGTTAATGCTATCCAGATGATGATTTCGAATGTGGTTGATATGATTTTTAATTATGTTTGATAATTGATGAATTGATTTGGATTCTGATTGAAAAATGATGATTTTTGAAATTTAGTTGAAATATTATAACCTGAGCGAAACTACAATGAGGATGAATGGGACGAGTCTGTGTGATGATACTCATAACTAGAATGATGATAATGATTTCAGCAAATCACTATGAGATTAGTGGATTGTGCTGTCAAATTGCTACTGTTAACACTTGTCACGGTAGATCAAGTTAAGGGATGACAAATTGATAACTTACTTAACTGAAATTCCCGTGGAGGAATGTTCAGAAGGAAATTTTTCGGTCTAATGGACCATTATCGTAGGAATGATATGATCTAAATGAATTATTATTTAATGATGAGTTCTATATAAGGAATATTTATCCCAGTATTCTGTTGGGTTGACCAGAATCTAAGGAACCCAGAATAAATTGGATCTTAAGAAAAACAGTTGTTCTCTACCTTGCGAGATGAGGACATCTCGCACCTTTTTAAGTGGGGTAGAAGTTTGTAAGATTCCTCCCCAACCTTCGAGGTATACAGGAGTAAGAATCTCCCTTTCTGATCTTAAAATTATTCCCTCTCTAAAATAAAAGAAAGATTCTGTTTAAAAAGGGAAGACACTTTCCCCAGAATACCTTATCAGGAGCCCACCTGTTTTAAGAATTCAAAACAATGAGTTCAGAAGTGAGAACCGGTGTTTTGGATGCCAAGGTTTTGGTCATCAGTTAAAAGACTGCCCGACTCCTACCATGAAAAGGGCACAGGAAAGTCTAGAACCCAAATTCAGAGACCAATTCCTTCATACCAATCTAATCAGGGTCCGTCTCGAACAAGATTGCTTAAACTAGGTCCAACCCATTGATTAGGGTCGAGATGACCAGTCAAATGCTTGGCGACTTAGAGCAACAGATGCAGGCAATTCATAAAGATATAAACGCTGCCCAGGATCGACAAAGACAATATACAGATAAGAAGAGGACAGTCAGAGAATTCAAAGAAGCAGTTATAGTCTTCATTTGATTACGGACCAAAAGAATATCTTTATCTCTAGGGGAGTATAAGTAGTTATCCCCCAGCTATTGTGGATCAAAGAAAGTAGGTGACTAGCCTACGAACTTCTTGTTCTTGTCTTGACCCTTACTCTCTTTGAGACTTTTTTAATTGGTGGTTAATCTTAATTAAAAATTTTCTCTCAGTCCCTTACTTCTACATCTTGCGAAATTACCCCCAGTTTGCGAGATGAGGGCATCTCGCATTTTTCAAGTGGGAGAGAATGTAAGATTCCTCCCCAGCCTCTCAAAATGTCCAGCATCTTCCCCTGTAATCAATCCCTCTTCAAAAATATAAAAGACTTGTTTCTAACTGTTTTAACCTAGAGAGAGAAAATATTCTAGAGAGAGAATATTTAGATTTTTAATATTTTTGGATAGAAAATTATCTCATCTTATTAAAATAAGTTTCCCTGAAACAGAAATTCAAAAAGAACTTTCCAATGTGCAATTGGAAATTCAAAAAGAACTTTCCAATGTGCAATTGGAATTAATTGGAAATGGGTATAAAGGACCTTAGCCTAAGGGTCTAGATTTTCAGAAATTTTTGGATTATGGTCCAATTAAGGTTCCTATGGGCCAATAGCATCAATCCATGTGTAAGGAGGAGATAAATCCAATTTTGTAAAAGAAGATACCCAAAAATGAGTAAATGCTCACATAAGATGAAGAGTTGAAAATGTACAAGGTTTATTAGTAAAAAACTATGAGCAATATTAAAAATATGAGATATTTTGGGTATAATGATTTCATATTGACACTATGTAAGGAAGGGGAGTTCTTTAAAGGAGGTGCATATTTCACATAAGATAAAGAGTTGAAAATGTACAAGGTCTATTAGTAAAAAACTATGAGCAATATTAAAAATATGAGATATTTTGGGTATAATGATTTCATATTGACACTATGTAAGGAAGGGGAGTTCTTTAAAGGAGGTGCATATTTCACATAAGATGAAGAGTTGAAAATGTACAAGGTTTATTAGTAAAAAACTATGAGCAATATTAAAAATATGAGATATTTTGGGTATAATGATTCTATTTTGACACATATGTAAGGAAGGGGAGTTCTTTAAAGGAGGTGCATATTTCACATGCTTGAATGAGTTTTAAACTCATAAAAATTGAGATATTTTATCTCTCCTCTCTCCTAATTCAAGTCTAGTTACAAAAAGTTAGCTCAACCGACCTAAAAATGGTCAAAAATTGACCAAACTGAGTTGGAAAATTCTAGAATCAGTTTGTTTGGTTAGGAGCTCAATTTTTCCTATAAATAGAAGCCTCCCCCTTGTTGAAAAGTATATAGTGTTTATGCATCGTTACTCTACTCCACCTAAGCCAAGAACTGTGCATTCATTAATAATTCACTAGTTTTTGGAGCTTCCCTCTTTCTTCAATCCCCATTGGTGGCTCCATCAACATACTTAACCAATTGATTGGTTGGGGGCCTCTACCGTGAACAAAGAATCAAGCAATTTGTAAGGTGAATATTGATCTTTTCTTTAATTTCTCAATGTTTCTCTCTTCTCAACCCCTCTCAAGCTTGAGAAGCTTAATTGGAATGGTTTTTGAATGCTATTGAAGTGAATTGATGAATGTTAGTGAAGAGTTACATAATTTGATTAATGCTATTGAAGTTAAGTGATTAATGATAGTTAAGAATTACATAAATTTCCATTTATGCTTAATTCTAATGGTTTTTATGTAATTTCTCTCTCTCACTCAAGAAATGGTCATACTCATGACCCATTCTCAATCCAAATGAAGCTTTTCATAAAGCTTTTCCTTAATCCAAGATTAAGCTATGCTTGAGGCCAAATTAATGGCTTTTTTCTATGCTTTTAGTTTATGTATATTGATGATTCAATCCATTATGGATTAATGATCCAATTAGAGACCATTCTAATTATTTCTTTAATGATAAGCTTTATCCCTTAAAAAAAATTTTGAGATTTTTCAGTCATAGCAGTGGAGCTATGGCAAAATTTTTATAAAAATTACACATAAAATAATTTCATTCAAAGCATAAAAAGAGGACTTCCTACCATATTCTAGGAATTATCATCCTAGATTAATTGAAAGAATTTCATTATAATCATGGAGAAATTAATTTTTTATATTATGCATAAAGGATAAGTTTTTATATCAAAAGTGTTACTTTTACCATTTTTTCTTCATGCATAGAAGTATGCATAATGGATAAATTTTTATATCAAAAGTGTTACTTTTATTATTTTTATTTTCATGCATAGAAGTATGCATAATGGATAAATTTTTATATCAAAAGTGTTACTTTTATTATTTTTATTTTCATGCATAGAAGTATGCATAATGGATAAATTTTTATATCAAAAGTGTTACTTTTGCCATTTTTATTTTCATGCATAGAAGTATGCATAATGGATAAATTTTTATATCAAAAGTGTTATTTTTATCATTTTTATTTTCATGCATAGAAGTATGAATAAAGGATAAATTTTTATATCAAAAGTGTTATTTTTATCATTTTTATTTTCATGCATAGAAGTATGCATAAAGGATAAATTTTTATATCAAAAGTGTTACTTTTATCATTTTTATTTCATGCATAGAAGTATGCATAATGGATAATCTTTTATATCAAAAGTGTTACTTATATCATATTTGAATTTCATGCATAAAGGTATGCATAAAAGTTGATTATTTTATTATAAAAGTGTGTCTTTTATTATATTGAATTTCATGCATAGAGGTATGCATAAAAGTTGATTATTTTATTATAAAAGTGTGACTTTTATCATAATTGAATTTCATGCATAGAGGTATGCATAAAAGTTGATTATTTTATTGTAAGAGTGTTACTTTTATCATATTGGATTTCATGCATAGAGGTATGTATAAAAGATATTCTTTTTATACTAAAAGTGCGATTTTCATCATAAATGGATTTTATGCATAACTTAGATGCATAAGAGAAATTCTTTTATTCTAAAAGTGTAATTCCTACCAAATTGAATTTATGCATAAGAAGATGCATAAAAAATTGATTTTAATTTTGAAAGTGTTAGTCTCCTTAAATGAAATTTATGCATAAATAAATGTGTAGAGAAATCTAATATCAAATATAAGAATTCTCTTAAAAAAGATATGAAATGTGATAAGATGTGCTAAGAGGTGTATGAGATGTGATAAGAGGTGTATGAAATGTGATAAGATTTGATAAGATGCGTATGGAAAGTGATAGGATGTGATAAGAGGTGTATGAGATGTGAAAAGATGTGATAAGATGTGTATGACATGTGATAGAATGTGTTAAGATGAGTTAGGATGTGTTAAGATGTATATGGGATGTGTTAGGACGAGAATGGATGTAATATGGTTGTATGAATGTGATGTGGATGTATACATGTAGATGTATATGTATGAATGTGAATGTGGATGTTGATGTGGATGTAGATGTATGAATGTAGATACGGATGTGTATGTATGTATGTGGATGTGTATGTATGAATGAGGATGTGAAAATGGATGTATACATGTAGATGTATATGTATGAATGTGAATGTGGATGTGGATGTGGATGTATGGATGTAGATACGGATGTGGATGTATGTATGTGAATGTGGATGTATGAATGAGGATGTGAAAATGGATGTATGCATGTGAATGTGGATGTATGAATATGAATGTGGATGTGTGGATGTGGAAATGGAGGTATGGATGTATGAATGTGGATGTGGATGTATGCATGTAGATGCATATGTATGAATGTGAAATTGGATGCATGATATGGACGTACGAACATGGATATGTATGTAGAATAATGAATATGAAGGTGTATGTGAGATAATGTGTAGTCTATATGAGTGAATGGATGAGAACGAGTACACATTGAATGGAATGTGGAATAAGTAATGTGGTCCGAGGGTGGATAATATGGAAAGACAAGAGTTCGTTATAGAAATTGTATTTTGTGACTGTTTGTAAATGACTGTTTTATGTCAAGAATGCTGGAGAAGCATTTTGACCGTCTTGAGGATTAAGGTCATGAAGACCGAACTGATAAAGTTGCAACTGCTGAGACGGAGAGTCAATGGAGGACGTCTCGCGTAGCAAGGTCGATCGAGGTCTTGACCAGCCTCGGTTCGATTTAAATGGTGAGCTTCCGGTACGGTGGATGAGGGACCAAGGAAGCGGCCTATGAGTGAAGCGCTAGGTCACCTGCGAAGGATCCTAGAGGGTGCTGACCATACGGTGCTCGGGCTCTGGGTCGCCGAAGATACCCACACGTGCGTCGTGGAAGATATTGGAACAAGGAGTAAGAGTTGTTTTTTGAAACCGGGCATGGATCTGGTTGATTGACCTTGCTGGTCCTCACAAACGGATGAGTCCATGGCTCTTTTATATGGATCTGTGGGTTGATCTAGCTGATCTTCCACGGAGATTCCATTCTATTATATGAATATATTGCTGGTTACTATGAGCTAGGAACTATGGAAAAGGCCCCTGATGAGAGTGAACAGGTTGTGAGCGTTCTGGTTGCCAATGATGCCATAAGTATACCGATGAATGAATGACTGGAAATAAGGATTCAACCAGAGACTTTGAGGATTGTCATCAGTGACATAATGGTTTTATTAAAGGATTGTTTTAAAGCTAGTTGATGCTAAGAAAAAGGCAATTTCATATTGGGTGTGTAAGTGGTGTGACTAGTTTTATGATTGCATGAACTTCCGGCTAGGGGGCCTTGGAACTCTTTTCCTTGGTACCCGAGACAAAACCTAACCAAATTCTTAATTGGATCCCATCACTACAGTGGTTGGGCGGTTGGCTAACCCATGGGACTGGATGGGGTTAGGCTGGACTGATGGATCCGTAAATCGAGATTTAATTTCTATTATTACAATAGATGAAGTAAATCCCGGATAGAAATTGTTCTATGGATAGGAATCAACGGCTGTGCCTCTTGATGGGGAAAAAAGCGTTGATCCCAATGATCCAAGTGCAAGTTTCTTCCTTGATTTGACCAAGTACCATTAAAGGTGCAGTCAGATCAGTTGATCCGTAATGATCTTGACTACGTTAGAGTAAAGAGTTATCCTAGTGGAATCGCCCGTGCTTTCCGGGTAAGGGAAGTTTTTCCGGGTTCGGTTTTGGAAAAACCGACGGATTAGTCTCTTGTCCGGATATCCGTGGACGAGGCCCCGAGTGTGGGTCCCTGCCCTGCGCATGAAGTGCTACTTTCGCTGCTAGTACCATGAATCCGTCGCATGGTGGGGACAGGGATCTCACAAAATGCATGACCTAGAAATCCAGCATAGCCTCGTAGCCCTGTATAGCAAGTGGCACTCCAAAAACCACATGTCCCAAATGGTTTTGTCATAACCATTAGCCAACAAAATGTGTACTTATGGTCACTCTTGGTTTTGGGAAGCTTCAACTTTTAACTAATGAGTAGTGAGGATAGTTGTACCGGGCTCCATCATCGATCATAGTGGTGACTCTACAGCCACCAAAACTGCCATATAAATGAACCAAATTGTGTGGCCGAAAAGATGTTACCACATAGCGTGTGAAACACAACAAGCATGTGCATCTCCCATATGGCCAACTGTCACCTCTCTAAACTTTGCAGATTGGAGAGGTAACACTTGCACTATATGAGCCTGCCAAGAGGATTCACCATCCTTCTTAGCATCACTAGAACTACATCCAACTTTAGCACTCAAGCCACCCTGCTATGCCCTGCCTCAAAGTAGTGAAAGCACATATTTTCTTTCTTTGATTTCTTGTACAACTGTTGTTTTTGGAGTTTTGTAGGGTTTTTCTCTCTTTTTTTTGTGGTTTTTTAGACCAACATGTCCCTTATTACCTCGAAAGAATTTTCTTTAAAATTTTGTATCCCCAATCCTGTTTTTTATCTGCTTTCATCTGCCTTCAACCAGATTTTGACCTACGAGATATATCATCTAATATCTAAGCATATTTTATTACCTCATCAAAATCCTTAGGCTATACATAAATCTCGTAATGTGGGTCAAGACCTCACATGAACCCGCGAAGAGTTTAACTTCAACACTATTTCTTGATAGTTCGAGATAAAAACTCTTTGTGGCATGCTATCTCGAACTCTACCCAAGTACGAGGGTGTATGACAATATCGACTAAACTCATCCACCATTTTATGCTTTACCCTATCAAGAACAAACTTGCCTTGATGGGCCTCACATTCTCTGGCATATGCATGAGGTTATGTAAGTCTGACCACTTCTATAAGAAAATGTTAATTGCATCTTTGTTGTGTTCCTTTTTCTCTCTCCCCAAATCTTGACGTTTTGAGATCCTTGAAGATCCGAGTAGACGCTAGAACAAACTCTATGGACTGCTGCCCTATGGATATCCCAACCTCTTGCTCTGGTGAGAAGTAAAATGTACTCTTCTCTGCAAGGGCGTAGGTGTAACCTCTATGGGGATGCCTATTAATTGATTTCAAGATATTTGGAGGTGCCTTTTATTTTTATCATCTACCAGGATTAATGTGTTTAATCAAGTTGTGTGGTGCTGGTATGATGTCTTCTAGGATTAATGTGTTTAATCAGCCAATATGATATGGTCAGGATTAATTTATTTAATTAGCTATGTACACTAACTAATATTATTATGGATGGAGGCAATGATTGAGTAGTAGATTATGTGTTAATCTCGGATGGAACATGTTGTGGACCACTATGGGATATTTTGGAAGACATGTGAACACCGTTTATGGTTTTATATTTTGGCATTAATATTATTGTAAGACAAGCCTCATATCTTCGTAATATTTTTGTAAGGCTAAGGCCTCATATCTTTGTACATATCAAATAGTATTTTATACTTTTGGTAGGCCCAAGAATTTTAATTGTAGCTTGCTATATTTTTGTAGAGCTTTTATGCTTAAAAAACTCAAAAGAACTTGTGCTTTGTTTTTGAAAGTTATCTTTTTGAAAAGTAAGCTTTTTCTAATACATATGAATATGGTGAGTGGTACAAGGGCCACACTCATCCCAGGGGAGATTCAACCCAATCTTATGTTGACGGCAACCTTCTATTCTCCATCTCACTTTGTTTATTTAATTTCAATTATCAAGGTGTATGATTTTAATTTGTGCAAATGTATGTTATGCTCTAACTTTTGTGTTGAGAATTAGAATTTATTTTCCCAAGGTCTTGAAGGTCCTGACAGTAGTATTAGAGCTTTGGGGATCACTCAACAAGAAGGATATTTGTATAAAAATTCAAAAACAAGGTTTACGTAATTTATTTAGTGTAAAGAAAGCCAAAGGTTTGATATTTGTGAATTACTAAAGCCTCAACAAATCAAAGGAGAATTATCATGGGAAAAAGAAAAGCTTGCAAAAGCTTGCAATAAGGGTTCAAGTACTTGGAAAAAGACAGGAGCTCTTAAAAATCCAAAAGGTTGGATGGTTTATGGAAATTTTGTGGACCATTGGATGAAGAACTAGATCAAGGGCTAGAGATTAATGCCACCTTTTCTTCAAAAACCACCTTTCAAACCAAAACCACCCTTCTTCTTGCAAAACCACTTTTCTCAATCTTCAACCCCTTAAAGATCAAGCAATATATATGTAATCAACAAGTCAAGAGATTCATCACCCTAATCTCAAAATTTCTAAACCTCTAAGTGTGACGATTTGCATATTCAAGGGCTTCTATTTTTTCTATCTCTGACGCTTTTTCTCTTGTAGCCCCAAGGGTTGCTTTGCGTTGCCACCGACTTCTCTCTTTAATTTTTTACACTTCCTTTTATTTTGGTGTTGGTCGCCAATTTTCTTTCTTTCTCTCTCCTTGCAATTATCACCGGCGAATTCCTTTTTCTTTCTCATTGTGTGTGCTGCTAGGCAGCCTTATTGCAAAAGCTTCAAAGCTTTGCATTAGGTGAAATATGGACTCTCATTTTTGTCCCTTAAGGATTTCCACACCTCCTCTCTCTAGAAAAATGGGCTCATGGTGAAATTTTTACAAATCAACTCAAAAGTGAGTAGTTTGGACATTTGGAATCTACTCTTCGAGACCTTTCCAATGATATATAGTATGATAAGCAATTTTGAATATTCAAGAAGTCCCCAAATTGGTGATGACATGGCATGTGACATTTGGAATCTACTCATCGAGACCTTTCCAATGATATATAGCATGATAAGCAATTTTGAATATTCAAGAAGTCCCCAAATTGGGTTACATGCCACATCATCACCAATTTGGGAACTTCTTGAATATTCAAAATTGCTTATCATGCTATATATCATTGGAAAGGTCTCGAAAAGTAGATTCCAAATGTCCAAACTCCGCTCACTTTTGAGTAGCATGCCATGTCATCACCAATTTGGGGACTTCTTGAATATTCAAAATTGCTTATCATGCTATATATCATTGGGAAGAGTAGATTCCAAATGTCCAAACTCCGCTCACTTTTGAGTTGATTTACAAAAATTTCACCATGAGCCCATTTTTCTACAGAGAGGACGTGTGGGAATCCATTTTTTCCTAATTTTTTTTAAAAAAATTAGAGCATTTTTATGGTTAAAAATATATTTTTTATATATTTTTGTGGGTTTTTCCGTGGGTATACAATCAAATTTCTGTCGATTTTCTGTTGAAATTCAGTAGGGGGCAGCATGTTGATGCATGGAATGCTCTCCCCTGTGTGCGTGGGATCCTCTTCGTCTCTCAATTCTGAATTTTCCTCTCGTGTGTATAAACCTCTCTTAAAAAACATATTTTTTTATTAATATTAATCATAATTATGATTTAAATATGATTAAAAAAGATTAATTAAAAGTTAATCCTTTTTCTTGATTAAGATTAACAGAGAAGGAGAGGGAGTGAGAAGGAGGGATTGAGAAGAGTGGAAGAGAGGAGAGAGGGGAGAGGAGAGGGCTCCTCCCTCTCCATCATTCTCACGACTGCAACACGGGGGGGGGGCTACTCTGCGCTGGGCGAAAATCCCCACCCCCCCAAAACGTTTTTTTTTTTAAGTTTTTTTTTTAAAGCTTAGTTAAAAGGTTCTTTTTATTTTTACCTCTTGGTGGTATGGGACACCAAGGTTAAGGTATATGGTACTCCATTATATTTCATGTGTGTAACCCTTGGGCTGAGGGGTGGTTGGGTGGTAGACTTTATGCTTGATTTATGCATGTTTATGCATGTTGATTATCAATACGAGGTGAAGAAGTGCAAAGTTAAAACGGCTGAGGATGCTATTCAGGCTGCTCAGGTTTTTCATAAGATAATGGTTGGCGCCAATTCATCAAAACTAGCATCAAGTGAAAAGAAACCCACGTTCACTTATTCAAACAATGGACAAAAAAGGAAATCGGTTTTCACACCAAAACCAAAAAATGGTGACAATGCCAGCAAAGTTTGTAAGGAAAAACTCACATGCTTTAAGGGCAAAGAGAAAGGGCATACAAAGAAATTTTGTCCTTTGAATGAAGCTACAACAACTTCGGCGCCTGGTCAAAAGGCAGCACCGAAAAAGTTTATTCCAAAGAAATATGTATACATTACAGAACTTCAAGGTAAATTCTCTGAAGTTAATGTTTCACATCTTGAAGAAACCCAATGTTCAGATTGTACTTTCAATAAAGACGTTTATGGTCCAAACGAATTATTTCGAGTTTATGGATCTGTGAAAGGACATCAGGTTCATATTTTGTTTGATCCTGGTAGTACTCACAATTTTGTTGATAATATTGTGGTACAGAGGATGAAGCTAGAAACCATGCAGAATGATCACATGTACAAGATTAGGATGGCTGGAGGATAAGTCCAATTTTGGGACAAGAAGGTGTCAAAATTACCATTAGACATCCAATTGTACTCAGATAGGCTTGATTTCCATGTCATGAGCTTGTGTCATGTGGATATAATTTTGGGAATGGAATGGTTTCATAGCAAAAATAAGAATTTTTCTATTGATTGGGTCAAACATTTGATGTCTTTCCATCACAATGGAAGCCTTGTAACTCTTAAAGGAAACATTGTTGTACCCAAGGAAACTTTTATAAAAAATGAGCTGGAATTAATGGAAGATATTAAATTTAACTATAACATTTTTTAGTTGGTTATGGATCCAGTGTCTTCGTGTATTCATTTTGATGCAAACACTGTTTCTTTAGATGTTTGGGAAAGTAAAGTGTTAAGTTCCATTAAAAGGAGGTAGCCAAACAATTAGCTGAATATTTGAGGATGGGTCAAATTAGACCAAGTAAGTCTCCTTAGGGTGCACCAGTTCTCTTGGTTAAGAAAAAGAATCAAGGTACCTGGAGGATGTGTATTGATTATAAATGTCTTAACAAGTTTACAATTAAAAATAGACACCCATTACCTAGATCATATGATCTTATTGATAGGTTGCATGGAGCTAAGTATTTTACAAAGCTTGACTTGTGAACTGGTTATCATCTGATCCGTATAGCAAAGGAAGATGTTCCTAAAATTGCTTTTAGGACAAGATATGGCCATTATGAATTTTTAGTGTTACCCTTTGGTCTCACTAATGCACCAGCAACTTTTCAATAGATGATGAATGATATACTTTGAGATCTGTTAGGAAACTGTGTGGTAGTTTTCTTAAATGATATTTTGATATACAGTAAAACTTTGGATGAGCATGAGAGTCATCTTAAAGAGGTTCTAGGAAGGCTTAGGAAGAAAAACCTGTATTGTAAATTATCTAAGTGTAATTTCTTTAAAAAGGAATTGTTATATTTAGGTCATAAGATCTCTCAAGATGGCTTGAGTATAGATTTGGATCGGATCCAAAAGGTTTTGGAATGGCCAGTTCCGCGTACGGTCAAACAGCTAAGATCTTTCTTAGGTTTTGTGGTATCAAAAATCTGTTAAGGATTATTCAAAGTTGACTTTACCTTTTACCAATCTTCTTAAAGGTAAAAATAAAAAGTCCAATTCTCCAATTGGTTGGAATGATAAGCTACAGGAAGCTTTCAAAATTTTGAAAAATAAAGTTCGAGATGCTCCTGTGTTAGCTTTGCCAGATCCTAGCAAACCTTACATTGTTGAGTGATGCTCGTGATTTTGCAATAGGCGCAGCTTTATTCCAGGACGGGAAACCTGTGGCCTTCGAGAGTAAGAAACTCAATGATGCACAGACTAGGTACCCAGTTCAGGAGAAAGAGTTGTATGCAATCATTTATGCTTTAAAGGCATGGAGACAGTATCTTTACGGGTCTCAGTTTATGGTCTTGACAGATCATCAATCTTTACAGTATATTTGTGATCAATCGGACTTAAAAGGTAGAAAATCCAGATGGACTGAGTTGATGTAGGATTTCGATTTTATGATTAAATACAAAAAGGGTAGCTTAAATCGCATTGCTGATGCATTGAGTCGAATTGGTGAAGTTAATGAACTTTTCTTCACTGAGATTACTTCTAACTTGTATGATTCACTCAGGGAAAGATGCAGTACAAATATATTCTTTGGAAAATATTAGAATTTGGCAAAATCAGGTTCCAACTCTGAAGTAGATCAAAACCTGGTGAAAGGAAAAGCCAACCAATTTTTTCTTCAAAATGGTCTTTTATTCCAAAATGATAAGGTTTGCGTGCCGGATGTGCCGAAAATTAAGTTAAGGATCCTATTTGAGTGCCATGACGCACCATCGACAGGACATCCTAGCATACAGCGTACCTTGGCTTTAGTTAGAAGGACATTTTATTGGCCAAAAATGAAAGATTTTATAAAGAGTTATGTGGTCCGATGTCATCAATGTCAAATAAATAAGGCTGAACACCTTAAAACTGTTGGGTTATTACATCCTTTGGATATTCCGTCCAGAAAGTGGGAAAGTATTTCCATGGATTTCATTACGGGACTTCCACATACCAGCAGGGGTCACGATGCCATTTGGGTAGTCGTGGTGGATAGATTGACAAAGATGGCTAGGTTTATACCCAGAAAAATAACAGTTAAAGCTTTGGGATTGGCGTACCAATTTGTCGAGCAACTGTTTAGACTATATGGTCTACCTTATGATATTGTGAGTGATCGAGACTCTAAGTTCATGGCTAATTTTTGGCTGGAAGTTTTTAAGAAATTGGAAACAACTTTAAGTATGAGTTCCTTTGATCATCCGCATTCTGATGGGCAAACAAAGCGGGTGAATGAGGTTGTAGAGGATATGCTTCGTGCATATGTCTATCAAATTGGGAAAAGTATCTTCCACTTATGGAATTTGCCTATAACACTTCTAAACATACGGCTATAGGTTTTAGTCCGTTCATGCTTATGTATGGGTATCAACCCACAGCACCTATTGATGTCGGTCTTAAGGACATTGAGCTTGATGCATCGAGGGATTTCTTGCGTGATATGCAAGAAATACTGATCGAAGCTCAGGATTCTATCAGGAGTGCTCAAGATAGAGCACGGTTTTATGCTGATAGAGGATGCTCATCTCAGTCTTTTGAACCAGGAGCATTGGTTTATTTAAAAGTTCCTAAAGACTCTCAGACTTTATCAATGGAAAAATGCTCGAAATTATCTCCTAGATTTTGTGGTCCATTTTGACTTATACATCAAATTGGCATGGTTGTGTATGAACTAAAACTGCCTCCACATGTTAGAGTTCATCCAGTCTTTCATGTCAGTAGATTGAAAGAGAAGCTAGGAGGTGAGGATAACACAATTACTCCTCAAGAACTCGTTGAAGTCGAAGATATATCTTATGTTCCACACGAACCTGAAAAGGTACTTGAATTCAAGGAAAGGAAACTTCGTAGTCGACTAATCCTTGAGGTTAAAATTTTGTGAAAAGATAGAGAAATAGAGGATTCGACTTGGGAGTCGGTTGAGAATGTTTAGCGTAGATTTCCTTCTTTTCATTGCAAGAAGGCAATGTTTTGAGAGAGGGGAAGTATGTTATGTGCACATTATATGTGCATATACTAGGAGGCTAACCCACATTAGGCTTATCAGCATGGGAGCATGAGAACAAGCTCTAGTGGAGCATGGGTTAGGACTAACTTTAAGGGTTAAGGTTAGGGTCAGGCATCCAAGGGTCACTGGGGTGCTAACAGCAAAAGTAGCACTTCTTGCTCGGGGCATGGTCCCTCACTCGGGGCCTCGCCTACATATATCCTAACAAGAGACTAATCCCTCAGTTCTTTCCAAAACCAAACCCGAAAAAACTTCCCTTGCCCGAAAAGCACGGGCGATTCCTCCAGGATATTTTTACTCTAACGTAGTCAAGAGCCTTAACTAACTGAACTGATCTGACCAAACCCGTAAGTCCCATAGTCAGATCAAGAAAAAGACTTGCACTTGGATCATAGAGACCAACGCTTTTTTCCTCATTGAGAGGCACAGCCGTTGATTCTTTTCCATAGAACAATTTTTATATGGGATTTACTTCATCTATCGTACCATAATGGAATTGAGTCTCATTTTAGGGATCCATCAGTCCAGCCTCACCCAATCCAGTCCCGTGGGTTAGCCAACCGTCCAACCACTGTAGTGATGGGATCCATTTAAGAATTTGGTTAGGTTTTATCCCGGGTACCAGGGAAAAGAGTTCCTTGGCTCCCTAGTCGGATATTCGTGCAAACTTAGAACTAGTCACACCACTTACACACCCAATATGAAATTGCCTTTTTCACAGATTTAGCTGTCTTTAAAACAATCTTTTAATGAAACGATAGTATCACTGATCATAAAACTCCAAAATATCCGGTTGAATCCTAATTTCTAATTTTTCCTTCATCGGTGTACCTATGGCATCATTGGTAACCAAAATGCTCACCACACCTGTTGTCCACTCAGGAGCCTTTTCGATAGTTCCTAGCTCATAGTACCCAGCAATATTTTCACTTATAAAAATCAAAATGGAATCTCCGTTGAAGATAAGCAAGATCAACTAACAGATCCATATAAAAGAGCCATGGAGTCGTCCATTGAGGACGAGTCCATTGAGGACCAGCAAGGTCAATCAACCAGATCCATGCCCAAATTCAAAAAACAACTCTTACTCCTTGTTCTAATATCTTCCCCGACGCACGTGTGGGTATCTTTGGCACCCTAGAGCCCGATCACCGTATGGTCAACACCCTCTAGGATCCTTTCGCAGGTCACCTAGCGCTTCACTCATAGGCCGCTTCCTTGGTCCCTCATCTACCATACCGAAAGCTCACCATTTAAATCGATCCGAGGGGCTGGTCAAGACCTCGGCCGACCTTGCTACGTGAGACGTCCTCCATTCTCAGCTGTTGCAACTTTATCAGTTAGGTCTCCACGACCTCATTCACAAGACGATCAAAATGCTTCCCCAGCATTCTTGACATAAAACAGTCATTTAAAAACAGGTCATAAATACAATTTCTATTAACGAACTCTCATCTTTCCACATTGTTCCACATCAATCCTCATTATTTAATCCACATCCATTTCATATGTATTCCCATTCTCATCCAATCACATCATTTTCATCTCATCACATCTTTTCTTATTTATCCTCATCAGATCTCATCCACTCGCATATCTACCCATATCCACATCTCATCACATCACATTCATTCACATCTCATCCATTCACATCACATCACATTCATTCACATCTATCCCGTTTCACATCACATCACATATCATCCATTCACATCTATCCCAATTTACATCACATCACATCTCATTCATTCACATCTATCCCAAGTTACATCACATCACATCTCATTCATTCACATCCTGATTCACATCACATCACATCTCATCCATTCACATCTATCCCAATTTACATCACATCACATTTATTCACATCACATATCATCCATTCACATCTATCCCAATTTACATCACATCACATCTCATTCATTCACATCCTGATTCACATCACATCACATCTCATCCATTCACATCCCATATCATTCATTCACATCCCGATTCACATGACATCACATCTCATTCATTCACATCACCATCCCATCACATACATTCTATCCACATAATATCATATCACATCTATCCACATCATATCTCATTCATACATATCTCATCTCATTCATCCACATCCATCCAATCGTTCGCATATGTACAACTACCCACATCTATCTATACATTCATATCTATCACTTCACATCCACATATATTCATGTCACATCACATCTCTTTACATCACATCACATTCTTTCACATACACATCCACATCCATTCTTTCACATACACATCCACATCTATTCTTTCACATACACATTCACATCCATTCTTCACATACACATTCACATCCATTTTCATCACATACACATCCACATCCATTCTTCATATACACATTCACATCCGTTCTTTCACATACATCCACATCCATTCCTTCACATACACATGCACATCCATTCTTCACATACACATTCACATCCATTCTTCACATACGCATTCACATCCATTTTCATCACACACATCCACATCCATTCTTCACATACACATTCACATCCATTTTCATCACATACACATCCACATCCATTCTTCACATACACATTTACATCCATTTTCATCACATACACATCCACATCCATTCTTCACATACACGTTCATATCCATTCTTTTACATACATCCACATCCATTCTTTCACATACACATCTACATCCATTCTTTCACATACACATTCACATCCATTCTTCACATACACATTCACATCCATTTTCATCACATACACATCCACATCCATTCTTCACGTACACATTCACATCCATTTTCATCAGGTACACATCCACATCCCATATCATTCATTTACATCCCGATTCACATGACATCACATCTCATCCATTCATTCACATCATGTTTCACATCACATTACATCTCATCCATTCATTCACATCTATCAAATTCACATGACATCTCATCACATCTATTCACATCACATCTCATCTCTCCATTCTGGCGTAAGACAGTCCTGTAAGAAAACAGGGTTTCTAAGCAAGTTTTTAGTTTGATTTTCTTTTGAATACAAGGAGTATTTCTTGAATCAGCATCCCCAAAACTTCTTGATCGAAAATTCTGAATTTCATACCAGAATTCCTCGAATTCTATAACCTTGATCCACATATCAATTTAAAGGGTCTCAAACTTAGTTTCAGATTTGGCTGAGTTTTGAGTGTATTTTTCTAAACTGGTCACACCTTCTTTCCTCGAAACAAACGAAAGAGTTTAGTCTTGGTCATAGTTTCGAGAACACTTTTGTAATAAAAAAAACTCCTTTATGCATCTTTCTATGCATAGAAATCAAATTTAATAAGAATAACACTTTTGTAATTTAAAAAAATCCTTTATGCATCTTTCTATGCATCGAAATAAAATTTAATATGAATAACACTTTTGTAATTAAAAAAATTCCTTTATGCATCTTTTTATGCATAGAAATCAAATTTTAATAATTAATATCAGTGATATCCATGCATATTCATAGGTGAATATGTACATGGAGTAATTAGAATATTTCTTTTAGATGCAAAAATGGTGGGAATTACTCTTTTGGAATAACATAAAAAAAACTTTCTTTTTCACAAAATTCTGGAAAATTTTGTCCTAGAACCTCCTTTGTATGGCTGAAAATTTCTCATTTTTATCTTTCTTTATTTAACTTAATTAACCCAATTTAGAATTATAGCACTCTAATCTACATAATTTTCTAAATTCAAGAGAGTAAACAATAAGAAGAGTTTAATGAATCACATAGTTAATCTTTCTAGGATTGAAAAAGATTGGAATGTAAAGAAGAGAAGGGGGTGGCCTTTTTATCAAAGGCATAGCATTTGAATTTAATTCAACATTTGCAAAACATAAAAATCAAGAAAACCATAGATTTTTCATTGAAAATTTGTAAACAAAGTAAGAAAATTAGCTTAAATAGAGCTTGTAAGCTCTCCTTTGGCTTGAGGGATTGAGGGTTCTACTCTTATTTGAAGCAATAGTGGCCACCAATTCACTTTGGAGAGGATTAGGCCAAAAACAATTGAATTATTAAAAAATTCAATGTAGATGGCTCAGAGGACAGGAGTAGTGTAACAGTGCATAAATACCATTAAGCTTTTACAAAGGGGGAGGCTTCTATTTATAGGAAAAAGTGAGCCTCTAACCAAGCAAACTGATTCTAGAATTTTCCAGATCAGTTTGGTCAATTCTTGACCATTTTTGGGTCAGTTCAGCTTACTTTTTGGATCTAGTTTTGAAATAGGAGAGAGGAGAGATGAAAATATATCATTTTATTGATTAAAAATTGGGGGTAATGATGAGAAAAAGGCGCCTACTGCATGAGGGGAGATCCCCACACTGAGGTGTCAGAATTCAGTTTTTTTTAATTTCTTTTCTTTGGTCCTTAGTCCACTCTTCATCTTATGTGAGCATTTACTCATTTTTGGGGGGTTTTTCTTTTATTCTTCAATTTATCTCCTCCCTACACTTGGATTGATCCAATTGGCCCATAGGAACCTTAATTGGACCATAATCTAAAAATTTATGAAAATCTGGACCCTTAGGCTAAGGTCCTTTATACCTATTTTCAATTAATTCCAATTGCACATTGGAAAGTTCTTTTTGAATTTCTGTTTCGGGGGAAACCATTTTAGACACTAGGAGGATTTTTTATATCCAAAAATGTCTCAATTTTGAATTACCTCCCTCTAGACATTTTCTCTCTCCAAGCCAAAACAAGATCTTTCTTTTATTTTAGAGAGGGGAATAATTATAAAATCAGAAGGGGAGGTTCTTACACCTGCACAACTCAAAAGCTGGAGGGAGGAATCTTACATCCTACCCCACTTAAAAAACGCGAGATGTCCTCATCTTGCAAACTAGAGGACAACTCTTTCCCTTAAGATCCAACTGATTCCGGGATTCCTTATAGTCTGGTGAACCCAAGAGAATCCTAGGATAAAGATCCCTTATATAGAACGCATCATCAGATAACAATTCATTCAAATCATATCATTCATATCTTTAACACAATAATGGTCCATTAGACCAAAATTTCCATCTGAACAGTCCTCCATGGGAATTTCAATTATACAGATTTTTAATTTGTCATCCCTTAACCTGATCCACTGGGTCAAGTATTAACAGTAGCAATCTGTCAGCATAATCCACTAATCTCATAGTGATTTGCTGAAGTCATTATCGTCATTCTAGTTACGAACATCATCACAGGGACTCGTCCCATTCATCCTCATTGTGGTTTTGCTCAGCTTATTGCTTTTCAACCAAAATTCAAGAATCATCGTTTTTCAATCAAAATCCAAATCAACTCATCAGTTCTCAACCAGAGTTTTAAAATCATATCAACCACATTCGAATTCATCATCTGGATAGCATTTATGCTTATAATTTCAAGGTCTTAGATTTACTCGTACATACTGCCAGTAAAGAGCTACAATTATACCCTCGGTATATACGGGTAGTCACGGTCCTTGGAACTATAAGGTAAATACCATCATGTCTAGGCCTCAAGCAAGTCAGGGATTCCATGCAATTGCGGTACTTCTATCTGAAGACCCAATTACTAAATTATGAATTTCGATCTGAATATCAATTTATATGAATTTCATCACACATTTCTAACTTTTTACTACTTCATAAATTTTTGACATTTTTGGCTTCTCGATTGATCCACTTTAGCCAATTCGCTCTGATACCAGCTGAGAGATCCCTGTCTCCCCACCGTGCAATGAATTCTGGGGTGCTAGCAGCGGACGTAGCACTTCTTACGTGGGGCAGGGTCCCTCACTCGGGGCCTCGCCCACGTATATCCGGATAAGAGACTAATCCCTCGGTTCTTCCAAAACCGAACCCAGAAAAACTTCCCTCGCCCGGAAAGCACGGGCGATTCCTCCAAGATATTTTTACTCTAGCGTAGTCAAGAGCCTTAGCTAACTAAAGTGATCTGACCGAACCCGTAAGTCCCATAACCAGATCAAGGAAAAGACTTGCACTTGGATCATAGAGACCAACGCTTTTTTCCTCATTGAGAGGCACAGCCGTTGATTCTTTTCCATAGAACAATTTTTATCCGGGATTTACTTCATCTATCGTACCATAACGGAATTGAGTCTCATTTTAGGGATCCATCACTCCAGCCTAACCGTCCAGTCCCGTGGGTTAGCCAACTGCCCAACCACTGTAGTGATGGGATCCATTTAAGAATTTGGTTAGGTTTTGTCCCGGGTACCAGGGAAAAGAGTTCCCAGGCCCCCCAGCCGGATATTCATGCAAACTTAGAACTAGTCACACCAGTTACACACCCAATATGAAATTGCCTTTTTCACAGATTCATAAAATAATCTTTTAATGAAACTACAGTATCACTGATCATAAACCTCCAAAATATCCGGTTGAATCCTAATTTTCAATTTTTCCTTCATCGGTGTACCTATGGCATCATTGGGCAAAAACCAGAACGCTCACCACCTGTCCACTTAGGGGCCTTTTCGATAGTTCCTAGCTCATAGTACCCGGTAATATTTTCACTTATAAAAATCAAAATGGAATCTCTGTTGAAGATCAGCAAGATCAACCAACAGATCCATATAAAAGAGCCATGGAATCATCCATTGAGGACCATTAAGGTCAATCAACCAGATCCATGCCCGAATTCAGAAAACAACTCTTACTCCTTGTTCCAATATCTTTCCCAACGCACGTGTGGGTATCTTCGGCGACCCAGAGCCCGAGCACCGTATGGTCAGCACCCTCTAGGATCCTTGGCGTAGGTCACCTAGTGCTTCGCTCATAGGCCGCTTCCTTGGTCCCTCATCCACCGTACCAGAAGCTCACCATTTAAATCGAACCGAGGCTGGTCAAGACCTCGGCCGACCTTGCTACACGAGACGTCCTCCATTGACTCTCTGTCAGCTATTACAACTTTATTAGTTAGGTCTCCACGACCTCATTCGCAAGACGATCAGAATGCTTCCCCAGCATTCTTGACATAAAACAGTCATTTAAAAATAGGTCATAAATACAGTTTCTATAACAAACTCTCGTCTTTCCACATTAATCCACATTTTTTAATCCACATCCATTTCATATGTATTCCCATTCTCATCCAATCACATCATTTTCATCTCAGCACATCTTTCCTCATTTATCCTCATCAAATCTCATCCACTCACATCTACCCATATCTATATCCACATCTCATCTCATCACATCACATTCATTCACATCTCATCACATCTCATCCATTCACATCACATCACATCACATTCATTCACATCTATCCCGTTTCACATCACATTACATCACATTCATTCACATCACATATCATCCATTCACATTTATCCCAATTTACATCACATACATTTCACATCACATCTCATTCATTCACATCCCGATTCACATCACATCACATCTCATCCATTCACATCCCATATCATTCATTCACATCTTCATTCACATGACATCACATCTCATTCATTTCCATCACCATCCCATCACATACATTCTATCCACATAACATCACATCACATCTATCCACATCATATCTCATTCATACACATCTCATCTCATTCATCCACATCCATCCAATTGTTCACATGTACGACTACCCACATCTATCTATACATTCATATTTATCACTTCACATCCACATATATTCATGTCACATCACATCTCTTTACATCACATCACATTCTTTCACATACACATCCACATCCATTCTTTCACATACACATCCACATCCATTCTTTCACATACATCCACATCCATTCTTCACATACACATACATCCACATCCATTCTTTCACATACATCCACATCCATTCTTCACATACACATTCACATCCATTCTTCACATACACATTCACATCCATTCTTCACATTTACATTCACATCCATTTTTATCACATACACATCCACATCCATTCTTCACATACACATTCACATACACATTCACATCCATTTTCATCACATACACATCCACGTCCATTCTTCACATACACATTCACATCCATTCTTTCACATACATCCACATCCATTCTTTCACATACACATACACATCCACATCCATTCACATACACATCCACATCCATTCTTCACATACACATTCACATCCATTCTTCACATACACATTCACATCCATTTTCATCACATACACATCCACATCCATTCTTCACATACACATTCACATCCATTTTCATCACATACACATCCACATCCATTCTTCACATACACATTCACATCCATTCTTCACATACACATCCACATCCATTCTTCACATACACATTCACATCCATTCTTCACATCCATTTTCATCACATACACATCCACATCCATTCTTCACATACACATTCACATCCATTTTCATCACATACACATCCACATCCCATATCATTCATTTACATCTCGATTTACATGACATCACATCTCATCCATTCATTCACATCCCGTTTCACATCACATTACATCTCATCCATTCATTCACATCTATCTGATTCACATGACATCTAATCACATCTATTCACATCACATCTTATCACATCTATTCACATCACATCTCATCCCTCCATTCTGGCATAAGATAGTCCTTTAAGAAAACAGGGTTTCTAAGCAAGTTTTCAGTTTGATTTTCTTTTGAATACAAGGAGTATTTCTTGAATCAGTATCCCCAAAACTTCTTGATCGAAATTCTGAATTTCATACCAGAATTCCTCGAATTCTATAACCTTGATCCACAGATCACTTTGAAGAGTCTCAAACTTAGTTTCAGATTTGGCAGAGTTTTGAGTGTATTTTTCTAAATTGGTCACACCTTCTTTCCTCAAAACTGATGAAAGAGTTTGGTCTTGGTCATAGTCTGATTCAAGGTTCGAGTCGGATAAGATTTTTCTTGAACTATCTTTCTCGAAAAGGTTTGATAATTCAGTTACTATTTTACTGAATTTCTTTCTTTGAATATTCACTTAACTGATTTCTAAATTAGTTACGAATTCCAATGAGGAATAAATTAATCATTTATCTGAATATTTCGATCTCGATAGATTTCTTGAATTTTCTTTTTACAATCCGTGTGAATATAAAACGATAGAAATTTCTCTCTTAGAGTATTTAATTATTCATTTATCAAATACTCATAGAATTTAGGCGAATTCTAATTTTGATATAAAAAATCTTTATGCATCTATTTATGCATAAAAATCAACTTCAATGGGAATAACACTTTTATATAAAATAAAAATCCTTTTATGCATCTATTTATGCATAGAATCAAATTTAATAGGAATAACACTTTTAAAATAAAAAAATTTCTTTATGCATCTATTTAGGCATAAAAATTAAATTTTTAAAAGAATAACGCTTTTATAATAAAAAATTTTCTTTTATGCATCTTTCTATGCATAAAAATCAAATTTAATAAGAATAACACTTTTATAATAAAAAAATTCCTTTATGCATCTTTCTATGCATAAAAATCAATTTAATAAGAATAACACTTTTATAATAAACAAAATTCCTTTATGCATCTTTCTATGCATAGAAATCAAATTTAATAAGAATAACACTTTTATAATAAAAAATTCCTTTATGCATCTTTCTATTCATAGAAATCAAATTTAATAAGAATAACACTTTTGTAATAAAAAAATTCTCTCATGCATCTTTCTATGCATAGAAATCAAATTTAATAAGAATAACACTTTTGTAATAAAAAAAATTCCTTTATGCATCTTTCTATGCATAGAAATAAAATTTAATAAGAATAACACTTTTGTAATAAAAAAATTCCTTTATGCATCTTTCTATGCATAGAAATCAAATTTAATAAGAATAACACTTTTGTAATAAAAAAAATTCTTTCATGCATCTTTCTATGCATAGAAATCAAACTTAATAAGAATAACACTTCTGTAATAAAAAAATTTCCTTTATGCATCTTTCTATGCATAGAAATAAAATTTAATAATAATAACACTTCTGTAATTAAAAAAATCCTTTATGCATCTTTCTATGCATAGAAATAAAATTTAATAAGAATAACACTTTTGTAATTAAAAAAAATTCCTTTATACATCTTTCTATGCATAGAAATCAAATTTAATAAGAATAACACTTTTGTAAAAAAAAATCCTTTATGCATCTTTCTATGCATAGAAATCAAATTTAATAATAATAACACTTTTATAATTTAAAAAAAATCCTTTATGCATCTTTCTATGCATAGAAATTAAATTTAATAAGAATAACACTTTTGTAATAAAAAAAATCCTTGATGCATCTTTCTATGCATAGAAATTAAATTTTAATAATTAATATCAGTGATATCCATGCATATTCATAGGTGAATATGTACATGGAGTAATTAGAATATTTCTTTTAGATGCAAAAATGGTGGGAATTACTCTTTTGGAATAACATAAAAATAAACTTTCTTTTTCATAAAATTTTAAAAAATTTTGCCATAACCTCCTTTGTATGGCTGACCATTTCTCATTTTTATCTTTCTTTATTTAACTTAATTAATCCAATTTAGAATTATAGCACTCTAATCTACATAATTTTCTAAATTCAAGAGAGCAAACAATAAGAAGAGTTTAATTAATCACATAGTTAATCTTTCTAGGATTGAGAAAGGTTGGAATGTAAAGAAGAGAAGGGGTGGCCTTTTTATCAAAGGCATAGCATTTAGATTTAATTCAACATTTGCAAAACATAAAAATCAAGAAAACCATAGATTTTTTATTAAAAATTCGTAAACAAAGTAAGAAAATTAGCTTACATAGAGCTTGTAAGCTTTCCTTTGGCTTGAGGGATTGAGGGTTCTACTCTTGTTTGAAGCAAGAGTGGCCACCAATTCACTTTGGAGAGGACTAGGCCAAAAATAATTGAATTATTAAAAAATTTAATGTAGATGGCTCAGGACAGGAGTAGAGTAATAGTGTATAAACACCATTAAGCTTTTACAAAGGGGGAGACTTCTATTTATAGGAAAAATTGAGCCTCTAACCAAGCAAACTGATTCTAGAATTTTCCAGATCAGTTTGGTCAATTTTTTTCCATTTTTGGGTCAGTTCAGCTTACTTTTTGGATCTAGTTTTGAAATAGGAGAGAGGAAAGATGAAAATATATCATTTTATTGATTAAAAATTAGGGGTAATGATGAGAAAAAGGCGCCTACTGCATGAGGGGAGATCCCCACACTGAGGTGTCAAAATTCAGTTTTTTTTAATTCTTTTCTTTGGTCCTTAGTCCACTCTTCATCTTATGTGAGCATTTACTCATTTTTGGGGGGGTTTTCTTTTATTCTTCAATTTATCTCCTCCCTACAATCGGATTGATCCAATTGGCCCATAGGGACCTTAATTGGACCATAATCTAAAATTTTTAAAAATCTGGACCCTTAGGCTAAGGTCCTTTATACCTATTTTCAATTAATTCCAATTGCACATTGGAAAGTTCTTTTTGAATTTCTGTTTCGGGGGAAAGCATTTTAGACACTAGGAGGATTTTTATATCCAAAAATATCTCAATTTTGAATTAGCGCCCTCTAGACATTTTCTCTCTCCAGGCCAAAACAGGGTAAAACAGGATCTTTCTTTTATTTCAGAGAGGAGAATAATTATAAGATCAGAAGGGGAGGTTCTTACACCTACACACCTCAAAAGCTAGAGGGAAGGATCTTACAATGAGTTTATGCCTGATTTATGCATGTTTATGTTGAGATATCGCTCATCTCTAGTGAGGCGGTGGACACTGATGACCCGCCTAGGGGATAGGCCCCACACTTACACCACTGGCATGGTTGGTGAGATCATGGGTGATATGCGGCCAGTGGGATGACAAGCTGTGTGTGACAGCCTCATAGTTATAGCGCCAGCTCATTTAGTTGGGTTCACACTATAGAGAACCCTAGTATGTATTTGGTTGAGTACCTTTCATATGGTGTGTACTCTTATCTTTGTATATAGTGTGTTGAGTGTTGAGTGAAGAAGAAGAAGATTTTTCAGCCTCTCACCTTGTGTGTTCTCTATTAGGATTTGTTGAGTGTGTGTGTGCTTGTAAGAGCTCAAGCTCTCTTCTCCCCTGCATCTTTTCATGGTATGAGATCCTGGTTCATGCTAAGGGCTGAGCTGCAAGCAAGAGAAGTACAGGAAGCGGTACGAGGGTAAGAGCTTCAACTACTCTTCCCTCTTTGTGTTGGTGACTACACCCTTGTCAGGAGCTCTACAGGAAGCACCGGCAAACGATCTCTGATTGAGGAGCTTTCTTCATCACGGGAGTAAAGCTATAGGGCAACTATACTGTCTTAGCGGACAAAATTTTAGGGCCAAAAACGCGTTTCGGGCGCGTCAGGACCTCCGTTTTTCAGAAAGCATGCGATTTCGAGCACTGTGGGTAAGTCATTGATTCTCTGGCAGAACTCTGTTTTAAGAACTGCAGAAAGACAGATTGGTTGTGCAGACACTGTGTGTGCTACAAGGAGGTCAACAGTTGCCATTGGGTGTATGTATGCACATTGAGGTCATTGGTTTGTGACATTTGAGTGTACTACAGTACCGCTGCAAAAAATACAGCAGTTTGTGCAGTTTGTGTAGGACAAACCAGAGTGCTATTTCTAGTAAATTTGTGTGTTTGGCAAGATGTCAAATGATGGCATAAACCAGATTGTTGCTGAGAAGCTTGATAAGAACAACTTCCATGCTTGGAGGTTCAGGCTGACAAATTTCCTGATGGGAAAGGGCTACTAGGACTATATAGAAGGTGAGCATAAAGAGGCACCGGAGATACCGGACATCAATCCGACTGCTGCAGATGTGAAAGAGTTCAAGGATTGGAACCAAGGAGCCAGAAAAGTTATGTATTGGCTCTCTATCAGTATGCAGGACACCATTATTGGGCACATACAGGATACCAAGTCTCCCAAGGAGACGTGGGACACCTCGGTAAAACTCTATGAAATGAATACCAAGGCACGAAAGATACAGTTGAAGAATGAACTTCATATTGTGGAGAAAAAGAGTATGTCTGTGAATGACTATGCATTGAAGATAAAGGGTATTTGTGGAATCCTTTGCATATATTGGTGTTTCAGTAGATGATGATGATGATAAGGTAGAAGTCTATCTATGTGGTCTCGGGCCACAATACAAGGCATTCAAGATGTCTATTCAAACTCGAGAAAACATTCCCAATTTTACAGATTTGGTGTCTATGTTGATTATAGAAGAGAAGAGCTTGGGTGAAGACAAACAGTCTTCACAAAACAAAAATAGTTCAGAGCAACAAGCCTTCTACACAAGTTCAGGAAGAGGACGAGGTAGAGGAGGCCGTGGACACGGCCAAGGAGGTGGCCAAACAGGTAATCAGAATTACGGCCAGCAGCAGCAGCAACAACAGTCCCAGAATTCACAACAACAACAACATGCAAGTGGAAGAGGCCAATTCAAAGGCAGGGGGAGTCAAAGAGGTCGTGGAAATTAGCAAAGGCAGTACAATGATACACGTGGATGATTTTATTATGGTAAGCCTCCACATGTGCAGGCAAATTGTTATAAGAAGCAGGCTGACATGCAAAATGGAAAATTGCAGCAAAACAACTATGCATCCTCGAGCAGCCGTAATGTGGTCCAAGATATTGAGATGTGGCACAAACATATTGGGCATGTGAACATACAAAAGTTGAAGAATATGCAATCAAAAGGCATAGTTGGTAGGCTGCCCAGATTCAAATATGATGGGAGTATGCATGTATGTGATGCTTTTGCCAGTTTGGAAAGCAAGCAAGGTTGCCATTCCCTAGAGAAGGCAACATGAGCAGCAGGCCACTTGAGATTGTTCACAATGATGTATGGGGGCCTACACAAAGCACATCCATTAGTGGCAGCAGGTACTATGTAACCTTTATTGATGATTATATCATGATGACTTGGATCTATTTTCGTAAAGAGAAGAGCGAAGTGTTAGTAAAGCTCATGGATTTCAAAGCATTTGTAGAAAAGCAATATGGTTGTTGGATCAAATGCTTGAGGAAAGATGGAGGTGTTGAATACACCTCACATGCATTTGAGGACTTCTTGAGAAAGAATGGCATTAGAAGGAAGCTTTCATGATGCAGGTACACACCTCAGCAAAATGATGTTGCTGAGAGAAAAAACAGGGTCATTTGGTGATGTGGCTAGGGCAATGCTGAATGAGAAGAGCATGCCAAACTTTTATTGGGCAAAAGCATGCGCCACAACAGTGTATTTGCTTAACAAGACACCTATAGTTACCATACACGAAAGTACACCAGAGATACATCTTATTGGATATAGGCCAGACATTGGGCATCTAAACGTGTTTGGTAGCATTGCTTATGTGCATGTGCCAGATGAGAAGAGGAAGAAACTTGATCCAAAGGCAGAAAAGTGCATCTTTGTTGGGTATGCACAAGATTGCAAAGCATACAAATGTTACAATCCAAATACTAGGCAAGTGCTCATTTCACGAGATGTGGTGTTTGATGAGCTTGCTAGTTGGTACAAAAAGCAAAAGATGAGGATGCCATTGCAGTGATGATGATATCAGTTCATGTGGACTTGCCACCACAAGCAAGTTCTACTTCTATGTATGGGCCACAAAAGTCAAGTGGTAGTAGTGTACGTCCATGGGGTCAGGGCATTTGAGGCATGATAGTGGAAGCACTAGTAGTAGTGCTATGGACAAGGAAAGAAGAAATTTAAAGGTATTGGCATTACAGGATATGAGTCATCTAGCTTAGAGAGTTTGGATGGAGAACTTGGCATACCAGGATATGAGTCATCTAGCTTAGAGAGTTTAGATGAAGAACTTGGCATACCAGTCTTACGCACACTAGGTGTGCAAAGCAAGAAAGATATGTACCTCCACATGCTAGAGTGACAGGTGTACAGAGTGATCCACAGGCTTTACAAAGATCACATAGAGTCAGGTATCCAGTTGACAAGTTGACATACCATGGTTTTGCTATGCAATGTGTATATATGACATTTTTGGTAAAGCATGTGGAACCTACATGCTATGCAGAAGCTATTGGAAAGCATGTACAAGAAAAGGAATTGGATGAGGAGATAGACGCATTGGTTCATAATGATACTTGGGATTTGGTTGCCTTACCACACAAGACAAGAATGTCATTGGCTATAAATGGGTTTATGAGGTGAAATGCAAGTCATATGGCTCGATTGAGCGTCATAAAGCACGACTGGTTGTTGCTAAGGGTAATGCATAGACGCAAGGCTTGGATTATGATGAGACATTTAGTCCAGTGGCAAAGATGGGAACTGTGAAGTTAGTTATTTCCATGGTTGCAGCAAATGGTTGGGAAATGCATCAAATGGATGTCAAGAATGCATTTCTAAATGGTGATTTGCAAGATGAAGTTTTTATGGAGCGGCCACAAGGTCATGTATGCAAGTTGAAGAAAACACTTTATGGGCTGAAACAAGCACCTCGTGCTTGGAGTGATAAGATAGGCCGATATCTTCTCTCTATTAGGTTTCAGGTTTCTATGGAAGATTCTTCACTGTATGTGAAGAAGACACATCATGGGATTGTTGTGGTTGTCATCTATGTGGATGACTTGATTCTAACAGGTGATCATGCTACAGATATTATGCATGTCAAGAAGGCATTGAGTGGGTAGTTTGATATGAAAGACTTGGGTGATTTGAGGTATTTTCTTGGCATTGAAGTGGTCAAAGATCATGGAGGAATATGGCTAGTCCAACATCAATACACATTGGATATGTTGGCTAGATATGGGATGACTAGGTGTAAACCCATGAGTACACCCTTGTGGAGCAAAATGTGAAGTTGAGGGCTAATTTTGGTGAAGAGTTAGAGGATCCATCTATGTACAGGAAAATGGTTGGCAGCCTTATTTACATGGCTATTACACGACCAGACTTGAGTTATGTTGTGGGGCTAGTGAGTCAGTTTATGCAAAGCCCTAGGAAGTCTCATTTGGATACAGTGAGACAAATCATGTGTTATGTAAAGACCACTGCACATTATGGTCTTCTTTATGAGCATGGTAAAGGCTTAGATGTATATGGCTACATAGATGCACATTGGGCAAGTAGCTTTTATGAGACAACAGATCAACTAGTGGTTATGCCTTTACATTTGGGAGTGCCATGGTGAGTTGGAGTAGCAAGAAGCAACTCACTGTTGCGTTATCTAGTATAGAGGCTGAGTACAAAGGAGCAACCATAGCTGCATGTGAAGGCATATAGTTAAAGAAACGCCTAGCTGATTTGGGTGAGCTTATTGAGGGCAAGGTTTTCATACACTGTGACAACATGAGCAGCATACAGATGGCCAATAATCTAGTTTTTCATGTGCGGACCAAACATATAGAGGTCCGCTATCACTTTGTCAAGGAGAAAGTGTTGGATGGTACATTGGATTTGAAGTATGTGAAGACTGAAGAGCAGGTTGCCGACATATTTACGAAGCCACTTGGGAGAGAAATTTTGACTACTTCCGTACCATGTTGGGAGTACATGTGATAAGCTTGAGGGGGAGTGTTGATCGCCCAACCTCATCTTCATCTATGGCTATACGTCATGAGCTTGAGAGGGACTATTGAGATTACAAGCTCGATGATAGCTGGAGCCATGCACGATATGTGCTAGCATGGTAGACAGTAGCATGTGTGTGACAATAAATGGCCGCGTCTAGCTGGCCACATCGTGTGGACATTAGATAGGGTTATTTGGTGTGTGAACACAGCACATGTAGTGTGTGGTGTGTAGTCTTCTTCCATTATCTATAGATGACCCCATGGCTCCCTCTATACAGAGACTAAACACACCTCACTAATTGTCGACCGACTGGAGATACACTATTGCATCCAGGCACAGAAATCAACCTCCTTAATAAGGATGTGCTTAGTGATGCAGATCCTAATGATAGATTCAAGGTTGATGTCTGGGAGGAGCAGGAGCTCTCACACGAGTCTATTTTGTAACTTTTTTCCAGGACCCAAACCTAAGAATAAAATCAAAATGGAATTTTGACCCTCCTTAGGAGTTTGCACCACCTTTTAGCCTCAAATTTGGCCACTCCTATTACTAGTGTTGCATCTCCTATACCTGTGCAAAGAAGAGTACGGTTTACTTCTTCTCGGCGCAGGAGGTTGGGACTTCCATTGGGCGATAGTCCGTAGAGTCTACCAAGCAACCCATAGCGTCTCTTCAGATCTTCAAGGATCTCAAAGCATCGAGATTTGGGGGAGAGGAAAAGAAACGCAACAAAGACGTAGTCAACATTTTCTTATACAAAAGTGGTCAGACTTACATAACCTCAAGAATATGCTAGAGGATGTGAGGCCCATCGAGGCAAGCTTGTCCTTGATGGGCAAAGCATATAAATGGTGGATGAGTTTGGCTAATAGTGCCAGATGCCCTCGTACTTGGTTGAGACATCATTCTGCAAAGAGTTTTTACCAGTTAATAAATGGCTTTCAAGTTAAAATGAGTTGAAAGGTAGGAAAGCTTGGTAGGCAAAGATCCTACAAGAGTTTAACCTTTAACTTCGTTACCAAAGAGGTAAGTTTAATATAGTAGCGGATGCACTGAGCCGCATGCCAATGGTGAATGACCTAAGCTTTACCATATTCAAGAACAAGTTTTTGGATTCACTACGTGGTTTGTGTAAGTACGATCCATCTTATTTAGAGCGGTGGTGCGTAGATGAAGATCATGCACTAATCATGTATTAAAATTTTATTAATCATTTGTAGTCTATCATGCAGCTAGATTTTATGTGCAAGTGTGTACAAGATTATTTTATATACGAGTGTGCACAAGATTATTTTATGTGCGAATGTGTATAAGATTATTCTAAGTGCATGTGTGCACAAGTAGTTATGTGTATAGACCCATTAGTATTTATCATTGGGCAAAGGTTTTGTCGTGTGTGAACCTTAGAAACTTTTGACAAGGTTATTTATATGTAAAGAAAAATCCCAAAAGTGGAAAAGGTGCTATTATTGGCTCCAAGGGCTAAAAATAGGAATATGACGTAAATACCGCATGTGGGAGGAGAAGCCACACATTGGGGGGGCGATTGTGCCCAATGGTTGTGTCTTGTGTGGTGAAGTATTTTTCCATTCAAGTGTTCACGTTCATCTCCTCTATGCTTGTATTATGAGAATTTTCTAGATCATTAGATCTGACACTAGACCAAGGGCTCCTAATTTATGTCACCTTCTTATCTAAAACCACTCTACATAACCAAAAACCACCCTTCTTTATGAAAAATGGTTTTCCAAATTCTTAGCCTCTCCCAAATCCAACCATATGGATGGAATTAGCAAGGCTTGGGTTCAATTGTTGGATTGCTAATCCGGTAAGGGAGTTAGATTTCTATAATGGACGGCTATGGTGGGCTCTCAAGCACATTGAAGGAAAAAGGGAGAAATTGCTTTTTGAGCTCTTTTACATTTAATTAAGCTTAGGATTAAAGATTAACTAAATTGGAATCTCAATTTTACAAAAGAGAGAATCAAAGTTTTAAAATGTTTCTCTCCTCTCTTCATCGATTCGGGCGGCAAAAATTCCAAGTACATAGGCATGTTTTTTTCTCTTTTTCTCTACATAGCACTGCCGACCATTTTACTATAGCTATGGAAGAGCTTTAGTTTAAAGCTTTAGCTTATAAAGATTATTTTAAAAAAAGCTTATATTTTAGTTTTGCATTGGCCACCATCTGGCCTCTTATTATTCTCTCTTTCCTCTCTATTTTGTGCTACCATCGGGAGGGTTCTTCCTATCAAAACAATCTATGATTAGCTAAGCTATAATAGCTACTAGTAGCTAATAGTATAGCTATTCTAAGCTATAAAGCTTAGCTTCTAAAGTTACAGGGCTTATAAGCCTTGTTATTAAATCTCTTTTAAAAAAATCCCTCATTCATGCCAAAGTTTAAAGCTCATGAAACCAAATTTAAGTCTCCCAAAGCCTCAAGAATAATTTTTATCTAAGTTATTTATTTATTTTAACTTCACTTATGTAATCATAAGTTAAGACCTTCTAAATCTAAGAGATGGTGGAATAACTAGGAAAGAATTTCCATTGTGCAACTTTAAGATAAAAAAATTTAGAGGCTTTCTCTTAGACTTATGTGTTAATTGAAAAATTATGACCATATGGTTGTATGTTCAAGTTTAAGAGACACATGCCCTATATACCTTATGAAGGTACTTATACATGGCTTAATGGAATTAAGCCATGAACTTTATCCATTATGTATAAGTATTCTAACTATCACACATGAGTTTAGCTGGAGATAAGTTAAATTACATCCACTTCAAGTTTTCAATTTAAATACGAAATTTTTTCTTTTAGGCTCAGTATTAAGATTTTAGAAATTTTCTCGTGAGTCACTTCCTTCTCCTTTCAGCAAGAGTTTGTAAGACATCCTTTTTCATTATGTCTTAGTGCCTACTTCTTTTACTTACATGTGAATTCTTATGGAAATTTATTAGCACAAAGTTTATTACCGGAATCATTTCTTTAAAAGTCATAGTCTAAGTCCTACCTAGTTTAGAGACCTTCTTTATGACCTTTCTCAAGCAATGTCATTTGATGTTAGCTCACCTATGGCCTTGGATTTTAAATCTTGATACTAAAAGAGAGAGTTACAATAAAATATTTAAACTCATGTCATTTGACGTTAGCTCACCTATGGCCTTGGATTTTAAATCTTGATACTAAAAGAGAGAGTTACAGTGAAATATTTAAACTTATGTTTTTATTTTATCAACTTAATCAAGCATGCTGGATTGATAGTAGTCATTCATTATTGTATATTTATATCATGTGTTAAATTTTGGATGTATTAAAAGTTATTCAGTCTATTGTCCATACATGTAGTATAACCTAACATCAAATCAAAGAACTCCCAATTGAGACATAAATAGATGTAAGAGACTACACCAACAAAAGCAAAGATCCTAATGGATTCTTTATCCTAAAAATTAGGAAGTTCTAATAGCCAAAATTCTTTTGTTTGTAGCACTATGATTCACACATCTCCACATGACCCTTATCCACCCTTGGAACTCTTATGACTCATGTTAAAGTGTAGCCGATTAGCTTATTTATCCGAACGAAATGCCACTCTATTTTAGCAGAAAACTTAACGAATTCAAGAAAATAAATACTTATAGCTCCATTAATAACAAAAAGTCCAAGAAATGTGTCAATACATGTTACAGATGTCGTCAAGAAGGACATTATGCTAAAGACTGTCCGACAAAAAAGAAGAACAAGTTCATATCTACATGACAAACATCTCAAGCGAGAGAGTATCATCATCAATACACTATCAAACAATGGAGGTATATATTCACTTCTTTTCGCAAACAATTTACATTTGTTTTTGCATTTGCTTTATCATTTCTACAACCTAAAGACCTAAATAGAAAACCAAAGATTCAACATTAAGATTAGGTCAAATTAGGAAAATGAATAAATATTTAGATTCCATGATGATAAGTCTACCAAGACATTCAAGAAAATAACTTGAATTTTCTTTAAAACCATCTCAACCTTTAGAATAAGATTTAGAAAAGAAATTCATTTACATCTCACTCATTTCTCATTTCATAAGTAAGAATAGACTTTAACATGCATACTCTAAATACTTTTCACACTTTAGACATTAATTTATATCATCAATGATTTCCTTGAGGACATGCAAGATATGCTAAAAGGAACAAGAGGCAACATTTGTTAGTGCACAAGGTCGTGCAAAAACGTATACTGAGAGCCACAGAGAAGTGACCTTTGAAGAGGGTGACTTTAATTTCTTGAAAGTCTATGCGAAGTTGGATAACTCTCAAGATGGGAAAGTGTCAAAAGCTTTCTCCTAAATATTGCGGTCCGTTTAAAATCCTTAAGAAGATTGGCAGCATAACATACAAACTTGAGTTGCCGGAGAACTCTTGAGTACATCTTGTTTTTCATGTCAATAGAATACAAAAAACAATTGATCATTAGGATAATGTAGTTACTCCTAACGTTTTGGTGGAGCTTATTGAACCATAGTTTCTTTCACATGAACCTGAGAGGATTCTTGGATTTAGAGATCGGAACACGAGGCATACTGTGTACCAAGAGGCACTTGTCAAGTGGAAGGACAGAGATGAAGAACTGTCCACGTGGGAACGATTAAGTACACTTATCAAAAACAATTCTCAGTTTGTTTTCGCAGACGAATACTCTTCTTAAGAGGGAGGTAATGTCATGTAGCTTATATCCGGCTACATAGGTCTCAATTGGACATGGAGCGCGATCGTCTCGGAGTGCAATCGGTGATGGTGTCTAGGGTTCAGGGGGGGTGAGGCACCTAGGTCAGATATTGCAGGGCGATTGGGCAAGTGGGGGCATCTATGGGCAGGTAGGCCACTATATAAGCCTGATAGTGTGGATACTTATCCACATTCCTCTAAGGCTAGGTGGTGAACAAGAGCCCTCCTCTCCTTCCTCATTTTGGTGGCTTCCTATGAGCAATGTAACTGAGTTAGAGAGAGAGAGAGATGGGCAGGTAGGCCACTATATAAGCCTGATAGTGTGGATACTTATCCACATTCCTCTAAGGCTAGGTGGTGAACAAGAGCCCTCCTCTCCTTCCTCATTTTGGTGGCTTCCAATGGGCAATGTAACAGAGTTAGAGAGAGAGAGAGAGAGAGAGAGAGAGAGAGAGAGAGAATTAAAGAGAGAGAGTGAGAGTGAGGTAGAGAGAGAGTTATTAAGAGTTACTGAGAGAGAGAGATATAGAGAGAGAGTTAGAGAGGGTGAGAGAGTTAGATACTATACTATACTATACTGCTACTACACTTAAGAGAGATTGAGTTAGAGGGTTAACAAGTTAGAGAGAGAGATGGAGAGAGTTAGAGAGAGAGTTATATGGAGAGAGAGAGAGAGAGAGAGAGAGAGAGAGAGAGAGAGAGAGAGAGCGAGTTGGCCAGTTTGAGAGAAGTAGAGAGAGTAGAGAGTTAAAGAGAGATAGAGAGTGAGTGAGAGTGAGATAGTGAGAGATACTATACTATACTATACTACTACTACACTTGAGAGAGATTGAGTTAGAGGGTTAACAAGTTAGAGAGAGAGAGATGGAGAGAGTTAGAGAGAGAGTTATATGGAGAGAGAGAGAGAGAGAGAGAGAGCGAGAGCGAGAGCGAGTTGGCCAGTTTGAGAGAAGTAGAGAGAGTAGAGAGTTAAAGAGAGATAGAGAGTGAGTGAGAGTGAGATAGAGAGAGAGTTACAAAGAGTTCAAAAGAGAGAGTTGGAAAAAGGTAAATAAAGTAAGTAAGAGAGAAAGAGTGTGAGTGAGAGTGAGGTAGAGAGAGAGAGAGTTACATACATAGAGAGAGAGAGAGAGAGAGAGAGAGAGAGAGAGAGAGCGACTTGGCCAGTTTGAGAGAAGTAGAGAGAGTAAGAGAGCTTAAGAGAGTTAAAGAGAGATAGAGAGTGAGTGAGAGTGAGACAGAGAGAGAGTTACAAAGAGTTCAAAAGAGAGAGTTGGAAAAAGGTAAATAAATAAAGTAAGAGAGAAAGAGTGTGAGTGAGAGTGAGGTAGAGAGAGAGAGTTATAGAGAGTAAGAATGAGAAGAGAGTTACATACAGAGAGAGAGAGAGAGAGAGAGAGAGAGAGAGAGAGAGAGAGAGTTTTAGAAACAGCACAGACTTAGAGAGAGAGAGAGAGAGAGAGAGTGAAAAAGAGAGATGATTTTTAAAAAAAATATTTTGTTGTATTAATGATCCTTTTAAAGGGGAAAAAAAGAGAGAAGAAGGAAGAGAAAGAAAAATATTTTGTTATATTAATGATCCTTTTAAAGGGGGAAAAAAGAGAGAAGAAGGAAGAGAAAGAAAAAGAGAGGAGAGAGACAATAGAATTAGTATAAACAAAATGATAAAAGAGGAAAAATAAAAGAGAGCGAGAGAGAAGGGCAATCACCGAAAGGTGGGTCTAGGCCACTCGTGTAGGGAAAGTGGAAGTACTACACGAGGGGAAAGGAGAGTCTCTCTCCATAGGATTTTTATGGATTTTTAAAGGGTCATGGACATGCCATAGTTACAAAAAGGATTTAGAAGGAAAAGGAAAAAACATAGGGCAAGAGAAACAAGGTGAGGAATCACAATGGCTTGCCTTATTATTGTGTAGGAATAAGAATAGATAGCATAAGCCTGCTGCCTTACCATTTCTTCCTCGGGGTTTGAAGAAAGGGAGAACCTTTCTTCCTCTGCAGAAATGAGTGTGCCATGGCTATCCTGCTCTGTGAGTTTGTGAGCAGGAGGTGAAAAGCTCGGAGGTGCTAAAGCTATGGGTGGGCTTTTTGTAGCAGAGACTGTATTAGAGCTCTCTCATCACATGAGTCAGAAGAGGCTCTGAAAATTCTACAGTAAAGAAGAGAGTTAAAAAGAAAGGGAGAACCTTTCTTCCTCTGCAGGCATGAGTGTGCCATGGCTATCTAGCTCTGTGAATTTGTGACCGGGAGGTGAAAAGCTCAGAGGTGCTAAAGCTATAGTTGGGCTTTCTGTAGCAGAGACTGTATTAGAGCTCTCTCATCATGAATCAGAAGAGGCTCTAAAAATTCTACAGTAAAGGAGGGACTCCACTATGGAATCTTCAGTGAGCTATCATGGGCACGTTCTTTTGTAAGAGGAGAAAGGGATGTCCATGCATGCACAATTGTTGCATGCATAGCAGAGGGCTAGGCAACACCCTCTGTAGAAAATGCTATGCATGCCTCAGAGGAGAGGGCTATAGCAGCAGCAAAGCCAGCTGAGCAAAGGCAAGAGCAAGTAGCCGCAGACAGGCGGGCAGTAAACAAGTGTGGCAGTACAGGCGGCAAAGCAAATAGGCCATTGTACCACCAATACCCGCCTCGGACTGGCGGGGCAGTAGTGGAAACCTAGAGATATGAGGAGGAGGGCATTACTGGCCTAAACATAGCCTAAACATAGCAAGAAAGACTACACACTGCCACAGTCAAAAGGGGTAGTAACCGGGGTAACGCAGTCTAAGCTGGAGTCGTGTGATAATATGCATAGTGTTGAAATGTCAAGCTCGTATACAGCTGGAGGATAGCACATGGGTGCTGACAGAGTGACAGTATGGTAGATAGATACCGTGTGGTGTGTTTATGACCGCGTCCAGCTGGTCATGTGTGGTGTGGACATTACATTAGGTTTACTTTGTAGTGTGGACATAACACTATGTTGTGTTCTCCTTTGTGTGTGTGAGAGAGATGGTGACTATGGCTTCTCTCCTTCTTTATGATTGATGGATATGGATTAGGGTTTGCTTCTCTTGTGTGTGTTTCATCCTGCTTCTGTTTTTTATCATGGTATCAGAGCCAAGAGCTCATTAGCTGTGTTGTGAGAGTGAGTGAGAGAAGAGGGAAGAAGAAGAAAAAGCTGTGAAGGAAGCCATTGGAGCTTGGAGCAAAGGAGAAGCTGTGGAGCACACACCGGCATCAGATCTGAGAGCTAAGGACCATTGGTAAGTGTAGCAAGACCCCCTCTGCGGATTGCAGGTATCAAAGAGCAAGTTCAGTGAAGATTGAAGTGCATAAAGCAAGCAGAAAATTTCTGGTTTTGAAGCTTTCATGGAAGCTTGTGAAGGAATGTATTTTGACAAAAGTATTGGTGCAAATACAAAGGAAACACAGAGGTTCTCATGTATTGTGAAAGAGCACATGTATTAGCAACACTGGAGCAAACCATTGCATGAAAATTGATGCATTACAGGCAATTTGTGAAGAAAAAAATTCTGGTTTTTTGGACTCTATAAAAAACAGAGAACATATGCCCGGTGGAGGATCGATTGCGGAAGCTAGAGGAAGAATTGAGCCAAACCCTTCAAGCACATGTTAGTTTAGGTCATTGCTAAGGTGCTGATGATGTCAATGAGCATTTGCCCTTCTTCTACAGCCCTCAGGAGCAGGCGGCGCATAAAGAAGCAGATACTTGGACAGTTTGCAATGATTAATGTCTAATTCACTCATTTGGACACCAAATTAGATGCTTTAAAGCTTGGAGTACTTAGCAAAAGTGTGATAGAGAGCTAGATAACATTTGGGGCAGCTCACTTGATGTATTTGGAGCTCATTGAACTCAATTAGCAGAGGTTTGCAGGTTTGCAGAAAGTCTGTCCAGAAACAGAGCATTTTTAATCAAGGCATTAATCCTTGTATATATCAAATTGGCCTAATTCCTTTGGTACAAGTAGAGTCCTATGAGTTGCTAAACTTTTGATTCAAAAAGTTTTGAATTTGGATGAGATTTGAAGGAGATAGAGCACTTTTAGTGAGAGGTGGTACCTGATAGATGCAGAAAAAAAAAGCAAACCAGGGAGCTACAAAAATTGGTGGTTCTCATTCATCTTGAAGAATTTGATCAAACCCTTCTAGGATATGTTGGAGCAATGTGTTGGGAAGCCAATTCAAGTTGAATCATTGAATTTGGACAAGATTTGAAGGATTTAGAGCATAATCTTGACTGGTTACTGGCGAGAAATTACTGGCGAGAAAAAAACCAGAAATTTTTTTGTGAAGGAGTATCATTTGGTTTCAACTTTGATCGAGTGTACATTGTTGATGCATCATTGTGGGATGTTAATGCACACAATTTGCAAGCATTTGATGTGATTTGGAGAGATTTGAAGCTTTACAGGTCCGGCATACAACTTGTCAAAGGGGTACATCTACTATATTTTTTGCAACAATGGGAGATGGTCCGATACAGATTGTTGGAGAGAAGCTTGATCGCACTAACTTTCAAGTGTGGAAGTTTCGAATGAAGAGTTTTTTGAAAGGCAAAGGTTTATGGAGTCTCGTCTCGGAGGAAGACCCGGAGCCATACCTACCTCCTCAACCAAATAATGCTCAGTTACTGGCTCACAAGCAATGGGTAGAGCGGTCTTCGAAGGTGTTGCATTATTTTTCCATATGTGTAACAGATGCCTTGCTTATTCACATCCAAGATGCAGATACACCGAAAGAAGCATGGGGTATATTGTGCCGAATGTATGAGACAGACACTGGTGCAAGGAAGATACAACTAAAGCAACAGATTCACAGTGTAACACGAAGGAATCGGAGTATACATGAGTATGTTCAGGAAATCAAGGGTTATGCAGATTCCTTGTCATCAATCCATGCCCCAATGGATGATGATGATTTGGTTGCTCTCACATTGCGTGGTTTAGGCAAAGAATACAAATCTTTTGACACTTCCATCTCAGTAAGGTTGGGAGGAATGCCAGACTTTAATGAGCTTGTGTCATTGCTCATTGTGGAAGAATTGAAGCTTGGTCTTGGTGGTATGAGTGTTACAGGTGGTGCATCCTCGTCAAGCAATGATGAGCATGCAAGGAATCAGGTTTTTTACTCATCTAGAGGCTTTTGAGGCAGGGGGAGATTTACCCCTCGAGGCCGTGGAGGACGTGGTTGGAATGACAGGTCTACTCAATCGCAATCAAATCAGAATTTTCAGAATTCACAGTCATCATTTGGATCACGTGGAGGTCGTGGATTTCAATCCCATAGGGGGAGATTTGGAACAGGTGCTCGTGGTAGAGGACGATGGCAAGGTCCTCAACAAAATTTGAATGGGATTGAATGTCACTATTGTGGCAAACTTGGACATATGGCAAAAGATTGTTATAAAAAGCAAAATGATGTCAGGAATGGAAGACCACAACATGGAAATTATGCATCTACCAGTAACAATGATGGGAGTTCAAATCATCTTTTTGCAATGAAGCACGTTATGGGGACAATGGATTCTCAGAATGCAAGAGATGAGTCATGGTATATGGATTCAGGTGCCTCAAACCACATGACATGTCATGGTGAGTGGTTTGAGAAGATGCAACCATTGGATACAAATGGTTATGTGGTCACAGGAGATGATACTCAGCATCTTATAACACATGTTGGCAGTGTGCCTTTGAGGATGCATGATGGAAATGTGAAGAATATGTCAGAAGTGTTATATGTACCATCCATCACAAAGAATTTGGCATCAGTAGGCCAAATGGTTGAGCAGGGATTACAAGTAAGATTCAATGAGAATGGCTGTTTTGTGGAAGACTTTAAGCATGGCTGTAGATTGATTGCCAAGGGCAAGAAGGAAGGAAGGTTGTTCAAATTGGATGCAGGCATACCAGAATTGAGCTCAGCCATGTTTTCAAAGAGCAATGGGATTGTGCAGGACATTGACATGTGGCACAAGAGGATTGGACATGTCAATATACAGAGATTAAAGAACATGCAAACAAGAGACATTGTCAGTGGATTGCCTCGATTTAAATATGATGGACATATGCATGTTTGTGAAGCCTGTCAGTTTGGAAAGCAGGCAAGGTTGAGGTTTCCTAGAGAAGGAAACATGAGTAATAGACCACTTGAGATAGTGCACAGTGATGTATGGGGCCCAGCACAAAACCCATCTATCAAAGGAAGTCTATACTATGTGATATTTATAGATGACTTCAGCAGGATGACATGGATATATTTTTTGAGAGAGAAGAGTGAAGTGCTGGAAAAATTCATGGATTTCAAAGCTCTTGTAGAAAAACAATATGGCTGTTGGATTAAGTGTCTGAGAACAGATGGAGGTGGTGAATACACCTCAAAAGCTTTTGAGCATTTCTTGCGGAAGCATGGGATAAGGAGACAGTTGACATGCAGGTATACACCTCAGCAGAATGGTGTGGCTGAGAGAAAGAATCGAGTCATATGTGAAGTGGCAAGGGCAATGCTCAATGAAAAGAGCATGCCAGATTACTATTGGGCAGAAGCATGTGCTACTGCAGTGTATATCCTGAACAAAACACCTACAGCAGCCATTCATGGAAGCACGCCAGAGATGCGGCTTACAGGTTACAGGCCAGACATTGGACATCTCAAAGTCTTTGGATGCGTAGCTTATGTCCATGTGCCTGATGAAAGAAGACGGAAGTTGGATCCTAAGGCAGAGAAATGTGTATTTGTTGGATATGCACAGGATCGAAAGGCCTACAAATGTTATAACCCTCAAACTAGACAAGTAGTCATCTCACGTGATGTGGTGTTTGATGAGCTTGCTAGTTGGTACAAAGCAAGAGATGAGGGAGTCATTGACACACTTGAGGCTAATGTGCCTGTGAACTTGCCATCACAAGCAAGTTCTAGTTCTACTACTATGTCTGGGCTAGCAGCAGAAGCTGAGAGTAGCAGTGTACGTCCATGGTCAGGACGTTTGAGGCATGGGAGTGTGAGCACTGGGAGTAGTGCTATGGATAAAGGCAAGAAGAAAGTCGAAGGAATTGGGATCACAGGTTATGAGTCATCTAGTTCTGAGAGCTTGGATGAGGAGCTCGGCATACCTGTTTTACGCACACCTGGTGCTAGGCAGGACAGATATGTGCCACCACATGCTAGAGTTACAGGTGTACAGAGTGACCCGCATGCATTGCGGAGATCCCAGAGAGTCAAATATCCAGTTGAAAGATTGACATATAGAGATTTTGCTATGCACTATGCATACATGACATCTATGGTAAAGCATGTGGAGCCTACATGCTATACAGAGGCTATTGGAGAGCATGTATGGGAGAAAGCCATGGATGAAGAGATGGATGCTTTGGACAAAAATGATACATGGGAATTGGCTGAGTTACCTCAAGGAAAGAATGCAATTGGTTGCAAATGGGTGTATAAGGTAAAGTGCAAGTCAGATGGCAGCCTAGAGAGACATAAGGCAAGGCTGGTTGCTAAAGGATATGCACAAACTTATGGTCTTGATTATGATGAAACTTTCAGCCCAGTGGCTAAGATGGCTACAGTGAGGTCTATCATTGCACTAGCAGCACAAAAAGGTTGGGCTTTACATCAAATGGATGTAAAAAATGCTTTCTTGAATGGTGAACTACAAGAAGAGGTGTACATGGAACAGCTAGAAGGATATGTACATCCAAAATATCCGACTTTTGTTTGCAGGTTAAAGAAAGCAATCTATGGTTTGAAGCAAGCACCTCGTGCTTGGAGTGACAAGATCAGCAGATATCTTGTCAGTATTGGATTTGTGGTTGGAAATGCAGACTCTTCACTTTATGTGAAGAAGACACATGATGGTATCGTGATGATAGTCATTTATGTTGATGATTTGATTATCACAGGTGATTGTGGGAAAGGCATTGATGAGGTTAAGGCCTCTTTATGCAAAGAATTTGATATGAAAGACCTTGGTGATTGAAGGTTCTTTCTTGGCATTGAGGTGATTAGAACAAGCAAGGGTATATGGTTGGTGCAAAGGCAATATGCACTTGACATGCTGGCAAAGTATGGTATGACAGCATGCAAACCAATGTTGACACCATTAGAGCAAAACATGAAGCTTAGGGCTGATTTGGGTGATGAGCTTGATGATATCACCATGTACATGAAAATGGTTGGTAGTCTTATCTACATGACCATTACGAGGCCAGATCTCAGTTATGCAGTTGGTTTGGTGAGTCAGTTTATGCAGAGTCCTCGTAAACCTCACTTGGATGCTGTGAGACGGATTCTGAGATATGTCAAAACTACCGTGCATTATGGTCTTTTCTATGAGGCAGGAAAAGACATGCATGTCTATGGATATACAGATGCAGATTGGGCCGGTAGTGCATATGACAGGAGGTCTACCAGTGGCTATGTTTTCAGCCTTGGTAGTGGAGCTGTGAGTTGGAGCAGTAAAAAGCAACCTACAGTTGCTTTATCTACCACAGAGGCAGAGTATCGTGGAGCAGCCATAGCTGCATGTGAGGCTATGTGGTTGAAGAAGTTGCTAGATGATGTCAGGTTACAGAGTGATATGAGAGTTGTCATTCATTGTGACAACATGAGTAGTATTCAGCTTGCTAGCAACCCAGTTTATCATGCCAGGACCAAACATATTGAGGTCCACTATCACTTCATCAGAGAGAAAGTGCTAGATGGGCATGTTGATTTGACATATGTGCAGACAGATGAGCAGGTTGCAGATATCTTTACCAAAGCACTTGGTAAGGATAAGTTCGAGTATTTCCGTACTAGATTGGGAGTCCTAGAGATGGACATGTCGAGCTTGAGGGGGAGTGTTGAAATGTCAAGCTCGTATACAGCTGGAGGATAGCACATGGGTGCTGACAGAGTGACAGTATGGTAGATAGATATCGTGTGGTGTGTTTATGACCGCGTCCAGCTGGTCATGTGTGGTGTGGACATTACATTAGGTTTACTTTGTAGTGTGGACATAACACTATGTTGTGTTCTCCTTTGTGTGTGTGAGAGAGATGGTGACTATGGCTTCTCTCCTTCTTTATGATTAATGGATATGGATTAGGGTTTGCTTCTCTTGTGTGTGTTTCATCCTGCTTCTGTTTTTTATCACATAGTGCCAACAAAAGAGACGTGCATAGCTTCTTCTGCTGCCGAGAACTAGGGTTAAGAGCAGAGCACGCGGGGAATATCGCACACACATGAGAGCTTTGCTGCTGCACGCACACTAGTAGCAAACAAGCCCCTACCAACCAAAGATTCGAAGTGTGCATTGCCTACTCGCGTAGCAAAGCACCTGCGGCAATGATCTCTCTGAGGTGCATCACCTAAATCTAGTTGCAACACTCTTAAAGGTTGGCACCTTGCTGCCTACTCTCACAACACTAGCAGCAAGCACGCTTGCATCAGCAATGATCTCGATTCTCAAGAGAAATCCTATGAGGCGCACCACCTACTCAAGCACTCTTGAAGCCTCACGCCTATTGGGACCAATCTCAAAGACTAGCACCTACTCGTAACACTAGCACAGCTACCAAGAGATTGGAAAGGAACAAAAGCGTTGCCGACGAATTGAAGCGAGGCAATTAAAATAGCAACTCGACAACGGGAGATGTAACGCATAGCGACGATGAACTAATAAAGCAGGTGTTGACGTAGATTTCATTTTTTATTATTTAAACAATAATATAATTAAAAAAGTAACGAGAGGACTAGAGAGAGTTTTTGAAATTTGGTTATATGGATGTTAGGCCCATAACTCATAAAAGGTAAAGGTGCATTAACTCATAGAAAGCAAAGGTGCATTGACTCATAGAAAGCAACGATTGATGAGCAGCAGGGCAACCTCTCATACACAATGCTAAGGCCAAAATAAAAAATAATATAATTAAAAAAATACCAATAGCGAAATGAACGAGAGGACTAGAGAGAGTTTTTGAAATTTGGCTATTTAGAGGATGTCAGGCCCGTAACTCATGAAAGGCAAAGGTGCGAAAGCAAAGGTACATTAACTCATAGAAATCAATGGTTCATGGGCAGCAAGGCAACCCCTCATACACAATGCTAAGGCCTTTGCCATAGTCAATGGTAAGTAGGCAACAAGGCAAAAGTAATATACACAATGCTAAAGCCTTTGCCCTAGGCTGGCAAAAAGAAAATCAAAAATAGAAAGACTAAGAGATTTTATAATGTTCAAAAAAAAGAAAAGGCACAGTTTTTTATAAGCTCTAAGGGTGTCTTCGCTATCCTGCTGTTAGATACAGTTAACAGTTCGAGGGCACAGTTGGAACAGCAAAGCCTATGTGAAGGTTGCTTTCACAGTTTGCTTTCGGGCTGTTTGGCGGCATGACGATGGACGATGAGAGCTCCATCTACGTGGGCGGCTTGGCGTTCGACACAACAGAGGGTGCCCTGCGGGAAAAATTCGAACAGTTTGGCTCCATCGTGACTGTGAAGGTCTTTACCCTCCTCTACCATTGTCATTTCCATCGATTCCACACGCACACGCACACGCACACCTCCTTCTCTGAATTTTGGGTGGAGATTTTTAGGCCATTTATTCGTCTAGCTATCTGAAGCAACCAATCAAGGTTACCCCATTTACACAGTAGATGATGATCCGAGGAGAAACGATGATGATAACCATGTGCTGCCGCACGCGCATGCATACCTATATATGTAGACACGTCATAGATTTACACACACGCACACACACAAAAACACATGTATACAGAGTAGAGACATGCTCTGTCGTCAAGCTCAAATCCAAAAATATTCAAGGGGGTTTAATCCACAGAGTTCATTTAGAAGAAGAAGTTAGAAATGTGGGAAAAGTGTATCTAAAATTAAATTGTCTGGAGATTAGGGCAAGCCTTCTGATTAAGATTTGTTTTCTAAATAGTGTATCTTTTTCAAGACAAAGTGTGTCACGATAATTTTAAGCTTGGCCTTTGAGAGCTTCATGATCCTTATACACATGTGCGTGTGTATGTGTCTCTATCCTAAGTGTGTATCTTCTCTAAGATAAACGAGGATCATGACCCCTATACATGTATGTATGTATGTACCTGCATATGTAGGTATGTATGTATGTGTGTATTCTCCTCTAGGATAAAGCGTGACACTTTAATTCTAAGCTCAGCCTCTTTGAGGATCATCACCCTTATGTATGTATGTGTATGTACTACGTGTGTATATTCTTGGCCCTTACGAAGGTCATGACACTTATATATAGTGTGAGACTGTATTTTTTAGCTAAGGATCATGGCACTTATACCAGTACACATGTATGTATGTATAAGGTTTTACATGTCGTTGGGGTTGCTTGTTATGTGTAGGTAGGTTCACTAAGTTGTTTTGATTTAATGTGAAGGTTTTATGTCTTTTGTTGTAGGTAGGAATATTTATCTTTGTTGAGTTGAAGGTATTGAGCAGGTCTTATCATTAGTGCTCGCTTTTGTAAAGTTTGGTTACCTTTATGAACATGTTTACCATTACTCAAAACAAAGGTCTCGTGCAGGTCACAATAGCATATACATTTGTAAAGGCTGCTTCCTGTAGTTAGGTTTGCTAAGTTTGGTTACTTTCATAAAATTACCTTTTGGACGCGGTGCATGAGGCCGTTCTGTATGGTCCTACTTCTTTGAGACATAAGAGTTGCACTTGTTCCCATAGTCAGATATGGAACTTGCAGTCTTTTTTGTTCTTTCTTTTCTCAGAAGATATACAGGGAAGTATTGCATTACTGACAGGGTGACAAAGTTCAATCTAAACAAGATCATTATTCTAAGAAGAGCTCCCCACTGCATATTGACATATGGGATATATGGTGGAGGCTTTCAGATCGAGCTCCTGGAATATCACTTGCAGCGAGCCATTACTTGATGAATATATTGCTCGGAACTCTCAAGTGTATTTGGTGTTGTGCCTCGTTCAAATATGGAGTGCTATTCACTTGTATTATGCGGGATATGTGGGATTTGTCAGACTTCTAGATTCTATGCCCATATCAAGGTATGTGGGCTATTTGGTTTTCTCAATCGAGCTTATCAGAAGGAAGGCAGCTTAATTCCTATGAGTACTTGGCTTCGGCTCTATCGATATATTGAGTTAGCTCGGCGGATCTTCTCCATATTTCATCTTCTTTGTGTCTCATTATATCTCATGTTTGCGCTTGTAATATGGGATTCATATCTTGGTCTCATCTTATTCAGCACTATTTCGGTAGTGTTTTTCGGCACTAGATTGTTCTGGTGAGTTTTTCTTCTTGGGGTACAGCTCAAGTGCAAAATTTTAAATTCTTTGATGGTTTTAGGGTAGCTTTATGGTTATAAAGATTTTCGGCAATTGGCGCTAGCTAATTATATAGCTGTAGTACCCTCAACAAAAGGGCATTTATCCTGCTAATTTATTTTCTTTCAGAAAGTTTGCTGTGTTGCAAAGTGACTTAGTGAGAGCGTGTTGTGGGATCTCCTTGCTTTTGTATGTTTGATTTCATGGAATTTTTTTTTTGGAATGTTCTTTGAGGTGAAGAATATATCACCACCAGCTAGGTGGGATTATATATGTGTGTGCATGGGTGTGTAAGATGGACAGTGAGGTGCTAGGCATGCTGTACTAGGGAGGGCAATGGTGGTGTATAAAGAGGCGACTTTGTGCCATTTGGGCCCACTGTTGTTTTTTTTTTTTGAATGAGGCCAAACCAATTTTAACTCAACTTGGGCATTTACTTTTTGCGCCTCCCCCCCCCCCCTCTCGTTTGGGGGGGATGCTTTTTTTACTTTTTTGTTTTGCAAGTGGAGCCTGCCCTGCCTTTTTCCAAAAGGTGTGTGTGTTCTTGTAAGTGTGCGTGCGCGTGTCTGTGTGTGTACATGCATGTGTGTGTGTGTGTGTGTGGGTATTTAATCCAACCTTTCCACTAAGAGTCAGACAATCAGGAGCCCAACTTTCCCAAAGTTCTAGAGATTAGGCTTTTGCTTTAATGATTAAACATATCAGTTGCTATATGTCTAAACCTCACATACATGAATATTATGCTCATTGTAATGTTTGATCCCTTTAGATCAGGTTTGCTCTTACCAGTTGTCTAGTTCGAAAGCTCCATCTGAGCTGGTAAATTAGGAGTCAATCAGCTAGGATTGTGTTTAAAAGCACTTTCGAAGGCTTCTAAGGTTTCTCTTTTGTTCATATTTTTGTGCATGAGGGGATCAGATTATTGTTGATCGTGATTCTGGCAATTCACGTGGGTATGGCTTTGTTACTTTCACCAATCCCCGTGCAGCAACCAAGGCTATTAACGGCATGGATGGTGGGGTAGGTGATGTTCGCTTTTGATGCTCATCTATGCAAACCGATGATGGGTTGTTTATGGTTCTTTGTTAATGACAACCAAAAAGTGTAGTTGTTTGGCATTTGTGCTTTTGATCACATATGCCATTTGTTTTTCCACTAACTTGCATTTGAGTTTATGTGGACAGTCCTTGGAAGGCAGGACAATTAGAGTAAATGAGGTTACGAACAAAAATGGGAGAAGTTTCGGACGTGATAATGGGCGTGACATTGCTTTCAGAGACAGAGGCAGGGGCAGGGATAATCGCGATTTTCGAAACAGGGACAGAAGTGGGTAGGTCATCCTCCTCCTTGTGTGCTCATGTTCCTACGTTTTTGTATTGGTAATGCACTGTAGCACGTGGAAGACCTGTAGATGAATCATTAACTTGATTAGAGCAAAAATTGAGCACTTAACTTGACGATTTTGTATGCACAAATGAAAGAGAAATTGGGTCCCAAATAACCCAGGGCATGTACACAAGCAAAGGGCTGGATGGTAAAGATCTGAGATATAAAATGCAAGGCTGGAGCACCCTTTATAGGGAATATGGGCTTTTCCCTGCTGGCGGACTGGACACTTGGGCTGGCCGACTTGTAAAAGAGGACAAATATTCTCATGTATGATGCATTTTACACTTATGGCCTCTTCTAGCATAGGCGCTTATACATGGACACGTATGGCCTTCGGCTTGCCTTTGGCCTGGCCAATGGGCTGTCTACAGCCCATGGCATCAAATGATCACCATAAACCCTGAAGTATATACAGGCTCCTCTACCTAGACCTATGACACTGATGCCCGTACACCTTGTTGCAAGCCTACTGAGTGCCCAGAACATCAATACATCATTCAAGAGGGTTGGTGTGCGGGACAAACACGACTTGACGTGTGTGGGATGTTCACACATGACCCTGACATTCTTGTGTTGGCACACTTGCTTACATGTCCCGGAAAAGGCTCACAAGGGACTAGGTGACCAACTTTATATGTATTCTGACAGATGATTGAGTTTATAATAATATCTGTAATAAATTTCCAGTTACCTATTTTAATATTGATTACTTCAATACAAAACATGAATAATTCTCCCATTAATCAATTGAGCTTGGTGAGGCTCATGAAATTAATTCAAAGTCTAGGCTTTAGGAATAAAGATCTAAGACTTTACCTTAGGGCAACCGCAAAAGCAAAATTATGTTTTGAACTCAAGACTTGCATGTTTATAACTAAACACCCAACTGCTATGATAAATGCTCCTATGTCATGTGCACTCTCCGGAGTGTGATGTGGACATGCTTCTATCCATTGGCCAACTCAGAGGTTGAGTACGTGGACGGATTCATGTGTTTGTAAGGGCTATTGTGCCAGATCATTGTAATATTGTCCAGGCGCCCAATGAGCAGCCCGGTTTGAACAAAGTTATTAGGTTATTGTTTGAACACACTTAGTTGGGCATTATTATTAGGGTTGGTAGAGTCCATAGCTAACTCACCAACATTAGACACTATAAATAGGAGTCTAGGCCTTAGTCATATTAATTCATTGATCAGTCAGTCATCATTGAGTCATTGAGAATTCACGAGGAGTGCTACCATTTTGTATCTCTATTTAGTATTGTATATATTTCATGCTAGTAATACATGGTAGATTAGGTTCTCTCTCTCTATTATGTATTGAGCATGAAGAAAAAGTATTTTGGGCATTGGTTTAAGTCTTTGAGTAGGCGTTAATCACAATCAATCAATTCATAAACACGCTTCCGCAAGCACCTATGTACAATGATATTGGAGCATTAGGTTTTGACGGAAGAAAAGTTGCAATCTCTCACAAGGGTGTGGAGATCCATCGTGAAGAGTCATCAAGTGAGTTTGAAACTTGTCTCTCCAAATCCATCGCGGAGGAGGATGAGATGAGCGATTTAGCAGTGGTGTCTACCATGCTAATTGAGTATCCAAAGGGAGAGGGGCTAGTTCTAGTGCCCACAGTTCACGAGGAGGCAGCAATGGAGACATCATTGCAGACAATAGGTCCTGTAGCTATGCTATTGGAGTTCGAACTAGTGTGCAGAGTATAGAGTAAGTTTGCCATAAGATCTGTACCTGGTTGAAGCGGTGGAGTATCATTTGCACTGGTGCTCCAAGTTAAGTAGGAGGGGATGTCACGTGCACTCTCCTGAGTGTGACGTGGACATGCTTCTATCCATCGGCCAACTCAGAGGTTGAGTATGTGGTTGGATTCATGTGTTTGTAAGGGCTATTGTGCTAGATCATTGTAATATTGTCAAGGCACCCAATGAGCATCGTAGTGTGAATAGAGTTATTGGGTTATTCTGTGAACACACTAAGTTGGACATTATTATTAGGGTTGGTAGAGTTGGTAGCCAACTCACCAACATTAGACACTATAAATAGGAGTCTAGGCCTTAGTCATATTAAGTCATTGATTGGTTAGTCATCATTGAGTCATTGATAACTCATGAGTAGTGCTACCATTGAGTATCTCTATTGAGCATTGTATATACTTCATGTTAGTAATACATGGTAGATTAGGTCATCTCTTTCTATTATGTATTGAGCATGAAGAAGAAGGAATTTGTTGTCCATGGGTGTGTAAATCGCAATCAATCAATTCATAAATATGCTTCCGCAAGCAATTTGACCCCCATCATCCTATGTGTGCTTTTGATAGACAAAGCAATGACTGATATGTAGCCTACCCTTCTCATGCTGATAAGTATTGTGCAGCTCTTTGATACTAAAAAGCGTTACTCGATGTGCAACCCATTGATACCTAAAAGTGTTGGCTATGAACAAGGGTCCTCTATTACTGAATAAAGAAGGATGGTCAAAACGTGGTCAATTCTAGCTAGAAATGACTTCGTAACTACATTAAGCATATTTGAACTGCTTCAATATGGTTAATAAGTGCTGGTCAAATCCTAGTCAATGCTGGTCAAACCCGGTCCTAATCCCAAAGAATCTTTCCCTGCCAAGTCAATCTCCACGGATGTTGCCAACACCCAAATTGATTTGGAGATGCATTTTTCCCAATTGTTGCAATTAGCCTTTTAATATATGGAGGAGAAGGTATAAATTGCTTGCACGAGAGAGTTTGAACCTCCCAATCACCTCTGAGCAAATCTCTCTATCACACTCTCACACTTTCTCACTCACATAGCAAATCTTATGTTATGTGCAAGACGTGCAAGTTGATCCCAGGACTAACAAGCTAAAGAACTAGCTTAGAATCATATTAGGAGCATAGGTTGCTGGTATGGGCAGGGAAAAGGATTGGTGGTGGACAAGAGAGGCTGTCAACGAGCGCACTAATGAGAAGAAGACCTGTTGGTGGCAGCAAGATTACATGTTTTTTTGTCCAGGACCTGGCCGACAGCAGTCGGCCAGTCCACTAGGAATATCCAAGGCCTATTTAAGGCAAGTTTGCTCAATGTTTTGATTCATTCAGTCCCTTCCTTGGGATTGGGTCCTAGACTAGGTATTAGATTATTAGATTAGGTTTTCTACCGTTTCATGAAGGCACCAAGTGCTGCAAGATTGTACATCCTTTTTGTACCATATGAATATATTGAATACTCAGCTCTCTCTCTCGCTCTTCTCTATCTTTTGGATGCGTTTTGCATCAGCATGTTCAAGGATGGTGTTTAGGGTTGAAAGAAGACTCCGAGAGCTTCCGCATGTGACATCTTATATGGAGACTTATGTGTGGTATCTGTATACACAAATCCACGGATTCTTGTGAATCCAAGAAATCTATAAATCATAGATAATGTCTACATAGGTGCCTTGTAATATGACACCTTACCTTAGGGTTGACATGGAACAACAAGGTAGCGGTAGGTGAGATGTGTGCTGTCAGTTCACGCAGTCATTGTCGGGTAGTAGGTCGTGAGTGGGTCGGCCAGTAGGAATGTGCGTGTAGGCTAGGCGTGGTGTGGTCAGGTAGGTCATGAGCAGCCCACACATATGAAATGCGGCTTTTATTGCAAGTCGTGTCACCGAAATCCGGCCTAGGGGACTAAGATCTTCAACACACTTTTGCATGGCCATCAATCAACTTAAAAGCTTAAAACATAAACCATAGAATATTGACAATAAAACATGTGCATAAGACACTACATTGGGACTGGAATGGCCGGCCCCCCTTTGACGGAATTCTCTATTCCCCGGGAGAAGATGTATAACAAAGGATGCGGGTGCTCCAGCACCAGAATTTTCCAAGTACAAAAGATAAATAATCGTGTCCACGCACATTGCTTTCCACAAAAAGCAACTTTCAGCCTCATATCCAAGCTTTGTCGGCACTTGTAGGCTCACTCCATGGACACCCTTGGTCTTCTCATGAACCCTACTAGCTGCCCACACTGTTTACATGCTGAAAACAGTCCTAAAAACAGCAAAAAACAGCCTTCAACGGTCTTCCAGGTGTCTGTAGAATCTTTCCCTTTGTGTATATGCACTGTATGCAATTAGGGTTTGCTGTCCACACAGCCCAAGCGCTGAAAATCAGTCCCAAAACATAAAACACAGCCCTCAACAAGCTTCCAAGAATTGTTGACAGTTGTCTTTCCATACATGTGTCTGGGTATCTCTGTAGCAACCCTTCCAGCCTCGGGATGTTGTAAAAGCAAGTCGACCAGCCCTGAAGAGCCTAAATCAGCAGTCAACCAGCTCCAGAGAGAGAGAAGAACAAGTCGACCAGCCTTGAGTATGCATATATGCAGCAAATCAGCCAAGAAATCAACAATTCTCGTGGCAGAATTGCTCCAAAATGAGAAATTAGCCCCAAAAACTGACAATTCTTGCGGTAGAAGTGCTCTGAATACACCACAAAGTAGTAAACCAGCGTTGGAAACGCAGCTGGCATCAAGAACCAAGCTCTGGAAACAGTAGAGAAGAAGTCGCCCAACTTTGTAGAGCCATTAAAAGCACACATTGAGTGCCAGACAAGCCAGGGTTTGTTTCTTTTAGCTAGGCACCCTCCAAAAGAGGTCTCCAAACCCAGAATAGCAGAACGTTTTTCCATAAGGGGGCCTGTCCGGGTGCCCATAATTGAGTTTTGGCCTCGGTACATTAAAATAAGTCCACCTTGGTGTGTATTCACTTATAAATTATTAACTGTTGGCCGCCCAACTTCAATAAGTGTTTACACAAACTTATAAACCTTATAAACCATATAAATGATTAAGTCCTTGGAATCCAAGACTTCAAACCATAATTCTAGCGTGTCCATGCTAGCATAATTCACCCTAAAGCTCCTGCTTTAGTTTGTGACCATCCATAGTTCTTCCAGGTCTTGTATGAAATCCACATATACTGTGTAAGAGCCATGTATGAGAAAATCCACGATCCATGAGTTCCAGAGTGTGTGGCAACCCATCATAACCTCGATAAATTCCCCGTTCACATCCTTTGTGTGTAATAAGTCCGGGCTCATCGGACATTGTCCAAAACATGAGGGTGGACCAATTGGTGACATGTGGGCACCTATGCATGGGACTTTTAATAAAAGTTGTGCTGTTTTTATTATTCATAGGTGGACCTATGTAAAGAGAACAGGTTGACTAGCAACCCCCCCTCCTTATATATACGTGCGCAGAAAATTCGTCACTGTCATATGCATTTCTCAGTGTTAGAATTCACAGAGCATTCCTGTGTAGGCGAACCAAGCCCAATCACCGCGCTGACAATTGAGATCTTGCACGCTTCTTGGTAACCCTCGGCTACCGCGTGGCTACTTGATCTCGTGTCTAATAAGTGACTCCAAGTCACTTATATAGTAATAACCTTGCTATAAGTGTTTATAAAGCTTTCCTGCTCTATTTATAAGCTTTTAGCCATTACAGTGTTCTACACCCACTATTGGGCACTGATGACGTTAGTGGGGATGTTGTAGTATCGAGTCCATAATGGAGTTGATAGTTATATAGACTTGTGGGTTGACTACCATGAGTATATAACATGCACGTTCCTAAAAGGTGAATTTGGGCATGTTCCTGGTGTCATGTGCAAGCAATGCCGTGAACATTCCCAGTCGACTGGCCGACCAGCAGTTGGCAAGCATCCCAATACTCCAAAGGGCCTATAAAAGGCACATGTGTTCTCCCATAAGGAGTGGGTCCTTATGGTCACTAGACTAGGACTGTTTTGGTGATGTTCACCTTTTCAAGAAGGCAGCCAAGGGCTGTAGATTGTAGGTACCTTTTTGTACCATCAGAAATATACTGAATTTCCAGCCATATCTCTCTCTCTCTACTCTCCATTTTGTCTACGTTATGCATCAGCATATTCTCAGTGGTGTTTAGGGCTGAAAGAAGACTCCCAGAGCTTCTGCGTGTTACATTGGTATCAGAGCATAGGCTCAACAAAGCTAAACACTGATTCAGTCCCATATGATGGTGTATAGGTCCAAGGTACAGGAAAGTACACGGGTACGAAGTCCAAGGCAAGGAACACAGGAACGGGAAGAGCTCCCAGGAGGTTTGTTGGTGGTGTTCCACAAAGCCAGAGGGGATGGCAGTCCTGTGAGCCAGATAGGTTCTCGGGCAACGGTCCCAAGGGAGGATTGTCCTCCAAGGGGTGATGTGAGAGTGCCAGACTCATTTCTCAGGAATGAAGACCAACAGAGTGAGGGCAAGAATGGATTGGGGACTGGATGGAACAGATGCATAGATATTATTCAGAGTCAGAGTGGTTTTGGAGACCGGGCCGGGATTTTAGTGGAAAGGGTTGCCAGAGTTGGATGGATGACAGAGGGACTCCGAGAATAGAGTGGGATGGTGACAGTCATCCAAGGAACAAGTTGGAAGCCCGTCATCAAGTTTAGCAGAGGGGGATGTCATGTGCAAGCATTGCCATGAACATTCCCAAAGCTAATCCAGAAGGGGCAACCAACCACCAGGTACGGATTGTAGAGGGGAACATCCCCAAAACAGCCTTCCGTCCAGAACGGGCCCACTCTGAATTTGTGGTCATGCCATTTGGTTTGACGAACGCCCCAACTACATTTAACCGCATGATGATGCGTATTTTCCGGGAGTTGATTGGAGAGTGTGTGTTCATATTTCTGGACGACATACTCATATTTTCAGCTACAGTTGAGCAGCATGACATTGATGTGGAGAAAGTCCTTAAGTTGCTGGAAAGCAACGAGCTCTATGTCAATGTAAAGAAGTCAAAATTTTATCTGTTCCAGGTACATTACTTGGGATATATAATTAGTGCTGAAGGCATTCGACTTGATCTGGCTAAAGTGGCCGAGATTGTTAACTGGGAAGTACCTCAGACCGCTTATGACATTAGATCATTTGTGGGTATATGCCAAGCATATTCCACCCACATTGACAAGTTTTCTGATCTCTCGGCAGATCTCACCGATCTGCTAAAGGGAGTGAAAACAAGAAGGCAAAAGATTCGAATGACTCCACGAGCGTTGGAGGCATTCCAGAACCTCAAGGTGGCTTTGTCAGAAGCGCCTTGTTTAGTCCTTGCCTCGTGGGACGAACCATTTCAAGTGATCACCGATGTGAGTAACATTGCAACAGAATGGTCATCCAATAGCTTATATGTCTCGTAAGTTACTACCCGCCGAAAAGAACTACTCAGTCTATGATCGTGAACTCCTAGCAGTTATACAGGCCTTGAAACATTGGAAACATTTCCTGTATGGTCGTGACTTCGAGGTTCGCACTTACCATCAGGCATTGCGCTGGATTCAGACGATGCCAAGTGCACAGTGGAGTGATCGACAACACCGCTGGAGTTAGATATTCCAGCAGTTCGGTGGTATGATTGAGTACCTTCCAGGAAAGGCCAATCCAGTGGCCGATGCTTTGAGCAGGAAGGGACAAGTATCTACGATTCAGACCACTAGACTTGACCTTGTTGGTACAGGACTAGAGGACATGAAGCACACGTACGCGGGTTCCGAGGAATTCGGTACTCAGTGGGAACAGGCGTTGGATGCCACAGGACCATGCCATTTTCTGATACACGATGGTTGGCTTTTCTACAAAGGCCGACTATGTGTCATGAAGTCATTCCGGGCAGCTCTTCTCCATGATGTCTATGACGCCATTACAGGTGGTCATAGGGGCATGAATTCGACTCTGGCGAAATTAGAACGGCAATACTATTGGCCAAAGATGAGGCGGGATGTGTTTACATATGTACAACGCTGTGACATTTGTCAAAAGGTGAAAGCTCCTCGTGGAAAGAAGATAGGGTTGTTACAGCCCTTGCCAATTCCTGAGGGTCCTTTCCAGGACATTTCGATGGACTTTGTCACAAATCTGCCTCCCAGCCCGAGTAAGCGTAATACGCAGTGCTTAACTATTGTTGATAGGTTTAGCAAATTTGTTATGCTTATTCCTTGCAGGGCCAATGTGACCGCCGAGGATGTTGCCTAGCTATTCATTCGGCATTGGTACCGATTGGCGGGATTCCTAGAACCATAGTGTCAGACCGAGATGCCAAGTTTACCAGTCATTTTTGGAGGGCATTGTTTGATAATTTTGGTACTAAGCTGAATTTTTCCAGTGCATTCCACCCACAGACAGATGGCCAGACAGAGATATACAACCAGTTGGCCTTCGATGTGCTGAAGCGTTATGTCCACGATCAGCAAGGTAAGTGGGAATCGTTTTTGTCTTTAGTTCAAGCTGTTTTGAATGACTCTTTTTCTTCAACTATTGGCAGGACTCCATATGAGGCAGCGTTTGGAAGACCTTTCCAGTTGTTGTTAACCAGGACTTCGTCTTCAGTACCAGAGACGAACAGAGTGACGGAGTCTTACGAGGAGATCCTAGAGTCAGTTAAAGACAGATTGGCTAAAGCGCAAGAGGCCTACACTCGACAGGCCAATAAAGACCGAAGGGATATGAAGTTTTCAGAAGGAGATTGGGTTTATCTTCGGATAATGAAGCAAAGATTGAAACAGGTGGGCAAGCGATGCCCAAAGTTGTCTTTCAGGAGCTTCGGACCATTTCCCATCCGGAAAAAGATTAATGAGGTGTCTATGCAGTTAAAGCTACCTCCGAGTTGGACTATGCACGATGTATTTCATGTTAGTTGGTTAAAGCCATATGCAGGTCCACCCCCTTCAGAGGTCAAAGACGAAGCGGAACCAGACATTGTTGATGAAGCAGAAGTAATGGTTCCAGAACAGATCCTTCTGCACCGTTTCAAGCATGGCTCAGGCCGCAGACTACGACAATTCCTCACGAAGTTTCAGGAACGAGGAACTCATGAAGCGGTATGGCTCGACAAAGAATTTTTCGAAGACTATCCGGCATTATTGACGGATTATTTGGAGGCTATGCAGCTTCCGTCAAGTTAAGCAGAAGGGGATGTCACGTGCATCCCGCACTTGGATGCCATGTAGACATTTCTGTACAGAAGGTGCAGGACTTGGGATGGTGAACTGGTCCCATGTGAGCCCAGTCCGGGACGAGTCAGCCAGGGATCCATCTCAGATGTCCGAGGTCAGGTGTGCATTGTCCTGCACAGGAGTCTAAGGTCAGGTGTGCACTGTCCTGCACATGAAACAGTGCCAGTCCGCGCTGTGAGTCTCCCTCTAGAATGATGTCAGTGGTTCTGTGTATCTGGTATGGTACCGGATGCCAAATCACTGAGTAGATTATGTTTAGGACAAGGGGCCAGCCCATAGGGCTACCTCGGAGCTTAGTATGGGCATGGGAATGGTGTGAAACCATCCCCATGAGGGCCAGGAAGGCCCAGGCTGGACCCACCAGCCATGGAAGGGTTGTGGGACAGCCTTAGGGCAAAGATAAGGCTATTTTCAGGAGCATACAGCCTTTAAATGGCTGTAGGGCATGTATGGGGCAGCCCATACAGGCTGCCCAGCCTTGGGATTGTGGACAAAAGTTGTGTCTAGCCAATCAGAAGCAGGCGCATCACTTTCAGCCTGTTAGGAAAAAAAGGCAGTATTTTTTGGGATTTAATTCAGCATTTATTGTTGAATTTTCACCAGTCGTGGGACATAGCCTGTTTTTCAGCTGGCCGACTGCTCCTGAGGAGGAGTATAAATAGTGGAGGCCATAATCCCATCATTCATCTCATTTTTCACCAAGTGCTCAAGCAAACCAAGGGGCCAAGACAGCCAAGGGCTTGCTAACGCAAAGGGGTGAAGGATTCAGGTCAAGGGCAGGATTTTCCAGCCAAGAAAAGGTCAAGTTTTCTGTATTTGTTTTCAGATTTACATCATTCTAATAAAGCAAATACACCATCCGTGGTGGGGGCCCTACAGAGGGTAATTGGGACCCAATACTGTGTCCTCTCCATCTCCCCCTTCTCTCTCTATTTTCTGCACATCTTCTTTTAGTTTGTGCGTTAATTTCCGTCGCGAAAAGAGTGCTGATTTCTGAGTTTTGAAGTACCGATCCTTCTCCGAAGCTTCCGCATATTACACGTGATCATCTTGGTGTTGAAGTTTCTTTGGCAATGTATTGATTTGGGGCGGCTTGGTTTCTTGGTTTGGCTTGTCGGGACATTTTACAACCGTGTGTCCCTTCTTCCCACATTGGAAACACTTTCCTTCCTTGAGTATCATTCTCTTCAAGTTGCTTCTGGGACTTCTTTTGGAAGAGTGGAGGCTTATCCCCACTCCTATCCTTCTTCTCTTGTGGGTCGTTCTTTAATTGAGATCTTGCTTTGAACTGTTGGAATACGCAGCGGATATTAGACTAACAACTGAGAGCCACAACGTAGCAAGACACCACGATGAAGATGAGCAAACACAAGAGAACCACCAGCCTGAAAACGCAGGACTGTGTGGAAGAACAAACGCAGAAGAGAGAGTGAGAAGCTGTATGGTTTCTACTCTATATGCAAGATCTGGTACAATACCCAATGACCAAAAGGTGCGGGCAGGGGTGGTATTTAGACCACCCCCCTATGCTGGTTGGCCAGCTATAAACCAGCCGACAGCAGCCATGAGTCCACGACTAGGAAAAGTCCTCCAGTCGGCCAGCATACCAAGTCGGCCAGGACACATCTAGGCCAGAACTGATAGCCCCCCCACGACCAGTAAAATAGGAAAAATATGGGGGGATGGGAAAAAGGTACACGGCGGGCACACCTACTGTTACATGCGGAAGCTCTGAGATGCTTCTTTCAGCCCTAAACACCATCTAGAACATGCTGATGTGAAAACGCAGACAGAAGGGAGAGTAGAGAGAGAGAGAGCTGGAAATTCAGTATTTCATATGGTACAAAAAGGTACATAGCTCCTTGCAGCCATAGGCTGCCCTGAAAAGGTAGAAAAATACCTAACAAACTCCTAGTACTATGACCCAGCCAACAAGGGGCTGAATGGTCACAACAATGAGCACCTAAGCCTTATATAGACTGGAGATTATCTGATAGACTGGCCGACTGCTGGTCGGCTAGGTCCTGGACAAATAAATCACATAAATGCTACAGCCGACAGGAATATTCCTTGTCCCTGTGCACATGACATCCCGCTGTGCTAAACTTGATGACGAGATTCCAATCTGCTTCTTGGATGACTGTCATCATCCCATTCTATTCCCGGAGTCCCTCTACCTCTGATCCTCAAAGTGTATCACCCGTGTGAGTGGTCTGAATCCCTCTCGAAAGAGGCGGTGGAATCTCCCTTGTATCTCATAGTAAGCCGGGCAATTGAACATATAATGGACCTCATCCTCTATTGCTCCTGTGATGCATATTGTGCATGTCCTCTCCTCATATGGGATATCCTCAGCTCTACTAGTCTCTACTCAACATCAAGAATCAAGATCTGGATTTCATCATCAATAATGGCAACTACTCAATAATGGCACTCACAGTGATCACAAAAAGTATGAATCCTGAGTTGATACAAAAAAAGTAAACAGAAGTCTAAAATACACAAAGTAAAGCATACTGAAGCCTGATAGATGCAATCTTGCATGAATGATGACAAATAGTAAACTAGAGGAGCTTGATAGCCCCAAATACTAGAGTCCTCAATATGGAGTGTGGGCACTGCCAACTGGGCACTCAATCCTCAACATCCTCGATGTCCTCATCAGTAGTCTCCTCAGTAGACTCAATGTCACTCTCAGAAGAGGATGATGCTGGCTCGGTTGCCGCACTCGTCTGAGTTGCTGCACTAGTACTAGCACCTCTTGATAATGCTACTGTAGATGCTCGTGTGCCATGAGCAGGTGCCATCAACTCCTCATACAACATGGCATATATGTCGCACTCCTCATGAGAAATCTCTAGGACATCTTTCATCTTCTCAATGTTGATTTTATCGACATTGACCTAGCGAGGCTCTATCGGATTACCCAATTGCTTAATTAGGCGGAGATTGCAATGGCAATACACCAAGCGCTCCAATTGAGCAGTAGACAACCTGTTCCTTTTCTTTGTATGAGGGCCCATGTGCTCCAGTTCCTCTCAACAGGACCCGAATTGCAATCCTGTGAGAGGACTCAAAATGGCGAGGCGTTTCTGCCATTAAAATACAGAAACTTTGTAACTATAGTGTACTAAAGTCTAAGTATAATCATCATTGATCAATGTATTATATAAATAACAGACTTGTCTTTTAGAGTTGTACTCACCAAGTGAGGGCTACTGATCCCATACTTCTCCCACCATGAGATTGGCTGAAGCTGTGTCTCGCACATGCATGCAGTCTGTCTACCAAATGCGTGAGTGGCATTCCGATACACTAGCCGCTCATCCTCCAAGCGTCTCATGAGCTCCACGTCTCCTCCTGTCCATTTCTAAATGTAATCTTGCCATTCATCTTCCAACTCTTCATTAATATACTGCGCCTCACTACGCTAGAGAGGGTGCAATATGTGGGCAACCGCGTGGATTGGTCTATGGAACCAATCCCAGTGGTCATTCCAAACCCGTCAAATGTCCTCAACCCTAAAAATTAGTCATGAATGATCAAAGCTATTAGCTCACTCCTATAGGCTACGATAGATCATAGTACGATACAAGAAGGCAACTAGTTGGAAGTTCAGTACCTCTCATCTGTCAAGAGAGTGCATCGGTTAAGAGTCTCCATTCAATCTGCGGGAACTCATCCTCTAGCATTCGTCCCATAGAGACATAGTTGCTACCATTATCAGTGTGACCACCTGCACTGTTTTGTGTGCCTATCTCGATGATAGCCTCGCGGAGGCGTGACCATATAAATGCTCTTGTCACCATTGTCCCAGGCATAGATGCATCAATGGCATGCAAAAACATAGTGCCCTTGCAAGAGGACACTAAAATATTGTACACATTCCTCTTGCGTATATCTGACCACCCGTCACATAACAATGTGCAACCATACTTGCTCCAAGTGGCTTTTAATGGCTCCATCTCCACCTCCACTGCTTGTTGCTCTCTTCTGAGCTCTTTAGTGCGCAAGGTCTCATAGGAGGGTCCCTCCCACTCACATCCAATGTGGCTGATTGCCCTCATGGCCTTTTTCCATCGTGGTGTGCGCACAATGTGAAAAGACAAAGCACATTGGATGAAAAGCCTAGTGAGTTCCCTAGTTGCATCTTTAATTGCCTGCTTTTGCATGCTTGCTTGAATGCTTGCTCTCTTTAGAGAGGCTTTGGGTGTTGCATGCAAAGGGGTTCGTGTTGCCGTGGGAGTGGAACTACCAGCACCCCCAAATCCTGCTTGGCTCTGTGCATCTTCCTCTGAACCCAACTGTGTTCTCTTTGATGCATCACATGTATCCTCACTAGCCCCAATATCCTCAAGCATAGGCTCACGACCGTGTCCTGCAAGTTGCCGTCTTTTCCATTCTTGTAGCTTGGCTTTGATGTTTGCAAGCACAAGTTTGCATGCACCAATGCCTTCCTCGGTTAAACTTGTGAAATGGGCCTTAACACAGATTATGGACCCTCTTGAGTAAACCCCGCAAAACTTGCATTTCCACTTTTGTGTGCTTGAACCACCATATTTAGATACAGGAGTGACATGGGCCCACATGGCATCCTTAGTGCGAGGCATCTTGACAAAAGCATGGCTGGATTGGGACCCTGGCATGAAAACCCCCAAATTTCAAAATTTGTGTGTTTTTTACAAAATCGAAGAAAAAAAAGCACAAATCAACACAACCAACCTGAGAGATGGCGGGCACGGAACCTCGGAAGTGCGGGAGGAGCTGGTAGGAGCTGATTTGTGCAAGCCAAGAGCTCCTTCAATTAGTTTTCCAATCGCTTGTAGAAGTTTTTTTTCTTCGAAAAACGTGCTCTCTGGATAGAAAACGTTGAAAATCGTAGGTTTTCCCAGGCAACATGAAAGAAACGTGTAAACGTTTCGTTTCATTCAGATGGAATGAAACATGTTTCATTGCAACTATGCTCTCTGGATAGAAAACGTTGAAAATCGTAGGTTTTCCCAGGCAACATGAAAGAAACGCGTAAACGTTTCATTTCATTCAGATGGAATGAAACATGTTTCATTGCAACTATGCTCACATGGGACTAGTTTCCATGCCAGCTTCTACACCTTGTTCAGAAATGTCCGCGTGGCATCCAAGTGCGGGATGCACATGACAATTTAAAAACAACCTAGGGCTACCGCCTAGCTACATGCAAATCCTAACACACATGAGTTTTTGGCTATGCCATTTGGGCTAACCAATGCTCCAGCGACATTTATGATGCTGATGGACAGCATTTTCTTTCTTTTTCTCCTTCTCGAGCTTTTTCTTGCACTCATTTATGTAGTGCCTTGGTTTCCGACAATAGTGACACTTGCCTTTCTTTTTAGGCTTATCACCTTCTTTCTCTGCATCCTTAACTGCGGATTCTGATTTTGGCTTATAGCCCCACCATGCGAAGAAGCTTTATCTTTGCCTTTCTGACTGGCAACAACAAAAGCTTGGTCACCAACTCGCATAATAGATATGTTTTGCCTAGAGTGCCCTTCTAGCAAGAGTACTGAAACCAGCTCGGCGAAGGAACCGACCTCAGATAAGAAGGGGAAGCAACACGTGGTCACCTGGCAAGAACATCATAAAATCTAGATGGGAGTGTCCGATTGGGTGGAATAGCAGTAGGCCAAAGAGGCGCTACGAAAAAAGGAGCTGGAAAAGCTCCTTTTTCGTAGGCCAAAGAGGCGCTACGAAAAAAGGAGCTGGAAAAGCTCATGCAGAGCTATCGCGACAAGAATCACAATTCACTGTCCTAGAGATGAACACGTAAGAGGATGGCAAATATCCTAGCTATAGTGGAGATGCAATGGCCAAACTAAGGTGCAGAGACACCATGGCCCAGAAGGATGTGCTGAAGCACAGCAACGGGTAGCTTACCCATGTAGGCTCACAAAAGCACTATAGAGAACCCGGGTATGTATTGGTTGAGTACCTTTCATATTATGTGTACTCTTATTCTTGTATATGGTGTGTTGAGTGTTGAGTAGAGAAGAAGAAGATTTTCAGCCTCTCACCTTGTGTGTTCTCTATTAGGGTTTTGTGAGTGTGTGTGTGTGCTTGCAAGAGCTCAAGCTCTCTTCCCCCCTGCATCTTTTCATGGTATCAGAGCCTGGTTCGTGCTAAGGGCTGAGCTGCAAGCAAGAGAACCACAGGAAGCGGTACGAGGGTAAGAGCTTCAACTACTCTTCCCTATTTGTGTTGGTGACTACACCCTTGTCAAGAGCTCTACGGGAGGCACCGGCAATGATCTCTGATTGAGGAGCTTTCTTCGCGGGAGTAAAGCTATAGGGCAACTATATTGTCCTATCGGGTAGAATTTTCTGGGCCGAAAACGCGTTTCGGGCGCGTCTAGACCTCCGTTTTTCAGAAAGCAGGCGATTTCGAGCACTGCGGGTAAGTCATCGATTCTCTGCAGAACTCTGTTTTAAGAACTGCAGGAAGACAGATTGACTGTGCAGACACTGTGGGTGCTGCAAAGAGGTCTACAGTTGCCATTGGGTGTATGTATGCACATTGAAGGCACTGGTTGTGACATTTGAGAGTACTACAGTACCGCTGCAGAAAATACAGCATTTGTGCAAGAAAAACCAGAGTGCAGTTTCTGGTAAAATTGTGTGTTTGGCAAGATGTCTAATGATGGCATAACACAAATTGTGGCTGAGAAGCTGGATAAGAATTGAGGTTCAGGTTGACAAATTTCCTGATGGGAAAAGGCTATTGGGACTACATAGAAGGTGAGCATGAAGAGGCACCAGAGATACCGGATATAAATCCGACTACTGCAGATGTGAAAGAGTTTAAAGACTGGAACCAAGGAGCCAGGAAGGTTATGTATTGGCTTTCCATTAGTATACAGGACACCATGATTGGGCACATTCAGGATGCCAAGTCCCCCAAGGAGGCGTGGGACACCTTGGTAAAGCTTTATGAAACAAATACCAAGGCACGTAAGATACAGTTGAAGAATGAACTTCATACTGTGGAGAAAAAGAGCATGTCTATGAATGATTATGCGTTGAAGATAAAGGGTATTGTGGTGTGTCAGTAGATGATGATGATAAGGTGGAGGTCTGTCTACGTGGTCTCGGGCCACAATACAAGGTGTTCAAGACGTCTATTCAGACTCGGGAAAACATTCCCAACTTTACAGATTTGGTGTCTATGCTGATTATCGAAGAGAAGAGCTTGGATGAAGACCAACAGTCTTCACAAAGCAAAAACAGTTCAGAGCAATAGGCCTTCTACACGAGTTCAGGAAGAGGACGAGGTAGAGGAGGCCGTGGACGCGGTCAAGGAGGTGGCCGAACAGGCAATCAGAATTATGTCCAGCAGCAGCAGCAACAACAACAGTCCCAGAATCAACAACAACAACAACAACACGCAGGTGGAAGAGGCAAATTCAGAGGCAGGGGGAGTCAAAGAGGCCGTGGAAATTAGCAAAGGTAATATAATGATGCACATGAATGCTATTATTGTGGTAAGCCTGGACATGTGCAGGCAGAATGTTATAAGAAGCAAGCTGACATGCAGAATGGGAAAGTGCAGCAAAACAACTATGCATCCTCGAGCAGAAATAATGAGGATAATGAAAGGTTGTTTGTTATGCAGCATGTCGTGAATGCCAGGTCTGAAAATGTTGATGCAGCACAAAAAGATAATGTATGGTATGTGGATTCAAGCGCTTCGAACCACATGACAAGTCATGGAGAGTGGTTCAAGGAGATGAAAAACCCGAAAAGACCAGGTTTTGTGGAAACAGGGGATGACACTGCTCATCCAATTGCCCACGTTGGAGATGTTCCATTGTCTATGCAGGATGGCAAAGTGAAGTACCTTGCAGATGTACTTCATGTACCGAACATAACAAAGAATCTAGTTTCAGTTGGCCAGATGATTGAGCAGGGTTTGCAGGTTCGGTTTAACCCTGATGGATGTTATGTTGAAGATTTTAAAGACAAGTGTAGGTTGGTTGCAGAAGGCAACAGAGTGGGCAGAATGTTTACATTAAATGTAGACATGCCTGAAATGAGTGCTGCGATGTTTGCAAATGGTTCAGGAATTGTTGCAGACACAGACATTTGGCATAAAAGGATTGGACATGTGAATGTGCAGAGATTGAAGTCTATGCAGACTAAAGGAATTGTGACAGGGCTGCCAAAATTTAAAGTGGAAGGTATGCAGAAAATATATGAAGCATGCCAATTTGGGAAGCAAACAAAGCATGTGTTTCCACGTAACAGATATGTGAGCAGAAATGCACTAGATATTGTGCATTCAGATGTATGGGGTCCTACAAAGACCATATCTATGGGAGGCTGCAGGTATTATGTGACTTTCATTGATGACCACACAAGGAAAGTGTGGGTATATTTCATGAAAGAGAAGAGTGAGGTGTTCACTCACTTTCAAAATTTCAGAGTTTTGGTTGAAAAGCAAACAGGGAAATATGTAAAGTGGGGAGAGTACTTCTCCAATGAGTTCTCTGAATTTTTGAAGAAGAATGGTATTCGGAGACAGTTTACATGCAAATACACTCCGCAGCAAAATGGAGTTGCTGAGCGGAAAAACAGGCACATTGCTGAGATTACGCGGGCATGATGGAAGAGAAAAATATGCCGCATAGCTATTGGGTTGAGGCTGTTTCTACATCAGTATACATCATGAACAGGACTCCAACTGCAGCCATATATGATGTAACTCCAGAGGAGAGGTTTACTGGCAGAAAATCAGATTTGTCTCATCTGAAAGTCTTTGGATGCATTGCATATGTGCATGTGCCAGATGAGCTGAGAACTAAGCTAGATTCGAAAGCTAAAAATGTGTGTTTATTGGATATTCCCTTGAGCAAAAGGGATACAGGTGTTATAACCTTGCTACACGTGAGTTGAGGGTAAGCAAGGATGTTGTTTTTGATGAGATGAGCAGCTGGTATGCTGCTGAAAAAGAAGCTGTTGGGGCTGATGTGAGTGGAAGTGTGGTTGCACAGAATGCAGGTCAGGAATCACAGTCTTTGAGTGGACCAGGAGAGTCCTCATCTAGTGGGTCTATTGATAGACCATGGAGTGGCAGGCTGCGTCATAATACCAGCCCTGCAAATGTGATTACTACATCACGTAAAGGAAAAGAGAAAGTGGTTGAGCCCCTTGGTATGCCTGACATTTCTACAGGACATTCTCATGTTGATGGAGAGTCTAGTGGCTCATATATGAGCCTTGATGAGGAGCTTGGGATCCCAGCTATGAGAACACCTGGTGTAAAGAAGGCTATGGAAGCCATGAATGAGAAGCTGCAAAGATCTGGGAGAGTGAAAAATCCTGTGCAGAGATTTACCTATGATGGTTATGTGGCACATCACTATGCATATATGGCAAAGGTTGTGCAGGTTGTTGAGCCCACATGCATTGATGAGGCTGTTGAAAATGTGTATTGGGAGAAAGCCATGGATGAGGAGATGGATGCACTATATGGAAATGAAACTTGGGATTTAGTGCAATTGCCTGAAGGCAAGAAAGCCATTGGATGCAAGTGGGTGTACAAAGTTAAACATAACAGTGATGGAAGCATAAACAGGTACAAGGCTAGATTGGTAGCCAAAGGATATGCGTAGACATATGGGATTGATTATGAGGAAACTTTCAGCCCAGTTGCCAAGATGGCAACAGTGAGAGTTGTGATAGCAGTGGTTGCGTCAAAGTAATGGTCTTTACATCAGATGGATGTAAAGAATGCATTCTTGCATGGGGATTTGCAAGAAGAGGTGTATATGGTGCAGCCACCTGGTTATGAGGATGTGGGTCACCCCGAGCATGTTTGTAGGTTGAAGAAAGCCTTGTATGGCTTAAAGCAAGCACCAAGAGCATGGTCTGACAAGATTTCTGAATATCTTGTCACTTATGGCTTTCATGTAGCCAATGCAGATTTCTCATTGTATTATGTGAGACATGGTGATAGAGGAGTTGTGCTTGTTGTCATCTATGTGGATGACTTAATCATTACGGGGGACCATGATGCAGAGATCTTTGATGTAAAGATCTTGCTAAGACAAAAGTTTGAGATGAAGGATCTGGGGGAGCTCAGATATTTCTTGGGCATTGAGGTGATTGGGTCACCACATGGTATTGGATTACTGCAGAGACAGTATGGCTTGGACATGTTGTCCAAGTACGGTATGACAGGCTGTAAGCCTATTTCTGTGCCATTGGATCAGAATGGCAAGTTGAGTGCAGATTCAGGAGAGATCTTGGAGGATCCTACTATGTATAGGCGCATAGTAGGAAGTTTGATCTACATGATGATCACCAGACCAGATTTGAGCTATGCTGTTGGGTTGGTGAGTCAGTTTATGCAGGTTCCACGGAAACCGCATTTGGATGCAGTGAGACACATACTGAGGTATGTGAAGTCTACTTTGCATTGTGGACTATTCTATGAGACTGGAACAGAGATATGTGTACATGGGTACACAGATGCTGATTGGGCTGGTAGTATTTCAGATAGAAGATCTACCAGTGGATTCATGTTTTCTTTGGGGAGTGCTGTGGTGACTTGGAGCAGCAAGAAGCAGCCTACGGTTGCTCTATCGAGTACAGAGGCCGAGTACAGAGGAGCTGCTATGGCAGCATGTGAGGTAGCTTGGTTGAGAAAGCTACTTGCAGATTTGGGTCTATCAGTGGATAGACAAGTTGTCATTTTCTGTGACAACATTAGAAGTATACAATTGGCCAGGAACCTAGTCTTTCATGCTCGTACGAAGCACATAGAGGTCCACTACCACTTTGTCAGAGAGAAGGTCTTGGCAGGAGACCTTGACCTTGTTTATGTCAGCACAGAGGATCAGGTAGCTGACATCTTCACCAAAGCATTGGGTACAGAGAAGCTCCGCAGATTCAGGGCTTCGCTTGGTGTACATGAGATGGAGTTGAGCTCGAGGGGGAGTGTTGAGATATCAAGCTCGTCTAGTGAGGCGGTGGACACTGACCCGCCTAGGGGATAGGCCCCACACTTACACCACAGGCATGGTTGGTGAGATCTTGGGTGATATGCGGCCAGTGGGATGACAGGCTGTGTGACAACCACTCTAGAGAGAACTGGCATAGTTATAGCGCCAGCTCATTTAGTCGGGTTCACACTATAGAGAACCCGAGTATGTATTGGTTGAGTACCTTTCATATTATGTGTACTCTTATTCTTGTATATGGTATGTTGAGTGTTGAGTAGAGAAGAAGAAGATTTTCAGCCTCTCACCTTGTGTGTTCTCTATTAGGGTTTTGTGAGTGTGTGTGTGTGCTTGCAAGAGCTCAAGCTCTCTTCCCCCCTGCATCTTTCAGAACCCATCTCAACCAAAAGTAGCCAAAGGTGTGTGTGCTTGCAAGAGCTCAAGCTCTCTTCCCCCCTGCATCTTTTCAGAACCCATCTCAACCAAAAGTAGCCAAAGGTGTCAACATGCTAGTAGCCAAAGGTTTTGTGAGTGTGTGTGTGTGCTTGCAAGAGCTCAAGCTCTCTTCCCCCCTGCATCTTTTCAGAACCCATCCCAACCAAAAGTAGCCAAAGGTGTCAACATGCTAGAAGGACTGGATATGGATGAAGAAGAGAAAAAGAAGAGAAATACCTCCAGCAAAATGCCAATATGATCAGCTTGTTTGAGGTTGATGGGATCAGCATCATGAAGGGGTACCACCCAACCTGGAATCACCGGAATGAGGCATAAGAGACTTAGCAGGCCCATGAATTTTATGAGAAGGATTGGTAGATGATGACAGTGTACAAAGCCTCCAACAAATTATTGCGACAGAGAAGGCCTTTGAAAGGGACCTAAAGCAGTCCAAATGGGTCAAGATAGATGAGCTGATCAAAATGAATCTGGGTACAAAGGTAGACCCAAAGCTTGTCCGAGTCAATGCTAAATTGGATACTGCATTCCGGGAGGAGTTTTGGGGAATGCTCACTTCCTTCAAGGATGTATTTGCATGGAGCTACACTGAGATGAAAGGGATTGACCCCCAATTATACCAGCATCAGACCAATTAGAGGGAGGAAATAGTTCCAATCTGGCAACAAAGATATCAGATGAACCTGAACTATGCAAAAAGGGTGAAGGAGCTGGATAAGCTTTTACATGCCGGATTTATATATCCGATTGATCGAGCAACATGGGAGAAATCCAAGGGTTTGCATGGAAGATAGGAGAAGAAGATATCGTGAGAGCACAAAGCAAGAGCTTGAACATTGTAATGCAGAACGGGTTCAATTGATGTGGCTATCTTCGATCGTGATTATCCCCAAGAAAAATCAAAAGCTCAGGGTATGTGTGGACTACAAGAAGCTCGAAACCATATCAGACCCCTTCCCTCTACCGTCTCACAAACTCCCTATTGGATGCAGGCCGGCCATGAAATGTATTAATCTTGAATGGATTTAGTGGCTACAATTAGGTCTAGATGGCACTCAAGGATTGAGAGAAGACAACATTCATCACCAAATGGGATGCCTTCGCATCCAATGTGATGACCTTTGGGTTAAAGAATGCTTCAGCAATATTTCAGCAGTAGATGGTTCAAGAAATATTTTTGCAGAGCATTTGACAAGATTTATACGTGTGTTCATTGATGACTTCAGTGTCTTTTGGAAATCATGCCAACACTTAATGCACCTAGAGTTATGCTTGTCAAAATGTAGTGGTTCCAGACTAAGCCTAAACCTTGCAAAATGTGCATTTTACATCCAAAGCGGTACGCTCCTTGGCCACAAAGTATCTTAGGAAGGCATTGCAGTAGACCCAACAAAGGTGGAAGTGATTCGGAAATCTTTGGTTCCAATAAGTTTAAAGGAGCTGAGAAGGTTTTTGGGGCAAGTTCAATGGCATAGTGGAATGCTCTGATACTACCTAGCACAGGTAGCACGGCCATTCAACCAACAAAGCTAGCACATGTAAAGATGTCAACTAAAGGACACCAATTTAGAATGATCGGAGGAATGCTACATCATATTCAGGCGCCTCAAGGTGAACGAAGTCCAAGCACCCAATTGGGAATTGTTATTTCACTTATTCATGGATGCATCAGGGAGTGTCCTGATAACATAGAAAAGGTGGTTTTGTCCAGTTTACTATGCCAGCCAGAGATTATCAGATGTAGAGTGGAACTAATCCACCACCTAAAGGGAGACACTCAAGATGATCTACTCAGTTAGCAAGGTATGCCACTACCTGCTAGGGCAACAAATTTACTTTTCATGTGGATCACTCTGCGTTACTCTACCTAGTGGGGGGGAGATTGGCAAGAAAAATGGCTTGGTGGATGCTGATCCTATAGGAGTTCGATTTTATCATCGTTCACACACTAGGATCTAGCCATACAGTGGTGGATTACTCTTTCTGACTAGGAGACTAGGAAAGCCCCAATCGGAGGGCTGATGATTTACCAGATGTGAAGCTATTTGGAGCATAGGCAATCATGGCAATCCCTTCAACTTGGTACGATGAAATGTTGTAGTTTGTAGCCATGGGTATGATGGAGGATAACCTTTCTTAGAACCAAAGAACCTTTCTTAAAACCAAAGGAAGTAGTTAGATATCCAAAGCTGAAATTTCAAAGTGATAGTAGGACAACTGTATAAGAGGGGCATCTCGACCACATTCTCCATCTCGGTGCATCCCACCTCATGAACAGGAGGTTGTCCTCCGAGAAGCCCATCAGGGGATTAGCACAGTGGGGAAGTGACGTGGAGGAAGGTACTCCAAGCTGGTACTAGGAGATGCCTACAGATTGGCCAAGCAATGTGACATCTTCCAAAGGCTTGGCCAACCTACTTTGACAGAGATTAGATGCCTCACAACCCGATCCTTATGCTGGAGCCATTCCAAAAATGGGGGTTCAACTTTGTGGGTCCATTCAGGCCGCTAGCCCACCACCAATATATTCTGGTGGCCAACGGACTACTATGCCAAGTGGGTGGAAGCTAGAGCTCTTAAGGACAATACAAATAAGTTCACGGCAGCCAAGTTTCTCTATGAGATGAACAACGGGCAGGTTTGAATGTCCAATTGAGCTAGTCACACTGACTAGGGAAAGCATTTTGTGAATCACTTCATCTACCAAATGGTCATCCAGCACTTGATCATCCATAAGAATTCCACCGTCTATTATCACAGCCATCACTGTTTCTCTCACAAACCCACCTACTATTGCATCTCCTATTCTCACAACACATCGCTCTACCCACTTCAACATCTCACAGACATAGGCACCATGGTGACCTTTGACCCCTTCACCCACATCGCCACATATTTTGAAGGTGTACAAGCATGGCTGGTAAATACAGGGCTAGTAGAGTTCATGAACATGCCATGGCACATAATCCTAGTACACCATGTAGCCAAGAAGTTGTTAAATTGCTGAGGGGGAGCACCATAATCATGCTGCGAGGGGTGGAGACGCAATTTACCAAAATTTCGGTAGCAGAAAGGCTTAAGCTGCCCAGTTAAGGCCTCATCGAGATCTCCCTAGTGTAGCACAAGATTGCTACTTCAAGGAGAGAGTAAATGGAGAACATAGGCTAGCAACAAATAACCATAGTGCCACAAAGATAGCCTGCTATACAAAATGTTCTTAGATATGCTCTGGCTCTATAGAACAAGACACAACATATATCTGCACGGACGGGTTGGATAAGGAAAGATGAAAAGAGAAAATATGTAAACTAGGCATCTCTATGTTTCACAAAGTTGCTGAAAGAAGTGGGTCGCCTAGTAAAAAGCAACACCCACACCAAGGTGGGGCAACTACTCACAGTCCACTTCTCATTTGGCACACGACAAGCTGTAGGCAAATCCGCCGATGGAAGTAGAGGTGAAGGAGGAACAACAAAAAAGTGCCAAACCCTGCTGAGATGGCCAACTTGGAATGAACGGTCTCCTAGACCTCCGACAAAGGGAGAATCGGATAGCCATGACCTCATTATTCAAGAAAAATCTTGTTTTGGCCTTCCTCTTCTCCAAGGAAAAGAAGCAAAGGGTGCTGACGGGAGATTTTGAACTTTAAGAAGATGGCACCTCAACTGGGCCAAATCTCTCCAACCGAATTAGTGGTCGTCTCCAGCCCACCAATGGAGCCCTCCAAGCCACCCTAGACAATCAACTTCCCAATGGTAAGAAGATATGCAAAGTACCTATCTCGCTATTTTGAGGTAGAAGATCCATTGGGGACAAAGAAAGCAGAATCCTGAGAACACTCTGACTCAAAGAAATAGTCACAAGGCTCAAGCAAGAGAACACGACCCTCCGACAAACAAGTGGCGGAGACCCATCAGGAAATTGAAAATGCAAAGGAGGAGGGATTAAAAGCAGCCAATGTCTTTACAGGCTTCATGGACTTTGTCAAAGATGGATTAAAAGTAGCCAATGTCTTTACAGGCTTCATGGACTTTGTCAAAGATGGATTAAAAGCAGCCAATGTCTTTATAGGCTTCATGGACTTTGTCAAAAAAGGAGCACTTTATGGAGCGGACTTGGGTCATCTTCCTCAAGGCCCAACTCAAGTCTTACACCGCCACCTCCTCTAGCACCATCCAGGTTTATACGGAGAGACTGTTCAAGCTATCTGACACCTTACAAGAAGATGTGATCGCCTAATGGGATATTTGTTGAAATATACAAGTGAATAGGGTGTGTGCGGGAACAAGCCCTTCGCTAGAGGCTATAAAAGAGAATGTGTAAATGTGAGAGAACCTGTGAAAAGGTGAGAAGAATCTACTGGGAGAGGATAAAGGGTAGCATGAGGAGATTTAGGAGGTGTGGAGATATTCTGGGAGAGGTGGAGTGAATCAAGGAGAAATCAGTGGGATTAGATGCTTGGATGTAAACTCTATAAATTAAGGCATTGGCCTAATGAGAACTTGCTGGTTTTTGATTATCCATGCCTACATTAAGCTATTAATTAATTGCTCACTAATCACATCTAATCTCTTTGTTAATGATGTTGATTCTAGCATTTGATCCACCATAGCTCATCACATTGCTGTAATTTTAACATGGTATAAGAGCCTAGCCTAGAATCCATCAATTTGTGAGCCCATTATCTTGCTAGTCACCTGGCTAATTAGGATTAGTAGAAAATTAATATTTTCACCTCTTTTTCAACTAACTTCTGCACCACCGGAGGAGCTCCCTCTCCTTGTAGGCTCAACATTAGCTCAAATGCTTCTAGTCCAACATAGCTAACTCAGTGGCGCTCTAGCCAAGTGAATCAGCGCAGCAAATCGCTGACCACAGCTCCCGATTTTTGCAAATTTGTAGGCGCCATTTTTTTTAAGAAAAAATGAGATCTTGTCTTCTCCATTTGCAGTGGGTCTAATTCCTCTTAGCCCCAGGGGTTTTCAAGCATGCTCTACAAGCTGGTGAAGTCAGAATTTGATTTGATCAAGTCTATAGTGAGATCCAAGCTCTTCATCAAATCTGCAGGTGACTTTGGTAAAACAGAGATTAAGCATTCAATGTTTGGTCAAATCTTGTGTTTCTTGGCTTAATCCTCTACTTATGTAACCACCTAGACACAAGACTACCCTAAGCTTTGATACCACTATAACATGAATGAGGAAGCTTTTTGGCACAGAGACAAGGGCAAAGAGCCCTAGGCCAGGTAGGCTTTAGAAGGAACCACTCTACTCTAGATTATATCTTTACTCTTCGAGTCACTACTGTAACTATTTGGCCCTCCTAGCTCTTTTCACATGATGATACACACTCGACGGGTTGATGAAAGCATGGGAACATGGACCATTATGTTGGCACAAGGAAAAAGCACCAATTTTGGTCAAAAAGCAAGGAAAAGCAAAAAAGTCAAATTGAGTTGACCACGAGCCAAGGGCACCATTGGAAAGAGGAGACTGAGCCGGATCAAAAAGCTAAAAGCCTCTCTTCCAAAAAGCAGCTCTAGTCCCAAAAAACAAAGTCCTGAAGCTAGAAAAGCAATAATTCAAGTACTTTGGCAAAAGATGAGCAATATTTTATTATTATTAAAGTACTAAAGCAAAAAGTATTGCTTTTGGCAAAAAGCAAGGCCCTCCCCAAGTATAAAAGAAGCTAGAGCTCTCTTGTTTGGGTATCAAGTGTGGAGACTCCCAAACAAGGAGATCATCATCTTCAACCTCACCACCCTCTCCATCCGCCGGGTCAAGGGCTGCGCCTCCATCACTGCCGGACTCACATCTCTTGATGTGGGCATTTGGAAGGCCTTAGGCCACCCAAGAGGGGCTAGGAAGGCCCCAAGCCTTGCCCACCAGCCTTTGGAGGGTCTGGGCAGGCTGTAGGCCAGCCCAAGGGGCTTGGCTAGGCAGCTGACAGGCCCTAGGAGCCTTGCCCAGCCAGTTGGTCAAGCATGGGGACTGGCCATGCAGTCTGCGCAGGGCTGCCCAGCAGCCAGGAACATGTGCAGGGTGGCCGGCCAGCCCACCTCCTACACCATCTATAGGAGATAGGAGTCCCATCTGACATGGTTTGGACGAGTCCGTCCACCGGACGAGTGAGAGCCCTAGGAGGTACATCACAGGAAATTTCCAGCACTATTGGGGTGAAACACGGCTGCCCTCTATCACCCACTCTTTTCGGCCTCTACATTGATGAGATCTTGAGCTTCATTGAGGGATTAGGCGAGGCTGGTCCCACACTGGCAGGCATATTAATCCCCATATTACTTTATGCAGATGACATCGTCGTCCTCTCAGACACAGGTGAGGGGCTTCAGAGACAATTGGATGCCTTACAGGACTTTTGCACTCAACAGGACCTCTCTGTTAACCTTGGTAAAACCAAGGTAATGGTCTTCGATACCTCTTGCCCCTACACATCCAAATTGAGCTTCACATATAGAGGGGATCTTGGGGAGATTGTCTCATCCTATGTCTACCTTTGTGTCACTTTCAGTGGCCCATGCTTCACCATGCTTCCCATAGCACATGCCAGAGTGACACGGGGATATGCAGCCTTGAGCTTACTTGAGCGGTAGTGCTTCCAGCCACATTTCTAGGAACCTAGGGCGAAGGGATGGCTTTTTGACACCCTCGTCACTCCAGCCTTGATGTATGGAGCAGCCTTCTGGGGGGCAGATTTATCATATTAGGATTGGGAGCGAGTTGAGAGGCCCCAGGTCATGATGTTCTCCCATATGATCCACAGCAAACCATCAGTCCCACACTAGATTATCCAGGCAGAGTTTGCTGCAGCCCCGATGGAAGTGGATGCACTCTTCCAGACAGTTACATATCTCCATTGCATCAGTCACATGGATCCCCACAGGTACCCGAGGCTTGCCTTGGAGTCCTCAAGACAGCTAGCAGTCGAGGGCCACTCTAGAGTATGGTATGCACTAGTTTCCACTTGGTCATCAGTATATGGGCTCCGCATGGACCGCCTACCCCCCCCTTCAGTACAGTTTGGACTCTCCTTTTCTCTGGCTCTCTCACGAGGATACCAACCTGGTTATCCGGTTAGATCTTCTTAGCCTCTACACCCATTGCACATGGATCACACCTCTAGAGCTCCCCATGAAGATGCACTTCTACAGAGATCACTTTCTCACACTCACTGAGGATGGATTCATCCAGCAGCTGGGCTACTTGAGTGTTCACATGTCCCTTGCCATGCGGATTGCGATTGGCCAGATACGGGTTTCATCCCACCGCCTTAGAGTGGAGACAGGTAGAGTTGAGTGCATCTTCAGAGTGGAGAAGCTCATACGGAGACCCAGAGAGGAGAGGATCTGTCGATTATGCCACACAGAGGTTGAGACGGAGGAGCATTACATATGCCGCTGCCCAGTATACTATGGGATCCGTGGAGGTTTCACTATCTATTTCGTGAGGGATTTGGTCCACTGTCTAGGATCATTGACTTCCAGGACTAGTGTTACCTAGGCCTTTTCCTGCTTGAGCTCCGCAGACACAGGGACACCTTCTTGAGAGGGCTTCGACCCTAGCCACCCCGTCCCCTCCCTTGCGAGCCAACCATCACCAGTTTCTTCCAGACCCAGGAGGTGGAGGACACCGATATAGTGGATCTTGTGGACCCTCCTTGAGCTGATCCGGACCTACCTCGCCCAAGAGGAGTTACCTCGGACCAAGCCTCCGCACTCCAGCGTGCCCGACACCCCCGGCCGTCGGCCACGATCACCTCATCAACTTTGGATCGAGGACATGCTCCACCGCCATCAAGCTACCTTTCCACGTGACATAGCTGAGGGAGACCTCTCGACCATACTCCTTAGCACCATGCTTGATATTTTGGAGAGTGGTATACCATCTACTCGGAGCGAATGCTGCTCTCATGTTTCTATGTTCTTAGTATTCCATGGTGAGTTTCCATGGACAGTTTTGTATCACCCCAACGAGATAGCTATGTTCTTAGTATTCCATGATGAATTTCCATGGACAGTTTTGTATCACCCCAGTGAGATAGTTATGTTTATGTTTTCTTTCTATTTTATTTTCCATTCCATGATGAGATATGCTATGGACATTATTGTATCACTTTGGTCTCATAGGCCCATTGGGTCTTTAGTAGACGCTTAATATATCTTTCTTTCTTTCTTTCTTTCTCTCTCAACTGAGATGCGACAAGAGATGGAAGCCTGGAAGGACGCATGCCTGGTTGCATGCATGGAGAAATGTATGGAATTATGCAAGGAAGAGATCCACAAGCGTGGCAAAGAGGAAGGAGAAATAGCTACACAAGAAGCCCTTGCTCTAGAGATTACCTAGTTGCGAGATGCCAATGCCAAACTTGAGGTGGAACTAGAGAAGGCTAGGAAGGCAATCACAACAGAGATTCAAGAGGCCAAATCAGGATTCTGGGAGGAGCATGCAAGCCTCCGAAAAGACATGGAAGTAACCAAAGAAGAGGTTGGAGAAACCTCCAAATGGGTTGAGGTTGTGAAAAAGCAAAAAACAGTCCACACCCTGAATGCCACAACCATCATGACAGCCATGCTTGAGGAAGCGAAGCGTCGCCAATCTAGGGCTCTACATGTGCGAGTAACAGGCTTGCAAGGGGGCAACTCACCCAAAGAGGACGGTGAGACTTTATGTAGACAGATGGGCCTCACTGACACCCCTTTTGTAGATGCTTGGCGAGCCGGGAAGGACTTGACGAGGGAGAGGCCTCTAATGCTCAAGTTCAAAGATACGGAGTCCCGTTTGGCTTTCTTGAAGAAGAGGGCCACCCAGTGAACCACCAAAATATACCTTGGAGATGACCTCACCCCCCTATAGGTGGAACACAGGAAAGCCGGGATGGTTCAGGTTATGGAAGCCCGCAAGGCAAGAAAATGGGCTGTTTATTGTGATGATCGAGTCATCATCATGGATAAATGTCCCACATGACGGTGCGGGGCCTATGAGACCATAGATGCATTGAGGATGGGAGTATGGAATTGCAATGGAACTCTATGGTCAGACACATGAGGCTTTATAGAGACTTACACAGATAGGGATATTATCTTCTACACAGAAACGCATCAAAGTCCTGAGAGAGGGCTACCCAAAGTGGAGGGTTAGACAGGGGAATTAGCTTTCAGAGGACAAACACGCACCACTTGGCTTGGGAGGAGTGGCATGCTTGTTTCACCTCTCATTTGAGAGGCATGCTCACAATGGTTAGACACGATTAGGAGGCTTGTTTTATTTGGATGCGATTAGCCAGGCCTGGCTTGAGAGTGATGCATATTGCAGTATGCTACTTCCCACCAGAGAAATCAGAATATGCATGCAGGTTGACACCGAAAGGGGAGACTCCCTATACGCCATTATTTGCAGACATTGCAGAGTTCTCCCAGCAAGGAGAGGTCCTCCTATTAGGGGACTTTAATGCACGAACAAAAGGGGAACAAATGCAGCCATATGGCTTCCAAGGAGATGCCATTATGTTGTCAGAAATTGACTTGGTTGAGATGGGCCTCTAGAGGGCCAACCAAGATATGGGGAATGCAACATCATATGCTAAACACTTCTTGGAGATGGGGGCTATGCATGAGCTGGTTATATATAATGGATTGTCCAGATGGCCATGGTCGGACAGCCTTAATCTTTTCTGCATGGGGGAGGCACTAGTACAGTGGATTACCTCATGGGATCTCCCGCTCTTATGCCACACATCTCAGACTTCACCATCCCTCCTCCTCTCATACTAGCTGACCACGCATTACTTTCTGTAACGATCTCATGCCCCATCTTACCGCCCACACCCACACCCCCTGTCACCACCTTCACCCGGATTCATTTCCATCATGATCTCGACCACATCTATGAGGACCACCTCTCCCGCCACATTTCAGCTCTCGACTTATCCCTCCCTATCTCGACCATCACATCCCAACTTTCCTCCATCATCCATGACTCCGCCCACGCTAGCTTCCCCTACACTACATGCTCCACAGCAAGTTTGCCAGTGGGATCCCAACCCCAGAATGGATGGTATGATGAAGAGTGCAAAACCACTAGGCTTCGTGAAACCGGCCTTCAGAAATTTGATGGGCGGTGAAACAAACACTCGCACACAAAACACTTCAACACCCTTGAGGACCTGGAAAAGGAAAACAAATAGGGGGAGCTAGAGTGCTCCTGCAAATAGTACAAGGACACTGATTGGCCCCAAAACGCAGTGGCGCCCCTTGCGATATTTCTTTACTTGATCAAATTTGAGTACAAAGTACAACTTGTAGAATCCTCCACCAATAGGATGCCTTATAGTTTCACCCAGGACTTCCAAATAAGAACTCTCGTTATTACAACACAGCATACCATGGAGAAGGCATACCTGTCCAACACCTAGGTCCTTGCTTGAAAAGGTCTTCTCCATCTCTACCATGGATCTCTCAAACCCTTTCCCAAACGGCAGTAGGACTGTACCAAACCATATGTCCTTTCCTACAGTCTCAGCTTGCATGTAACCTCGAGAAGACTACAACTTGTTCGCATGAATCCAAAGACATGTTCTCCACATGAAACCAAAGACTTGTTTCTACCTGAAACCAAAGACCTGTATCCCATAAACCATAGGCCTGTTTCCTCGAAACCAAAGTCCTGTTTCCTCTCGAAAAATCCAGAGAGACACCATCCAAGCACGGTGCCAAAACCCAGCTTGTTTTCCATAGCACCAAGCGAGAGAAAAATGGAGAACCTGTAAGCAAATCCTTGGAACATATATAAGTTCAACACGAAGAGAAATCACACCATCTCTCCCATGAACATCGTCCTGTGTATCTGTAGCTTGTTCTCTTGTTTCAGAGTCTCTCATACTTCCATGGTACACAAAAGAGAAAACACACCAGGCTCTTATGATGAGAGAGAGAGAGAGAGAGAGAGAGAGAGAGAGAGAGAGAGGTTTCTGTAACGGGAGGCGGACGCGTGTATTGGAATCGTATAAATGTGAACAAGATTCTGAGCACTTAACACTTGAGCATTACAACCACAAAGCTGAAAATGACAGTACACCACATAAAGGGGCCGATGATAGGCTGACCCCCCCCCCCCTTAGGTTATATTACCAAAAGAGTCTGCAAAGTACAAGATTACGGGTGCCTGGGGATTCACCACCAGCCTGCACCTGATTCTTCCAAATACATTATGAATGAATACATTTCAAACAAGAGAATCTGTAGGTACGCCCTACACACAGGTACATCCGCCCTGCACAAGCCTCTTCACAGGTACATCCGCCCTACACAAGAGTATCACAGTCCTCACAGGTACTCCGCCCTGAACAAGATGTAAATGGATCTTTAGGCCCTGTTTCCACGCGAGAAACTGATCCAAAAACCTGTGTTCTCCGCGAGCAAGTGTCCCCAATGCTTGCCCTAAGCACCTGCTATACCAGGAATCCTTGAGACACATCCATGCTCACATATTCCATTGCTGTCCGGCCTGTTTTGTGCAATAACCAGTCCAAAACAGCAACTTTTTGTCGCGAGAAATCCACCTGTAAAGGGTCCTACAGCCCTGTGGAGGTCCCTAGAGCTGTCCTGTACTGTCCAAGTTGACTTTGGACACCTGTAACCAGCCCAAAACTCGCAATAACCAGAAATTGCAGGTCGGAAATTTACCAACCAGCCCTTTAGAAGAGTGTGGGGATCGTTGTCCAAGCTTGTGTGAGTCCGGGAAGCAAGCAACCAGCCCTGTAGCAACTCCCAAAGCTCCAACCAGCTCTCCAATATGTTGAATAATGAATAAAACAGCCCAAGAGGGCCTCTTGAGGGAGGCGCCTTTTTCCAGTGCCACCTAAGGGACCTGGTGGGTACACATACTGGCTGACATGTGTCCCCATAAGGTGTCCAGGTAGGTGTCCAGCCAATAGTGCTCCATTTGTCCTGTTTGTATAAGTTTAGGTCCAACCAAATGGGAAATGGCCATAAGCTGTTCGGACTTCATTAATTTTGGTCCAACCAAATGCGAACGCATTATAAGTTGTCCGGCCACTTATTAATGAGTGTGGACCTGCAAACCAATAAACCTTAGTAGTAAATGAAGTAAGCTGTAAATTGAGTGTGGACGCACTTACCACCTGCAAAACCCATAAGCCCACAGTTTTAGGCCCAAACAGGAGTGCACACACGTGTCCACAAGGTGCCCGGGCGTCCCCGGTCCCTCGGACTTCACAAGACAAAATAACAAACATTGTCCAGGCAGCAAGACAATGTCACACAAAGTAAAATAAAGTTATGGCATGCATCATTTATGCATTGTGCACATGTAAAATTGGAGAACCACCTATCATCATTCTTCTACTTGAAAATATTCCGCCTGCCATCATAACACACCATGTGTGCATGGCCGGAATCCACACGGGCACCGCCCGAAAGTCCACAAATGTCCTGCCATGTCCTTGGACTCATATGCATCCATTCATATGATCCATACACATGCCCAGGTATAATACATACATGCATCCGCATGTTTCTAGGCCTGACACGCATCCGCATGTCCCTGGAATATAGGGGTTTGTGACATCCCCCCGGCTTCTAATCAGTTGACCACAACTGAAAAGCCTCGAGATAGGCCTTCAAAAGATCTGGGTTATCCTCGAAGTAGGCCTCATCCATCCATTTCGCATCCAAAGCTGAATAATTCTTGAACTTCACAAGGTACCTACGAACAAGTTTGCCTCCCGCAAGCTTTCGTTCCTTGTGAAAAACAATCTCTTCAGGTTGAAGAATCTCTTCCAGCTCATCCACCTCGGGTGGGTCTTCCAAAACCGGCTCAAACGGTGTCGGTCCCACATAAGGCCTCAATAGGCTCGCATGAAAAGCATTATGCATGTTCCAATGATCTGGGAGTACAAGCCGAAATGCAACATCATTGATCTTCTCCAAGATCTGAAAAGGTCCATAGTACCTGTTGGAAAGCTTAGGGTACTTTCCCTCTTTCCCTGGCCTCTTCCGAAGGCGTGCCTTTTCAAATTTCAGCAAGACCCAATCACCTTGTTTGAATTGTACATCCCTTCTATGCTTATCAGCTGCCTTTTTATTCTTGGTTTGAGACCTCTCTATGGCTGTCCGTACCTGTGCAAATGCAGTATCCAAGTTTCTGACATACTCATCTGCTGCAAAAATCTCATCCTTTGTACGAAGGATGGGTGGTAGTACCACCTTGCCATAGATAATCTCAAAGGGCGCCTTGCCCGTAGAAGTATGTACCGTATTGTTGTAGGCAAACTCCACAAGTGGTAAATATTTCTCCCAATCCGATTTGCGGTCGGATACATAAGATTTTAGCAAGTCGAGGACGGCTGAATTTGCTATTTCACTTTGCCCATGTGTCTGTGGATGGTAAGCTGATGAGAAGTTCAGCTTTGTACCCATATTGTCAAACAATGCGCGCCAAAATAAGCTTGTGGTTCTAGGATCTCTATCCCCCACAATAGATTTAGGCATGCCATGGTGTTTGAATATCTGTGCCAAAAACATCCTAGCCATATGATCTGGCTTTATTGTCTTGCGCACGGGAATGAAATGTGCCTGCTTGCTAAACCTGTCAATGATGGTCCAAATAGCATCATTTCCCTGTGGCGTCCTTGGCAAATCCATAATGAAATCCATAGCAATGCTTTGCCATGGTTCATTTGGTATAGGCAAAGGCTGAAGCAATCCAGGTGCTTTATGTCGATCAAACTTGACCTTTTGACATACCATACATTCACGTACATATGCTTCAATATCCTTGCGAATATCTGGCCAAAAGAAATACCTCTCCAAAGCTTGTGCTGTGGCCAAAATGCCTCTATGACCTGCATATGGAGGAGCATGGCACTCATCCATAACCTTATGGCGAAGGTTCTTTACCACACACATACGATTTTGCATCATGAGATATCCATCTCTTATGACATAAGATGGGACAGCAATACCCTCTTGCAAATCAGCCCATACATGTGCAAAATCCTCATCCAGATGATAAGTATTACGCATATCCGATAAGTCCTCATGGTAATAGCATGAACCTGTGGTCGTCTAGATAAGGCATCTGCCACCACATTCTTTTTCCCTGGAGTGTGTAAAATCTGAAAATGAAACATTGAGAGGAAATTTGCCCATCTCATGTGCTTCTCTGAGAGCTTACTTTGAGTCAAAAAGTATCTCAAACTTTGATGATCAGTTTTGACCATAAAATCAGCCCCTAAAAGATAGTGTTTCCAAATAGTAAGGGCATGAATTACAGCCAACAACTCCTTCTCATAAACCTGTAAGTGAAGCTCTGCATGTTGCAAGCGTCTGCTCTCATAGGCAATGGCATGTCCTTCTTGGTTCAAAACAGCCTTTATGCAGTCCCCACATGCATCACATTCCACCACAAAAGGTTTGTGCAAATCCGGAATAATGAGTACCGGTTCCGAGATGATTGCACTCTTCAACTTTTGAAAGGCATCTCTCTCTTCTTGTGTCCATTTAAAGATTGCTTTCTTCTTCGTTAACTCATGTAACGGAGCGGCAATGAAAGCAAAATGCTTGACGAACCTCCTGTAGTAAGCACATAAACCAAGGAAGCTCCTCACTTCATGGACTGATTTCAGCTCTGGCCATTCTTGCATGGCTTGTATCTTTGCGGGATCCATGCGCACACCATCCTTTGATACAATGTGACCAAGATAGTGAATCTTTGGGAGGAAGAATTCACTCTTTTTTGCATTTATGTAGAGCTGATTTTTGTTAAGCTCTTTAAACACAATAGCCAGGTGCTCACGATGTTGGGCTTCATTCTTTGAGAATACAATAATGTCATCAAAGAATATACCCGTGAACTTTCTATGCTTTTTGAACACCCTGTCCATCATCCTGTTGAAGGTAGCTGGTGCATTTGTAAGGCCAAAAGGTACTACCAAAAACTCATAAAGACCAAAGGCTGTCCTAAATGCAGTCTTGTGTACATCTTGAGGTGCCACTCTCACTTGATGATACCCACTCTTGAGGTCTATTCGGCTGAAACATGCCGAACCTTCAAGCTTGTCCAAGATGTCATCAATACGCGGAATGGGAAACCGATTCTTGATGGTTATCTTATTGAGGGCACGGTAATCAACACACATCCTATAAGTACCATCCTTCTTTTGAACAAGAAGTACCGGCGAGCAATATGGCGAGGAATTAGGCCGAATTAAACCCTTTTCCAAAAGTTCATTCACCTGTGCCATAATCTCTTCTTGTTGACTAGCACTCACCCTGTATGGTGGCCTATTAGGTGGAGAGCTACCGGGAATTAGATCTATGCAATGATCTTCCGGCCTCTCGGGTGGCAACCTTGCTGGCAAAGCATTCGCAAAACAATCTTTGAACTCATTCAAAAAGTTAAGCTTGTCTTGATCTAATGTACTAACATCAACACTAGAATGTTCAATGGTATCACGTACAAAAACCAAGTAAGAACAAGCTGATTTCTTTATTGCCTTATTAATTTGTACATGGCTTACAATAGGTATGGTACTTCCATTAGTACCAGCATCTATAGAGTGCTCACGGCTTCTATGTACAAAGCTGATTTTCTTCTCTTTGTAAGCCTTAATAGGCTCTAAACGGTGATGCCAGGGCATCCCCAACAAAACATCACAACCTGTAAGAGGAGCCACTAAAAAGTTCTCATGGTCGAGGTAGTCCTGTATTTGTACACGGAGCTTACCAATGACCGGAGTTACATCAATCTGTTTGCCCTCAAAGGCGGCATTTGCATTCATTTGCATTCCCATGTCTTCCACATTGAGACCTATGGCGGCAGCCATCTGTACGGATATAAAGTTATCTGTGGAAGCATCATCAAAAAGGAACAAAGCGGGCTGATCCTTCAATTTGCCCCAAGCTTTGCATATGACTCTACTCTTGGGCTCATGCCTTGTATTACCCTGCACATCGGGTACAACATTCACAAGAGGCTTTTCCACATTAGGCTCAGCATTCTTAGGGTTCTGTGGGCATTTAGGATATATATGATCTTTACTGCCACACTTAAAGCATTTTCCAGCCTTCCTGTACTCTTCCAATTGCTGTTTTGAGAGCCCAAAATTGTGGCGTTTATCCCCCGGCTTCTTTTCGGAGTCATCCTTTGCATCTCGGCCATCTTTGGGAGCATTCTTAGGTGGTTGTCCACCCTTTTTTTGGTCATAACCAGCCCTGAATTTGCTCTTGTTTTGACCTGCAAATGGCTTATTTGTAGGTGCTTTTATGTGCAAGTTCTCCGCAATCATGGCTGAGTGTATAAGCTCTTGTATGGTCTTATTTGGGTACACTCCCAAGCTTTGTTGGATGATGTGATGGAGCCCCGATTCAAACTTTCTCTTCTTCTCGTCCTCTCCAATCTTCATGAAGGGAGTAACCTTGAGAAGGACTTTCCAAAACTTTGCTATGTATGAAGCAACGGACTCTCCCTCATCTTGGGACAGCGAATCCCACTCCTTGCGTACATCCTTTGCAAAGTTTGGTGGTAAGAATTGATCATAAAACTGAATTTTGAAAGAAGACCAAGTTGGGGCAGCACTTCCATCAAGTATTTTTGCAAGCCACCAATCACTTGCCGTATCCTTGAGATGCATTCCCACATGCCTGAGCATAGACTTTTCCGAAAAGTCTTCATTGCAAAAAGCTATCTCAAACTGTCTAATGAAAGCAAGTGCTTTGGTAGAGTCCATCCGTCCCTGAAAGTTTTCAAACTTTACATCCTTGTCACCGGACTTGAACTCTCGAGGCTTCTTCCTTCTATATGCATCCCTATGTACATCCTGTTCATCTGCATGATGATGATGCCGTGATGAAGATTCACGATCCCTCTTCGTTCTCTCTTGAGCCACACTCTCCAAATGAGTGGAAAGCTCAACACGAGAACGGATATGTCTTCTTGGAGCAAAGCGGGAATGAGTAGAGGATCCCTCATCCTTACTCTTCTCTTGACCTGCATCAAGCCTAGCACCAGGGACTCTTGTCCTTTCAGCATTTGGCACTTGCTGTGCTCTTCCTGCTTGTTGTGCATCATGTGCACCATCACGGGCAGCCATGAGGGGTGGCTTCTTGAAAGCCAAACTACCATCTGCTTCGGTATATACATCACCCTTAACCATTAGGTATGCAAGTGCAAGCTCTCGGGGTTTCTCAACATCCATTTCCTTTGCAATTGCTTCAAAAGTGACTTCATGGACCGAGGCCTTTGCCTTCGCAGCCAACACCCTTTGTACATCCGGGTCATTTTTCAATGACCTAAGCTCTTCGGTTTCAGCCCTATAGCGTCGCACTTGACGCCTCAAAGATTCCAAATCAGAATGCAGTGTCATGAGTACCTGCATCTCCATAGACATCATTGCCTGCAGCATCTTTTGCATCCCTTGTACCACGAAATTCACGGTCCTGTGTGTTCTCCACACTGTCAGAAATGTGGCTGTCCATGACACTCAAATCAGGTCACCACTTATGATTTCAAGCCTCAGACCGTTTTCCAACGAGGGGAAAAACTGAGCTCTGATACCAATGTAACGGGAGGCGGACGCGTGTATTGGAATCGTATAAATGTGAACAAGATTCTGAGCACTTAACACTTGAGCATTACAACCACAAAGCTGAAAATGACAGTACACCACATAAAGGGGCCGATGATAGGCTGACCCCCCCCTTAGGTTATATTACCAAAAGAGTCTGCAAAGTACAAGATTATGGGTGCCTGGGGATTCACCACCAGCCTGCACCTGATTCTTCCAAATACATTATGAATGAATACATTTCAAATAAGAGAATCTGTAGGTTCATCCGCCCTACACACAGGTACATCCGCCCTGCACTAGCCTCTTCACAGGTACATCCGCCTTGCACAAGAGTATCACAGTCCTCACAGGTACTCCGCCCTGAACAAGATGTAAATGGATCTTTAGGCCCTGTTTCCACGCGAGAAACTGATCCAGAAACCTGTGTTCTCCGCGAGCAAGTGTCCCCAATGCTTGCCCTAAGCACCTGCTATACCAGGAATCCTTGAGACACATCCATGCTCACATATTCCATTGCTGTCCGGCCTGTTTTGTGCAATAACCAGTCCAAAACAGCAACTTTCTGTCGCGAGAAATCCACCTGTAAAGGGTCCTACAGCCCTGTGGAGGTCCCTAGAGCTGTCCTGTACTGTCCAAGTTGACTTTGGACACCTGTAACCAGCCCAAAACTCGCAATAACCAGAAATTGCAGGTCGGAAATTTACCAACCAGCCCTTTAGAAGAGTGTGGGGATCGTTGTCCAAGCTTGTGTGAGTCCGGGAAGCAAGCAACCAGCCCTGTAGCAACTCCCAAAGCTCCAACCAGCTCTCCAATATGTTGAATAATGAATAAAACAGCCCAAGAGGGCCTCTTGAGGGAGGCGCCTTTTTCCAGTGCCACCTAAGGGACCTGGTGGGTACACATACTGGCTGACATGTGTCCCCATAAGGTGTCCAGGTAGGTGTCCAGCCAATAGTGCTCCATTTGTCCTGTTTGTATAAGTTTAGGTCCAACCAAATGGGAAATGGCCATAAGCTGTTCGGACTTCATTAATTTTGGTCCAACCAAATGCGAACGCATTATAAGTTGTCCGGCCACTTATTAATGAGTGTGGACCTGCAAACCAATAAACCTTAGTAGTAAATGAAGTAAGCTGTAAATTGAGTGTGGACGCACTTACCACCTGCAAAACCCATAAGCCCACAGTTTTAGGCCCAAACAGGAGTGCACACACGTGTCCACAAGGTGCCCGGGCGTCCCCGGTCCCTCGGACTTCACAAGACAAAATAACAAACATTGTCCAGGCAGCAAGACAATGTCACACAAAGTAAAATAAAGTTATGGCATGCATCATTTATGCATTGTGCACATGTAAAATTGGAGAACCACCTATCATCATTCTTGTACTTGAAAATATTCCGCCTGCCATCATAACACACCATGTGTGCATGGCCGGAATCCACACGGGCATAGCCCGGAAGTCCACAAATGTCCTGCCATGTCCTTGGACTCATATGCATCCACTCATATGATCCATACACATGCCCAGGTATAATACATACATGCATCCGCATGTTTCTAGGCCTGACACGCATCCGCATGTCCCTAGAATATAGGGGTTTGTGACAGTTTCTGCCCTGTGCCTCTTTCCGAGGGAGAGAAGGCGTGAGAAAATCCTTCACCTGCTCTGTCCACCTCCTATAGCCCTCTGTGTGCCTGCGCATGAAAGAACTTTGCAGCCTGCCACTTGCAGAGAGAGAGAGAGAGAAAACAGCCCAACCCTCGTGCCGTCCAGCTTGCTCCCCGTCTTGCAGCCCAACAGTCGCCAGACAGAGAGAGAGAAAAGCACGTATTGCTGTCAATTCAGTCCGCCTCTTGTCCTGCAGTTCTACTGTAGCCAACCACTCTCAGAGAGCATGGACAACCCCTGTGCGCCTGTAGGCCAACCCGCCTGTGTGCCAAGCGAGAAGGAGAGAGAGCGAAACTCTACCTGCATCCCTGTGCGCCAACTGTGCGCTTCTGCCTGTCCCACAGTCCGCCTGCAATCCAGCGTAAGTAGCCCGACCAGAAAATGGAACCGTGTAACTCCAGCTCGACTCTAGCAAGAGTCCACGTGCTGTTCAGCCCGTCCAAAACCACGCGTATTTGCTGCAGCCCTGGGTGTCGCTTGTGCTCTTTGGCGACCTGCTATCCAAGGAGAAGCGCGCCACACACCACACGACTCCACCACCCTTCGCTTTATAACAAGGATGCGATTCAGCCTGCTTTTCTCCAAAAAAAAAAACAAAAGCTAATAGTAAAAACGCATCCTTCCAAAAGTAATATTATTTTAAGTCATCAAAGGTTATAAAACCTTATAAACTTAAAAATCCTTTTGTCCCCCTTCACACTTGGGCTGGCCACACATGGGTTTCCTTTTCAAATCCAAACAGATGCCATTCATACTGTCCATCCCGTGCTCGTGCCCGTGCCCGTGCCCACCTGCATATTGTCCAGAGAAAAACACAGGGTCGTAACATACCCCTCTCTTGAAAAATAGCAAGCGTCCTTGATTGCAACACAGTAAGGCATCGTATGAGCAAAGATTCCCCATATGACAAAAGCAATGCCCCTCCAGTGCTTCTGGGTGATGAAACAATCATCCTGGACAAAAAGGCAACACTCTCACATCAAAGTGACAAACAACTCTTGCTTGTTCCTTGAGAACCTGTAGCAAAAGTCAAACCAAGTGGAAACATGTAACCTGTGTTAGCCAAAAACAATATCATGCATCATTCTACATATGACAAACATATGCATGACACATATATGAATTCGTAAATTATGCTCCTCAAGATGCACTACCTACTCCAAAATAACAGTCTAAGGGTTGCTTGCAAGCCTTACACCCATGGGCATCCCGCAGGACCCATGATTGATGGTACAACATGAGCATATGAAAGCACTCAATGCATCCAAACAATACATCCACTAAGTACTTCCCACATATGTCTAATGGCCATCCCGCAGGAGTCACACTAGTGGTGCATCCATGCACATAATAAAGCATTTGATGTATCATACCAATATACATGCCTCGCACGACACAATCTATTACCAATTGTATTCTTAATGGTACCAGGATCCAATGGCACCAGAATACAATAATACCTCAGAAAGTGTATGCATAGAGTTTGATCCATATATCCATGAACCAAACCAACTCTAGGACTGCTCGCAAGGCTTATGCCCTTCATAGAGTCTCGAAGTGTTAGCTCAGGTTGCCGCAGACTTTGAGCTCAACCAAACCATTCCATTCCATTCCATTCCATTCCAAAGGAAACCAACTCCACAAATAGCATCATCTCAATATCCAATTGACCGATCCTATGGTCAAGAACAGCCAGAACCATATGACAAAGATCAATGTCCCAGTCTTCCTCAGTCATACTTTAGTTCCAAAGGCAAAAACCGTAAGTGTAGACAGAGTTATCCATAGTTGCAGTTATAGTTCATGGCGCGGCCGATTGTGAACCATACCCAATTTTACCATCTCATCTGACTAGTACACAATATCATAGAAGTCCCATAAGCAGATGTACTGTCAGCCTCAGTACACCTGTACAACACCTTCCTGCTTGAAAAGGTCTTCTCCATCTCTACCATGGATCCCTCAAACCCTTTCCCAAATGGCAGTAGGACTGCACCAAACCATATGTCCTTCCCTACAGTCTCAGCTTGCATGTAACCTCGAGAAGACTACAACATGTTCGCATGAATCCAAAGACATGTTCTCCACATGAAACCAAAGACCTGTTTCTACCTAAAACCAAAGACCTGTATCCCATAAACCATAGGCCTGTTTCCTCGAAACCAAAGTCCTGTTTCCTCTCGAAAAATCCACAGAGACACCATCCAAGCACGGTGCCAAAACCTAGGTTGTTTTCCGTAGCACCAAGGGAGAGAAAAATAGAGAACCTGTAAGCAAATCCCTGAACACATATAAGTTCAACACGAAGAGAAATCACACCATCTCTCCCATGAACATCGTCCTGTGTATCTGTAGCTTGTTCTCATGTTTCAGAGTCTCTCATACTTCCATGGTACACAAAAGAGAAAACACACTAGGCCCTTGTGATGAAAGAGAGGGAGAGAGAGAAAAGAAAGGTTTCTGCCCTGTGCCTCTTTCCGAGGGAGAGAAGGCGTGAGAAAATCCTTCACCTGCTCTATCCACCTCCTATAGCCCTCTGTGTGCCTGCGCATGAAAGAACTCTGCAGCTTGCCACTTGCAGAGAGAGAAAGAGAGAAAACAGCCCAACCCTCGTGCCGTCCAGCCTGCCCCCCCGTCCCGCAGCCCAGCAGTCACCAGACAGAGAGAGAGAAAAGCACGTATTGCTGTCAATTGAGGCCGCCTCCTGTCCTGCAGTTCTACTGTAGCCAACCTTTCTCAGAGAGCATGGACAACCCCTGTGCGCCTGTAGGCCAACCCGCCTGTGTGCCAAGCGAGGAGGAGAGAGAGAGCGAAACTCTGCCTGCATCTCTGTGTGCCACCTGTGCGCTTTTGCCTCTCCCACAGGCTGCCTGCAATCCAGCGTAAGTAGCCCGACCAGAAAAGGGAACCGTGTAGCTCCAGCTCGACTCTAGCAAGAGTCCACGTGCTGTTCAGCCCCTCCAAAACCACACGTATTTGCTGCAGCCCTGGGTATCGCTTGTGCTCTCTGGCGACTTGCTATCCAAGGAGAAGCGTGCCACACACCACACGACTCCACCACCCTTCGCTTTATAACAAGGATGCGATTCAACCTGCTTTTCTCCAAAAAAAAAAAACAAAAGCTAATATCAAAAATGCATCCTTCCAAAAATAATATTATTTTAAGTCATCAAAGGTTATAAAACCGTGTAAACTTAAAAACCTTTTTGTCCCCCTTCACACGGGCTGGCCACACATGGTTTTCCTTTTCAAATCCAAACAGATGCCATTCATACTGTCCATCCCGTGCTCGTGCCCGTGCCCGTGCCCACCTGCATATTGTCCAGAGAAAAACACAGGGTCGTAACACTTCGTCTCTTATGTGAGAGGGAACATGGGCTGATTTCAGCACATACACATCTTGTGTACGTTCACTCGCCGAAGGAAACGGGCATTTCTCGCCAGACGAGAACAAGAGTTATACTAGCTCTTTCTGCGCGGGGACAACCCAGAAGCTTGGCACATTCTAGAAGAAAAAAGAGCACCTACACCTGTCACAGATCCTAGTCTTTTGGTAGCCTATGCACGACAACTATATGATGTGCCAAACCAGCCTATACAACAAATGTCACACATCTGTAGGCCTACATCATCTTATCTCTTTGATTCTCCCAATGTCACTAGGGCTCTTAAAAAGCTACATAATGGGAGAGCAAAAGATCTTGAGGATCTACGTGCGGAACATTTTGGTCACGGGCACCACGTGTTGGCTCCCATTCTTGCTAGTCTTTTTAACAGAGCACTCTGTGAAGGCTTCCCACCCTCCTGGACTACGGACACCATTGTCCCCATCCAGAAAGAAGGAGATCCCATGGACCCTCTATGGGGCATTACTAGAGGACATGATGAGCTCTTGTCCACGCTGGACCATATTTTTACTCTACAGGCTATCATAGAGGAGGCGAGGTCAAAGAGACGTGTATTGCTGCTTTGTGGATTTCCGCAAAGCCTGTGACTCCGTCCCTCGATCTCATTTGATAGGACGCTTGCAAGAGCTCCAGTTCTCGCATGAGATGATATGGGGTGTGATGACACTATATGATGCAGTACTCGGTCGAGTACGTGCACCTGGTGGGACCTCAGGAGATATATGTAGCACTATTGGGGTTAAGTAGGGTTGCCCACTCTCACCTACACTCTTTGGCCTATACATTGATGAGATTGCAATATTTGTGGATAGTTTCGAAGGTAGAGGTTCACCATTGGCTTAGACATTAATGTCCATATTTTTATATGATGACTACAATGTCTTGATCTCAGATTCAGCCGAGGGTTTACAGAAACACTTGTAGACTGTAACTATTTGGCCCTCCTAGCTCTTTTCACACGATGGAACCCTTGCTTGGACACCGGACAGGTGGAAGAAGGCTTGGGGATGGGGACTATTAGGTTTGCTCAAGAAAAAGCACCAGTCTTGGTGAAAAAGCAAAAAGTCAAATTGAGTTGACCAGGAGCGAGGGATACCACAAGCAAGAGGAGACTGAGCCGGACCAACAAGCTAAAAGCCCCTTTTTTTCAAAAAGCAGCTCCAGGGCCAAAAAGAAAGGTCTTGAAGTTAGAAAAGCAAAGTTAAAGAACTTTGACAAAAGTTGAGTAATATTGTTTTATTAAAAAGCAAAAGGGAAAAGCAAAGAGTAAAAGGCAAAAGCAAAAGCATGGATAAGCTTTTTGGCAAAAAGCAAGGCCCTCTTCAAGTATAAAATAAGCATGAACCTCTCCTTTCTCTTCATCGTTGAAGGTTGGAGCTAACTATCACCATCTTCATGAGCAAGATCATGGAAGTGTGCAAGAAGATCGTCAACACCATCATCACTGGCTGCTTCTCGCACTCCTATATACCTGAGCCACCTACACCACCTGGCTCTACCGCCAGATTGTGCCAACCAGCACCTGGTTGATCTAGACTTGGATTTGGACTTGCACTTGGATCTGGATTTGGATATTGGATCTGGTACTGGCCCGGTGAGAGATTCTTGTGGGTCATCCCCGTAGCGTACTCGGCATCAGAGATCTTGTGCCTCGACAAAGACATCAACATCGACTTGGGTTGCTACATTGGCATATTTGTTTGCTTTTGTATTCATTGTTGTATTGATCCTAGTTGGCGTGCCCGTGGATTGTTCTTGAATAAATTTTTGAAAGGGGGTGGGGCCTGTTTCCCGCTCGGTGTGGTGTACTGTGCAATGCTAGAAGATCATCATCATCGTCGTCAACGCCATCATCACCGGCTCTACTACTCGTACTCCTAAGACTGCACCAACCAACACCTGGTTGCGCCGCCTGTTCCATAGCCCATTAGCATTGTTGTGCGCTTCCGTTTTGGTGCCAGTGTTGCCTGTTAACAACGCCACTATTGGTCTGCACCTGAACTGTCGCCTGAGCACTGCTACTTGAAATGCCAGCTGCTGCTGCCTGAATCTGTTATTGTGCGCCGCCCACAAGCAGCCTACGTTAGCCACCACCTATTGACAGCAGCACGATTGTTGCCGCCGCCTACACCATCTACTCAGCATCTCTAGCGCCGTCAAAACACGAGTTGACAGAGCCGCCGCCGCCAAGTTTTCCAGCCATTGACTATAGTGCTGCCTACCTAAATTGATTGCTGCCTACCTAAATCTGGATTTGGATATTGGATTTGGTACTGGCCCGGTGAGAGATTCTTGTGGGTCATCCCCGTGGTGTACTCGGCATTAGAGATCTTGTGCCTCGACAAAGACATCAACATTGACTTGGGTTGCTACATCGGCATATTTGTTTGCTTTTGTATTCATTGTTGTATTGATCCTAGTTGGCGTGCCCGTGGATTGTTCTTGAATAAATTTTTGAAAGGGGGTGGGGCCTGTTTCCCGGGCAGCGTGGTGTACTGTGCAATGCGAGAAGATCATCATCGTCGTCGTCAATGCCATCATCACCGGCTCTACTACTCGTACTCCTAAGACTGCACCAGCCAACACCTGGTTGCGCCGCCTGTTCCATAGCCCATTAGCATTGTTGTGCGCTTCCGTTTTGGTGCCAGTGTTGCTTGTTAACAACGCCACTACTGGTCTGCACCTGAACTGTCGCCCGAGCACTACTACTTGAAATGCCAGCTGCTGCTGCCTGAACCTGTTATTGTGTGCTGCCCACAAGCAGCCTACGTCAGCCACCACCTATTGAAAGCAGCACGATTGTTTCCGCCGCCTACACCATCTACTCAGCATCTCTAGCGCCGTTAAAACACCAGCTGACAGAGCCGCTGCCGCCAAGTTTTGCTGCCATTGACTATAGTGCTGCCTACCTAAATTGATTGCTGCCGTACATCTGCAGTACGATTGCTTTGCTGATTTGTACCTTCTACAAACTATTGCACTCGCAACCGCGGTCTTTAACCGGTTATACCCCTTTGAGAGGTCTCTCTTTGTGGACTATTTCTACTCCAAATCGAGCATTGAGTTTGCTACTAAAACTTCGTCATCTTCACGAATCCCCTAAGTCCCTTGCTTTCAAGCTTGGGGATTACTTGGACTTGGACTTGAACCTGGACCTGGGCCTGGGCCTGGGCCTGGATTTGGATCTGGTACTAGCTCGGTGAGAGATTCTTGTGGGTCATCCCCGTGGTGTGCTCAGCATCAGAGATCTTGTGTCTCGACATCGACTTGGGTTTCTACATCGGCATATTTGTTTGCTTTTGTATTCATTGTTGTATTGATCCTGGCCGGTGTGTCCATGGATTGTTCTTGAATAAGTTCTTGAAAGGGGACGGGGCCTGTTCCCCACTCAATGTGGTGTATTGCGCAAAGTTCCCTGAACCCTCCTCTCTCTCTCTCTCCTCTCTCTTTATTTATATCACTTGGATACGTGGCAGAATCTGTCATGGCATGCCCCGCTAGGCTTACATAGATAGGGCCAAGCCTTTCCCCTTACGCCGTTTCGGACAGCCCATCTGCGCCACCCTTTTCTACCAGTGCCGCCGCTAATTCGCCACCTATCGCCGGCTGTCTTTGCTGCTCTGTGCCGCCTACAACCACCTTGCTCCGCCTACTATGTCTTCTGCCAGCAGCGCCGCCAGAGCCCCCCTTGACTCCCGGTAGAAACTTAGCAAGCGATCCATAATTCCACCTCCCAGTACACGAGCTCCACTACCGTCTATGGATTCATCTTGGTGTTCACTTTTTCGAGGAGCTTTTCTAAGGTTTTACTATAGCTTGGACATTAAGTATATTTCTAGACATCATTGAGACTTGGGATTTGATTCAGATTCTCGATATTGGTACTAGCCCCGTGAGAGATTCTTGTGGGTCATCCTTATGGTCTCAACATCGACTTCGACCCGGATTTCTACATCGACATATTTGTTTGATTTTGTATTCACTGATTGTATTGGTCTTGGCTGGAAAAGCCCGTGGATTATTCGTGAGTAAATTCCTGAAAGGGGGCGGGGTATGTTCCCCACTCAGTGTGGTGTACTGTGCAAGTTCCCTATTCCTTTCTCTCTCTTCCATCTCTCTCTATATCTTGCTCTTGGACACGTGGTTGAATCTGTCACGGCATGCCCTGCTGGGCTTACAGTGGTATCAGAGCAAGGATATCTCTTGAGGGAATCTTTCTTGGGGTGACAGAGCCATGTCGAGAGCAGAGAGAGACCAAGGGCTGGATGAAGGGAACAACTATGAGGACGATACAAGACTTCAAGATGGGAACCTAGGCCGTTTATCTATTTCTCATGAGACCACAACCATGACATGGGCAGAGTACCGAGTTTTTTAGCAGTTTAGACAGTTTCTCCAAGACGAAGAATTCCTTGCTTGGAGAGCCAAGAAGGAACAAGAGCATAGAAGGGCTCGGAGGTTTGAAGATTTCATCAAGGATCAGGCTATCCCTAGGTCTGCTCTCTCGGATGCAGTATCATTGGGTCAAGTAAGGGAAAAGAAGGCAAAGGAGCCTTCAACCGGCAAAGTGGACTTCAAGCCGGGAGAGAAGAGCGTCAAGTTCGATGCTTTTTATGGAAAGCAGGACACACAAAAAGCCTTATCCTTCATCAAGCAGTTTGATGCCGATTTTGAAGGCGAAGACTTCTACGAAAAGTCCAAACTTCGTATGGTTCGTATGCATATGAAGGATGCCGCCTTGAATTGGTGGCTAAAGGTGGTACAAGAGGGGAGCGAGCCAAAGACATGGACCGATTTCAAGACCATGTTCAACAAGACGTTCCTACCCGCAAACTTTCAAGCGGATGTATAGAAAGAATTGGATGAGGTAAAGCAAAAATTCGATGGGAATGTGGCAACTTACCTTAACAACTTTTTAGCGGTCTCATTAAAGTTTACTTCTTATACTCCTGTTCCACCACTAATGGAAATGCGTAAGTTTGTGAATGGATTGCAACCTAAGCTTATGCAAGCAGTGCACATGGCTGGACCAAAAACCTTGGAGGAAGCACAAGACAAAGCCCTACAAGCCGAGGCCTTGCTCATGCTGAAGGAGATAGCACATGCGGAAGCATAAACAGTAAACATATGAGAGAGTGCAAAGGAGATAGAGAGAGTTGGACAAGATCACCTTTTATAACAGCAGTAAAGCTTTACAATGGCAATGGACAGCAATTGGATGTTGAACTATGTGCAAGGGAAATGGATGAAGGAGTGAATAATGGGAAACTCCTTATATAGTGCATGAGTGAGCTGGCTGACTGCCTCTAGAGCTGGCCGATTGGCCCTGGACAAATAATTAGGAGAAAATCCAATAAAATCCCAGATAAATAGTAAAGCCCCAAAACACTGAGATGCACAATTCTAACACCCCCTCTGCAACTCATAGTGTGCAAGAGTCGAAGGAAGATAAGTCGATGAAGATGCAGCCATGGACCCTCCAACATCGCGAATACTAGAATCACCTCGGAGAGAGCACACACCAATCTGTTTCCTCGAAACAAGATGCCACCACGAACAGCAAGGAACTTTGCTTGGCCACGAATTCCTACACAAGTGTGCAGTGAACTCCAAGAATAGATGATGAGCTGCTGGACATACCGCACCCATAATCCCCAACAGTGGACGGAACACATCACGTCCCCAAAGCCTTGAACAATGAACTTGGAACAGATCCAGTTCATAATCTCTGTTGTACCAAAGATAACCATGTCCTGCCAGATGTCTAATGCTTGGAACTCCGAATCACGGTCCCCATGCACTAGTAGGTAGAGCTGTAATCAGGCCCCTTTCTCGCCCACAAGCCTCTTCTGGCTGGAAGTACATGGGGGGAAACTGCATGTGTACTAGAGAAGCACACCATCCGGGGTCTCTTGAGCCGGAAGCGCCTTGGGAGCCCTAGAAGTGGTACTAGAATCTGTATCACTATCCCGTGTTGTGTCTTTGCCTTTTCTTTGAGATGAAGCCTTGCCCTTGGTTTTGTCCTTCTTTTTGGACAAACAATCCTTCGAGAGATGTCCTATTTTCCCGCAAGAGAAACGACGACTCCGACCTTTCTTTTGAACTGGCCTGCAGCAAACAGTCGGCTGGCTGGACCTGAAAACGCAGCACTGTTGGGGAAACAAAGCCGCTGTTGTCACAGATCTGCAGTCGGGAGAGATGTGGAGAAAAAATGCAAAGCAAAAGGAGGGAAAGGTGGGCAGATTTGCAGAGTTTGGAGCAGCCTGGACCTAAGTGAATGATACCATGAAGGAGATAGCATAGGCGGAAGCATAAACAGGAAACATATGAGAGAGTGCAAAGGAGACAGAGAGTTGGACAAGATCACCCTTTATAACAACAATAAAGCTTTACAATGGCAATGGCCCGCAACTGGATGTTGAACCGTGTGCAAGGGAAATGGATGAAGGAGTGAATAATGGGGAACTCCTTATATAGTGCATGAGTGAGCTGGCTGGCTGGCTGACTGGCCCTAGACAAATAATTAGGAGAAAATCCAATAAAATCCTAGATAAATAGTAAAGCCCCAAAACAGTGAGATGCACAATTCTAACACACGCCTTAGATGGTGGGCAAAACAAAGAACGACAATCGAGATCCATCCCAAAAGAAGAGGTTACATTAGTAGTCAGCTCCTATCTGTACCATAGTTCTCACAAAGGGCCTTTGTTCTGGGTGTGCACGCCATGTACCTTTTCTCATTTTCCCCATCCCCCCATATGTTCCCTATTTTATTGGTCGTGGGGGGGCTGTCAGTTCTGGCCGCATGGATGTGTATTGGCTGACTTGGTATGTTGGCCAACTGGAGGACTTTTCCTAGTCGTGGACTCCTGGCTGCTATCAGCTGGTTTATAGTTGGCCGACCAACATATGGGGGTAAATACCACCCTTGCCCCACACCTTTTTTTGGTCATTGGGTATTGTACCGGATCTTGTATATAGAGCAGAGTTCATACAGCTTCTCACTCTCTCTCTTCTGCGTTTGTTCTTCCACACAGTCCTGCGTTTTCAGGCTGGTGGTTCTCTTGCATTTGCTTATCTTCATCGTGGTGTCTTGCTACGTTGTGCTCTCAGTTGTTTGTCTCATATCCACTGTGTATTCCAACATGCTATCAGAGCCCCAGGTTGCTTGAAGGTTGGAGACATTGGAGAGCTTGTGGGATTGTTTCTTGAAGACCTTGGAGAGCTTGCAGGAGATTTGAAGAGCTTGCGGGACTGCTGTTTTTTTGGTGCTGATTAGAGATCCTCTGGGCTGTTCGAGACTTGGAGATTGGGTAGAAGGCAGCCATCACCGTTGGACAGCCACCTTGCATATTAGCCTCTTCTTCATTTTTCCCACCCACCCTCCCTTCACAAGACCAAAGTAACCACCCCGAGATGGCAGACTTGCTTGAGATGGCTGAGAAGCACGTGAAGATCCCTACTCTCTCCACGTCCCCGGTGGATCGACAGTTGGACGGGACCAACTATGGCATCTAGAAGGTTATGGAGTCTGTATTGGAGTCTTATGACTTAGCTGATTTCATTATTGTTGGTGTTCCACGGCCAGAGTTGGAGGACGGGGAGCTGTTACCCTCTACTCGGAAAGAACGGGAGGCTCAGGCATAGTTGTGGGATCGTGTCAATGCCCGTGTGCGTTCTTTCATCTTCCTTAATTGCACACCACAGGTGATTGATCATATCAAACAGATGACGCTGGACAGAGGGATTTGGCAGCATTTGGCTTCTCTGTATAACATGGTATCACCCATGAAGCGGATTTCCTTGGAAGTGCAAATGCGGGTGATGGATCCTGCAAAGTCTTCGACGATGCGGGACCACATCAACAAGTTGTAGGCTCTTCAGTAGGAGGTTCTTCGGGCTGGGAAGGAGATCTTCAAAGGACATGGCCATCACTTTGCTGTCTCATCTGACTTCTCAGTACTCAGCATTTTACTCCTCTTTGATCACCAGTGCCAGGCTCAGCACCATCACATGGGAGGCTTCCAGGCACATGACTCCTTCTCGAGAGTTATTACAGGGTCTTCGAAGGCATGCAGGTCACATCCTGATTGGTGACGAGTCCACTATACCTATTCACAGTGAGGGCAGGTTAGAGATCGTTCCCAATGGCAGAAGGGGGAAGCATTCCTCCCAGGTTTCTTTTGTCCCATCTCTTGGTTTTCATCTGTTGTCAGTGCATGAGGTTTGCAAGATTGGTGTACGGGTGGAGTTTGAGGAGCATTTTGTTGCTCTCCGGGACAAAGCGACAGGCCAAGTTGTATGGGAGGTGGAGTGGAGAATGGGATCTAGAAACTCTCAGCACTCTCTCTTACAGGTTCTTAGTTAGGTGATGTGTGGCAGTTTCGTCATGACCACTTGAATGTGGATACGTTGCAACAGGCTTTTCGGGACCAGATGGTGGATGGCTTGCTAGATGTTGGCAACAGTAGGCAGGAACATTCTAGTTCTTGCGTTCGTCAGTCAGAGGAGCCTTTACAGGTGAACTATGCTCTGATGTCTCGTATCAGTTAAGACAAAGAGCCTCCTGCATTTGAGGAAGCTCTTTCCTAGGGGACTTGTAGGAAAGCCAAGCAAGTGGCAGACGGTGACTTGCAGCAGGAGGTGGATGTGTAGCCTCCAGGCTTTGAGGTTCCGGGTTCAGAGGGGGTGGTTTACAGGTTCCGGAAGGCCTTGTATGGTCTTCAGCAAGTTCCGAGGACTTGGCATACCAAAGTTACAGTTGATGACTCTTGTGAGTAGGTTGATGCCTGTTTGTTTCGGAAGCGGTTTGGTTCATTGATTTGGTTGCTGAACACCAGATTGGACTTGAGCTTCTCGGTGGGGCCGTTGAGCTCATTTTTGCGGACACCTTTGAAGGCTCATTAGAACACAGGATTGTAGATCTTGCGGTTTCTGCAGCATACGAAGGATCTTGGCCTCTTTTATGATACTAGAGGGGGAACGACGGATGGAGTCGGACTCCACGGTTGGAGTGACTCAGATTGGGGAGGAGATCCAGACACAAGGAGATTTACATCAGGCTACAGTTTTTCCCTTGGCTCAGGGGCTGTTTCATGGAGTATCAAGAGGCAGCCAACTATTGCCTTGTCGTCTAAAGAGGCAGAGTACCGGGCTGCCTGTGGTGCTGCTTGCGAGGTGGTGCGGTTGTAGAGGTTACTTGGCGAGATTGGGTTTTAATTGGCGCAACCCACGGTCATCCAGAGTCACTTTGTTCATGAGAAGTTTTTTGCTGATGACATCTTGCTAGAGTTTTGTTCGACGGAGGACAATGCAGCAGACCTCTTCACGAAGGCTCTACCTCAGGCAATGCTTTGGCAACACTCCAGCTCACTGGGGTTGGTTCCACATCCAAGAGCTGAGAGGGGGTGTTAGCAGTCATCTCCTGTCTGTACTGTAGCTCTCACAGAGGGCCTTTGTTGTGGGTGTCATGTGCACACACATATATATACATGCTTATCTCAGAGGCTAACCCTAAGGAGGCAACAAGATAAAGAAGAGAAGATCGGAACAGAGCCAGATTTTGGAGCATTTACTATGGAGTATCTTGTGGAGGGACACAGGGAATATTCCTGTCAGCTGCAGCATTTATGTGATTTATTTGTCCAAGAGCTGGTCCGCCAGCAATCGGCTAGTCCATGAGATAATCTCCAATCTATATAAGGCTTAGGTGCAAATTGTTGTGACTATTCAGCTCCTTGTTGGCTGGGTCATAGTACTAGGAGTTTGTTAGGTATTTTACTACCTTTTCAGGGCAGCCATAGCAAGGAGCTATGTACCTTTTTGTTCCATGTGAAATACTGAATTTCCAGCTCTCTCTCTCTCTCTCTCTCTCTCTCTCCATACATGTACTCCGATTTGTCTCATAGGCCGAGTTCGGTCTTTTGGAAGACGTTAATAAAATCTTTCTTTCTTTCTTTCTTTCTCTCTCTCTCTACTCTCCCTTTTGTTTGCGTTTTCGCATTAGCATGTTCTAGATAGTGTTTAGGGCTGAAAGAAGCATCTCAGAGCTTCCGCATGTATTAGAGCATCAGGCTCAGCAATGCTAAACCCTGATTCAGTCCCATATGAAGGTTTACAAGTCCAAGGTATAAGAAAGTGCACAAGTACGAAGCCCAAGGCAAGGAACACAAGACTGGGAAGAACTCCCAGGAGGTTGGTTGGTGGTGTTCCACAAAGCCCAAAGGGGATGGCAGTCCTGTGAGCCAGGAAAGGCTTTCGGGCAACGGTTCCAAGGGAGGATGATCCTCCAAGGGGTGGGGTGAGAGTGCCAGACTCATTTCTCAGGAATGAAGACCAAGATGGTATTCAGAGATAGGGCAGGAACGGATTGGAGACTGGATAGAACAGATGCATAGATCTTATTCAGAGTTAGGATGGATTTGGGGACTGGGCTGGGCATTCAGTGAAAAGGTTGCCAGAGTAGGAAGGATGATGCTTGGGCATGTACTTGATGGAGCTCAGACGACACAGGGATGTAGTGTTGAGGCATCATGCTGAGAGATAGCCCCGGCTCCGATAGGACACCTCACAGAGAGCCATCACAGATTTCTTTGTGGTACATACATCCACATCGAAATCCATTGCCCACAACAATTCCTCTACTACGACATCAGAGCCCACCACCCGTACCCACGCTCCAGCTCCCCAAAGGAGTTCTTAGTGAGAGAGCTCGATCCATTTTGCGAGCCAGACATCCCTAACCCAGAGCATCAGGACCCTCCACCACACAGAGACAGATTCATGAGGTTCTCCGCCGACATGTCACGCTCCCATCACAGAGGCTTGACATTCACTCCACCATCAGATCGGTTCTGGCCGAGGTGGGTATCGTCATTAGCTGATCACAGCATATCTCACTCTACACAGGATCATCTGCTAATCGCATGTACTGTTAGATGTTTTCGTATTACTTTTTATTTCAGTTTTCCATGTTTAGTATATCCATGGTACCATTGTATTACTTTTGGTCTCATAGGCCCTTGGGGTCTTCCGTAGACGTTAATATAACTCTCTCTCTCTCTCTCTCTCTCTCTCCATATCTTATGTTGTGCTTTATTTTCGTCATGAACGATTATGTGCATTGAAGTTACCGATCCTTCCACCGAGGTTCCGCATGTTACGTTAGTATCGGAGCCTTCTTCAAGTGTGAAGATTCAGCCAGAAAACCAAGAAAAAAGAAAGATTTTTTTTTCTCGCTGTGTGGTGGAGATTTTGGAATCAATAAAAGACAGTCTGGCTAAAGCGCAGGAGGCCTACACTTGACATGCCAACAAAGACCGAAAAGATGTGAAGTTCTGTGAAGGAGACTGGGTTTATCTTTGAATTATGAAGCAAAGACTGAAACAAATGGACAAGCGATGCCCAAAGTTATTGTTCAGGAGTTTCGGACCTTTTCCTATCTAGAGAAAGATCAATGAGGTTTCAATGAAGGTGAAGCTACCTCCGAGTTGGACTGTGCACAATGTGTTCCATGTCAGTTGGCTAAAACCATATGCAGGTCCAATCCCTTCATAAGTGAAAGACGAAGCGAAACTAAACATGGTTGATAAAGCTGTAGTGATGATTTCAGAACAGATCCTTTTTCACCGCTTCAAGCATCGCTCAAGCCGAAGACAAAGACAAAGACAGTTCCTTACGAAGTTTCAAGATCGAGGGACTCATGAAGCGGTATGACTTGGCAAAGAATTCTTTGAAGACTATCCGGCTTTATTGACGGACTATTTAGAGGCTATGTAGCTTTTGTTAAGTTAAGCAGAAGGGGATGTCACGTGCATCATGCACTGTCAAATCCCCACGGATCTTGTCAAAGAACGCTCCTGAAACACGACTCGAAACCTGCAAAACAAAGCCAAATAACGTGAAGGGGGTGCAGGCCTGACTCACCACCCAACCTTGACAGCCGTGGGCAAAAACCCACAACTCTTGAATGTCCCCACCGAGCCACGAGCTGAGCTAACTAGCAAGACGCACTGACCAATCTCTACCCCATGACGTCCCATACTGCCAAGGAGCTAACCTCACGGGCCTCGAGACTGCTGCCGACCTCGGCTGCATGAAGCAGGTGCACGTTTGCACTAGATCTAGGCTCTTGACCATAGAGCGCTCACAAAGACTCGCGAGACTCTATGAATAATTAACTAACCTTGGCCACCCTTTTATAGGCTCTCGGCCGGTCACCGGGCGTCCACATTTGGGCGCCCGTTTGTCCATACTTGGGTGCTTGCCTGTCAGTCTATATCCCTAGCCCAGCTTCCAATCAGCTTACCTAGTTCCAAGCTTCCCCAAGCCTCGAAGCTAGTCTTGTGTGCGTGTAGCACACGTACATACACTCTGTGGACATGACATACTCCCCTTCCTCGAAGAGTTCACTCTTGAGCTCAGTAAAAACCCAGGATAGTCCCTCTAAAGGGTAGTCAATGTCTCCCATGTAGTGTGCTCCTCAAAACGATCCTTCCACTTGATCTTGTATTCCGTGAGTAGCGTATTTCGCAATAGTCTTTCACGAAATCCAAGAATATTTTTCGATTCGTGTGGGACAAATGTCATATTCTCGACATCTATGATTTCTTTAGGAGTAACTAATTGGTCGGTTGCACCCAGTACTTAAGTCTACTGACATGAAATACGGGATGAACTTTCACATGAGAAGGCAAGTCCAGTTCATATGCAACTGAACCAATCCGGCGTGTAATCCCAAATGGTCCACAATATCTAGGGGATAATTTTGGAGATCGACCCGTCCGTAAAGTAGTCTCAGAATCTTTCGGAACTCGCAAATACACCATCGTTCCTTCAGAGAACTCTCTGGGTGAACGATATCTATTAGAATAAAATCTATCTCTGTCTTGAGCACCTCTAATAGATTCCTTTGCAACTTGTAACATTTCTTGCATATCTTGCAAAAAATTACGTGTTGCATCATGTTGAAGTCTTGAAACTCCCACGGTAACAGGTGATCTAGGTTGAAAACCGTACATAAGCATAAAAGGACTAAAACCTGTACTTGTATGCTTAGTACTATTATATGCAAATTCTAACATAGGAAGATAATCCTCCCATGAACTCTGTCTTTTGGAGACATATGCACGAAGCATATCCTCCAAAATCTGATTCACTCTTTCAGTCTCGCCATCAGATTGAGGATGATCTGAGAAACTCAAATTCAAAGTTATTTCCAACTTCTCAAAAACAAGCCTCCAAAAGTCACTTATAAACTTAGAGTCCCTATCACTGACTATGTTATGTGGTAACTCGTACAGTCTAAACAATTACTCGATAAACTACCTCGCTAATTGCGTAGCTGTAACGGTTCTCCGTGTCGGTAAAAATCTAGCCATTTTTCTCAAGCTATCTACCACAACCCAAATAGAATCGTGGCCTTGACGTGTTCTTGGCAATCCAATAATAAAATCCACGGAAATACTTTCCCATTTATTACTTGGGATTTGCAAAGGATGCAACATCCGAACCTATCTAAAGTATTCAGCTTTATTAGCTTGACAAACTTGATACTTGAGGACATAATCTTCTACATACCCTTTCATCTTTGGCCAATAAAAAGTGTGTTTCCACTAAAGCTAATGTCATGTGTATCCCAGGGTGTCTAGCAGAAGGGGTGTCGTGACACTCCTTAAGAATCTTGGACCTAATGTTCGGGACCTGTGGTACACAAATTTTGTCATTACGGAATAGTAAACCATTCCGAATCATCCATTGGCCTCCAGGCTGCTCAGTCACTTGGTCAATCAATGAGCTCCCGTCCTCGATCCTCTGCCAATATGGACCAAAATAACTATCGGTCCTACAAAGCCCTCTCAGTGACTGAAATAAATTAGTAGAAATCTTGGTGAACGACAAAGTATTCACCTCTCTGATCCGACTGAGCGCATCTGCTACACTATTCATGGATCGGATTTCAAAATCAAAATCTTGCATTAACTCAGCCTATCGAGCTTTTCTTTCTCTCAAATCATCGGCATCACACACATACTTGATTGACTGATGATCAATCAATACCACAAACTTGGAGCCATATAAATAATGCCTCCAAACCTCGAGAGCATGAGTGACAGCATAAAGCTCCTTCTCAAGGGTTGGCCAACGAGATTGAGTGTCGTCCAACTTTCTACTCTTGAAAGCAACAGGTCTACCATCTTGGAATAGAGCAGCCCCGATCGCATAGTCACTCGCGTCAATCTCAAGAACATAAGGCCGACTAGGATCGGGTAGTGTTAAGGTAGGTGTTTCCTTGACTTTATCTTTCAAAAGTCTGAAGGCCATATCCAGATCGTTATTCGAAGTGATAGGCTGATTCGACTTACGTCCATGACCTTTAGACAAGTCGGTCATCGACTTACGTCCACGACCTTTAAACAAGTCGGTCATGGTAGTGTGTACTCCTGCACAGATTTCTGAAGAAAAACAATAAAACCGAGAAAACAACAAAGTTGTCTCACTGTTTGCGGTATAGGCCAGGCCAGAACCTTCTGAACTCGGTCATACTCAATGCTCAACCCGTCTCTTGTGATCTTGTGTCCCAAGTAAATGATTTTTGTCATAAAAAACTCACATTTACTTAATTTAGTATACAGTCGATTTTGTCTTAAAATAGTCAAGATAATCGTGAGGTGTCTAACGTGATCCTCAAGAGTACGACTATATACTAAAATATCATCCAGGAACGCAACCACGAATTTTTTCAAATGTTCACGAAAAAGATCGTTCATCATTTGCTGGAAAGTGGCTGGAGCATTGGTTAACCCAAAAGGTAATACGAGAAACTCGTAATGGCCATACCTAGTCTGAAAGGCAGTTCTTTCGACGTGTCTTTCATGAATACGTATCTGGTGATAGCCAGTACTTAAATCTCTCTTTGTGAAATACTTTGCTTTGACTAATCGGTCAATCAGGTCATCTGATCTAGGGAGAGGATAACAATTCTTGATTGTCAGTTTGTTCAATCTCTTGTAATCTACACATTCTCCAGGTGTAGTCCTTCTTTCTCCTAAGTAACACAGGCGCACCCCAAGGTGATTTACTTGGACGGATCTGGTCCATCCTCAAATAATCTGCGAGTTGTTTGGCCAACTCATCTTCCTCAGCCTGGCTCATCCTGTAAGGTGGAATGCTAACAGGTTGAGCACCAGGGACCAGATCAATACGATGATCCACTACCCTTTCGGGTGGTAAGTCTGATGGCAGCTCCTTAGGAAATATATCTTGAAATGAATTAAGTAACTTCTTTAATTCTTTGCTTTCAAACACACTTAATTCATTGACAATCCATAGTAGATATGAGAAATGAAGAAAGTGAAATCAAGACACAGTGGAAAGCATTATACAGAGAAGAATCCATTATATTTCCAAAATCAACGTTATTTACAAGAGGTCCCTGAGAGGGATGGATACAATCACCTAAGATACAATACTGGGTATTTCTATGTTCAAAAGAAAAAGTATGACTAGACCAATCTATCTGGACCTGGAGGGTCTTAAACCACTCAATCCCTAATAACAAGTATACATGCTCTAGATGCATAACATAGCATATTCCAGAATATCTTCGTAGTCCTGAATCCGGATCGGTAGTTTCTCCACCTTTCGATCCCACACTTGCTGACCCGCAGGTAGGCATACCTTGTAGGTATGATCGCTAGGTGTTGTGTCTAGACCCAATCTCTGCATAAGTTTGTAATTAACAAAGTTGTGTGAGCTGCCAGGATCCAAAAGAATGTGGATTCTATGGCGATTCACTTCTCCATAAACTCGGAGAAGGTCATGCAAGCCAAAAACTTTAGAGTTGAATATACAATCAGAACATGAACTAGGGCGAGAAAGTATAGTGATTGAAGTACTTGTCAAAGACAACTGGTTGGTTGCCTTCGTCTGGGTCATGTGTTGGTCTTTGCACCCTTCTTCTTTGGACACTTGTGACGCATGTCCTTTTTCTTCGCAGATGAAGCAACGTCCCTCCTTCTTGAGCTTCAAAGCCTTGAGGAGACGGTTTTTCTTTGCTGGAGTCGAAGTAGAATTCTTCGAAGGTTGGTTCGAAGACTTTCCTTCTGTCGTGCTAGCCATCGGCGCGGAGAACTTTCTTTTGTGCTTGTTTCCCTGCTCGGTCACGGGTTTGGTTTTGGAAGAGACCTTTGTATCGTCATAAATACGAGCAGAATGAATGGCCTCGTGCAAAGTTTTGCATTTGTCGTTTTTGACCTGTAAACGATATGAGTCGGGTAAACCTGCTACGAAGAAACCCAAAAGAGTAGTAGAATCCATCTTCGTAGCTTTCATCTACAATTCTCTAAATTTCTGGAGGTAGACCTCATAAGTGAGGTTCTGTGAGGTCATGGTCAAATTGGCAAACTGAGCAACGATATCGTAGTCATCCTCCCTCTTGAGGAATTCTTTCTTGAAGACTTCTTCAAACTGTGCCCAGGTTGTTGGTTTAAGTTTGAGTTCTTTCCACCAAAGCAAAGCTTTGCTGAGAGGAAACCTGCTGCTAATTGAATCTTTTTGCCATCGTCATATGGATGAAACTGGAACTGGACCTGCTACTTATGTAGCCATGTGTCCACAATCTCCTTGGTACGTTGCTTTTGCTCACCCCTAAACTGTTCCGGAGTAATGTTGGGGCCTAAAGCAGATGCCAAGGTATCCATGCCCGAGAGAGTAGACAGGGTAGTGGTCAATAAAGAGAGAGAATTTTGTAAAGCCTGCATCTACGCGGCGACTCGTGTCTGATGTTTCGAGTAAGAAGCTTTGAAAGCAACTTTAAACCACTGAAAATCAGATTTAGTTACAAAATCTCCGAAAAGATCGCCATTGGCGGCCTCACTAGCCGGCAGGTCTTCACGTTCGGGTATGGGTTCCATCTCTGATTCTTGGGTCGACATCGTGAAGAGGACAAATGAGAGAAAATGTTGGTTAGAAGCAAGGAAGAGTGCTAGAGAGTACGAGGAGATGTGTGGCAAGATGTGCTTTATAGGCCTCCCCAAAAGCATGTTTTTTTTTGGTTGTTGCTTTTGTGTGTTTTTTTAAAATTTATTAACTTAAAAAAAAAACATGCTAGAGGGCTTTTATAAAGCCACACATAAAGCTTGTAAAAAGCACTCTTTAAAAAAGGACACACATAGGCCACACACATAAAGTCACATATAACCTTTAAAATGTTTTTTATTAAAAAAAAACACGCTCTTCGATTTATTGTTTTTAAAACCCCTCGATGTAGGTTCTAAAAAACAGAAAGCAATGCGTGTTTTTTTCTAAAAAAAACAAAGGTTAAAAAAAACATTAAAAAGCAGCTGCCCACTGCCCGCCACTTGTCGGCTGCAAGAAAACGAACGCCGACTAGCAGTGACGCCGCCCGAGTAAACGCCAACCTGCTCGCTACTCGTCGTTGACAATCTTTGCTACCAATTTCACTCACACAGGCTACGCAGCCTACACAGCCGATAAGCATTCTCTCCCTTGCTTTCTCCCGCAGCCCGCTGAGTCATACAATCGGTAGAATCTCTCCTCTCCTCTTCTCTCTTTCACTTGCTGATTCGTAGACGATTTCACTCATGCTTCTCTCCTTGCCAATAAAGCAACTCTTCACCTGCTAAGCAAAGCGACCCGTTCCAATACCTCTTCCTTTGACCTCGTTCTTCTCTACCTACCGACTTGCACGCTCTTTGAGGCATGCTCTGATACCACTATCAAATCCCCACGGATCTCCTCAAAGAACGCTCTTGAAACACGACTCGAAACCTGCATAACAAAGCCAAATAACGTGAAGGGGGTGTAGGCCCGACTCACCACCCAACCTTGACAGCCGTGGGCAAAAACCCACAAGTCTTGGTTGTCCCCACCGAGCCGTGAGCTGAGCTAACTAGCAAGACGTACCGACCAATCTCTACCCCATGACGTCCCATACTGCCAAGGAGCTACCCTCACGGGCCTCGAGACTGTTGCCGGCCTCGGCATGAAGCAGGTGCACGTCTGCACTAGATCCAGGTTGCTGACCATAGAGCTCTCATGAAGACTCGTGAGACTCTATGAGCAATTGACTAACTTTGGCCACCCTTTTATAGGCTCTTGGCCGGTCATCGTGTGTCCACACTTGGGCGCCCGCTCGTCCATACTTGGGTGCTCGCCCGACAGTCTATCCCTAGCCCAGCTCGCCAATCAGCCTGCCTAGCTCCAAGCTTCCCCAAGCCTCGAAGCTAGTCTTGTGTGCGTGTAGCACACGGTAGATACACTCTGTGCACATGACATGCGCTTGGATGCCATCTGAACAAGGTGCAGGGCCTGGAGTGGAAACTGGTCCCATGTGAGTCCAGTCCAAGACGAGTCAGCTAGGGTTCCACTCTATGCGTCGGAGGTTAGGTGTGCATTGTCCTGCACACGAAGTAGTGCCAGTCCGTATTGTGAGTCTCCCTCTGGAATGATGTTAGATGATCTGCGTGTTAGGTTTGCAACTGGACACGAGACATCTGTAGAAGCATGTAGACAGGGCCAGCCCTTAGGGCTACCCTAGGAAGGAGATGATATATCTCTTGATTTGGGCATTGGGAAGGCCTTAGGCCACCCAAGAGGGGATGGAAGGCCCCAGGCCTTGCCCACCAGCCTTTGGAGGGGGCAGGCTGTCGGCCAGCCCAAGGGGCCGGGCCGGTAGCCGATAGGCCCTTGGGGCCTTGCTCAGCCAGTCGGCCAAGCATGGGGACTGCCCATGCAATCTGCGCAGGGCTGCCCAGCAGCCACGAACATGCGCATGGTGGCGGGCTAGGGCAGCAATGTGAAAAGGATACCATAAATAGCATATATTGCATTTTGATCAGGTCGTGGGACTTTCAGAGCATATGAAAGGGGTATATAAATACCCAAGGTAGAATTCAGTCCTTCTATCTCATAATTCACAAAGGGTAGGTGTGTTCCAAGGGCCAAGACAGCCAAGGGGAGTGGTCCAGCCAAGGTGAAAAGTGCAGGTTAAGAACCAGTCTTTATTTACAGATTTACATCATTCTAATAAGGCAAATGCACCATTCGTGGTGGGGGTCCTACAGAGGGTATGCGGGACCCAATATTGTGTCCTCTTCTCCCTCTCTCTCTCTCTCTCTATATATATATATATATATATATATCTATATATATCTATATATATATATATATATATTTGCACATCTTCTTCTATGTTGTGCATTATTTTCGTCTTCTCCCTCTCTCTCTCTCTCTCTCTCTATATATATATATATATATATATATATATATATATATATATATATATATGCACATCTTCTTCTATGTTGTGCATTATTTTCGTCACAAACGGTTGCTGAATTCTGAGCATTTAAGTTACCGATTCTTCCACCAAGCTTCCGCATGTTACATAAATGTAGGTCCTTGCGTTAGGATTTTGCATAGCGATCTTGCATGTAGATAGTAGATCTTGGTGGTGCTAGGTCTTGGAGGTAGATCTTATTAGATATTAGTTTTACATATATTTTTTCTCTCTTTTGGGGAGAAAATCTGTAATTCTACTGGTTGGTGTGGAATGTTTGGTTGAACACAAAGGTAATCAATACACTTACCGCTTGTCCACATGCAACATAACCACGTCAATAGACAATTTCACACGCATGGTTCACGGGCAGGCGTCCCCTTACTCGAAACTACACATTGGTCAGGCAAGCATGAAAACAACATGCAAATTCAATTTGTAGGCAAGCACATAAAGATGCTATGCAATGCAACATTGGTATGGACAGTCTCTGTTCATGAGACACTACCAAAGAGATGTTTCCACGCAAGTACAAACCCATCAAGTCCCAACGGAAGATCATGTCCCCAGTATGACATGATAGGCGTCAACCCCACGCATAAGCATAAACAAACAGCTAGGGACGGTCCAATGCATACACAGTGAGAGAAAGCAAGGGTGGACCATTTGGGTGGCCAGATAGTGACACAATCTGTGTTTTTCTTCAAGAGAACATGTCCGTATTTTCTTCAAAGAGGGATAATTTGCAAGAGGCCAGCTTTTTTCTTCATGTAGGAGAGAATGACGAAGATTTGTGAAGGAGAATCTGTGTTTTTGTTTTTTTTGGAGGAGTAGCTGCGTTTTTCTTTAAGAAGAGATGTGTTTTTATCGTCATGGTAAGCTAATTAGCCTATTACAAGGCTATGTCCAAGGATAAGTCAAAGATTCAAGAGTAGAAAGTTAAGAATGAGATCGCTTGGTTGCACGAGATGGAAAAGCAAGGAATTAAGTGGCTCCTAGTGGAAGATATGTCCCCAGTATCACATGACATGCGTCAATCCCATGCATAAGTGTAAATCAACAGCCGTGGATGCCAGTCCAATGCATACACATAGTGAGAAAGCAAGGGTGGACCATTTGGATGGCCAAATGGTGACAAAATCTGTGTTTTTCTTCAAGGGAACAGGTCTGCATTCCTTTAAGGAGGGATAATTTGCAAGAGGCCAGATTTTTTCTTCATGTAGGAGAGAATGACGAAGCTATGTGAAGGTTAATCTTGGTTTTCGTTTTTTCTGAAGGAGTAGCAGCTGTGTTTTTCTTCAAGAAGAGGTGCGCGTTTTTATCGTCATGGTGAGCTAATTAGCCTATTTCAGGCTATGTCCAAGGACAAATCAAAGATTCAAGAGCAGAATGTCAAGAATGAGATCAATTACATGAGATGGAAAAGCAAGGAATTAAGTTGCTTGACTTCTATTGTCATGTGCATGCACATGGACATGCTCATCCCAGAACTAAGATTTAGGGCATGAGCAAGGCACACGAGGATCCCAAAAGGCATCTGGTGGGTGTAGGAACAGGTTGGCAATGTACTCCAGGAGCTACAGGGTTGGTCGGCAGCATATACATATTTTTATGTCTTTGCTGCTGGCCGACAGCAAGTTCGCCAGTTGGGGATTTCCCTTGAGGCCCATAAAAGGCTTTGCCAAGAATGTTTTTGATCATCCGACATCTTCTTGGTGTTAGGTCATAGAATAGGATAGGTAGGACAGTTTCCCAGCTTTTCATGGGCATGCCTAGGGCTGCCAAGAATGTGTACCTTTTTGTACATTATGAATATACAGAAAATACAGCTATCGCTCTCTCTTCTCTCCATCTCTTCTTTGCGTTTTGCATCAGGTTGTTCCTATGAAAGGTGTTTAGGGCTGAAAGAAGACACAGAGCTTCCGTGCATGTGACATTGGTATTAGCGCTTTAGGTTCAACAATGCTAAACATTGATTGTGTCGCAGATTGGCAGCCGTGTGAATCGGATGCCACTTGGGGCATACCAGGAAAGGCTTTCAAGACAACGGTTCCAAGGGATGATCAGGGTGCCATACTCAATACTCGGGAAAAGAAGACCAAAGAAAGTGTTCAGGGACAAGGCATGAAGGGCAAGGGGACAAAGTGGAACAGATGCATAGATCTTCATTAGATTTGCAGTGGAATTGGAGATGGGGCAAGGCTTTCAATGAAAAGGTTGCCAAGAAGAGAAGGAGCTCTGCCACGGCCCACGAGTTAATTAGCACCGGCAAGTTCGCCGTGAGGAATGTACCCCTGGCTCTGATACCATGTTTGTATTGGGCGCATGCATGTGGAGGCCATTGCCAGTGAGGTCCCTCCCTCCCATCTACCTCATATTCCATGCGCACCACATAAATGTGGAGGGATGAGAGAGGCCGAGTGTCCCTTTTTACATATATACTCACGATACCTAGACACAAACATTGCATGTGGGACTGTGCTAATCCACGTGGCACGACTAGGTCGACAGCTTCCAACAGGTATGTCAAATGGTGGAGGTCCCATGTATTGCTTTAGTCAGTTGACATCGAATACTAGATGCATAGTCCATTTGGGGTGTAACTGGAGTTTCATGTTGATGTCTTGATCTTCTTTTCTATGGGGAAGGGACCAAAGCTTCTAAATGTTAACTTAGGGCATCGCTATTTCACTTACTTGAGTCATTGCTTCATAATTCTGAGGTAGACCATGCACACGTCATCCTATCCCCAGAGAACCCATGGAGGTAGGATAAATATTTGAGCACCCGGATCCTAGATAGCCTCATTCAGGATTGCAGCAAGATAGAAGAGATTTGGGAGAGTCTGGATTTTCACACTGGTTCAATCGCAAGAGCTTTGGACGCAGGCTTGGAGAGATCAGTAGTTTATTACAGTAGGCTACACAAAGCAGACTGTTGGGATCAAGGTATTGCTTGTGTGTGTGTACCGCCTCGTACTTGGTACTTTCATTAAAATAATCAAGCAAACTATTGCATCATTGAGTTGTGTACTCCACTTCTCTCTAAAAGCTTTGTTCTCTTTATTCTCTCTCCATTTTTTGGACACACAGTTCTATGTCATGAAGATCTTTCAACCTCCATAGCTTAGGGCATTCAACATATGGTACAGAGCTCCAGGTTGATACTGCCGCGAGTTTTTTGTGATTGCATGCACATTGCACCACCTCAACATCTGCCACCTAGGCGCCCAATGCAGTGTTGCTCCATTTGCTCTCTTGCAACAATTGCCACCTAGTATGACTGCTTCTGCCTGTTAAACAACTACTCCTATACCTTGATTGTGGCAACTCTAAAGCCATGTAGATGTTGCGTTGATAGCCTGTTGGTCGTCTTTCAACACATCTGAGGTTGTGCCCAACAACAAACTAGACACGTTAGCTCTATGTGCCAACAACCGGCTCATAGAAGAGCAGCCGACTTGAAGAAAGGACATTTTGCATCGCCAGCACTTGTAGAAATCCTAGCAAAGGAGGTATTCATTAGAGAAAATTTGGGGCTTTTCAAAATTTCTACAAATCATACTTAATTAAATCATTAAATGTAAATCTCCCATCATTTCTCAAAATTGAGGACATATATCATATATCAAGCATTAAAGGGTTGCTACAACTTGCTACATCATCATTTCTAAAAACCCCCATGTTTGGAAACCCTAATTTCAAACAATCCTAATTTTTGAAAACCCTAAAAAGTCTGTTATCTTCTTTGCAACTATGAGCTCTCACATGTTCATAGACAAGTTTAATGGCCAAGGTTTCCACACTTGGCAAATGAAGATAATTTTTCTTTTGATGAAAAAAACCTGTGGGGTTTGGTGAAGAGCACTACCAATGCAACCTCTTCCTCCGATGTTGATTCAACCAATGAAGAAGATCCCAGAACACAACAAGATCGATTTAGAGTAGAGGGGGCATATGCCATCATTGCTCTTGGCTTAGGTGATGATTATTTGCATCATATTTTTGATCTAGAATCACCGGTTGAAGCTTGGGCAAAACTTGATTTGCTTTTCGGTGCCAGTGCTAAAAACTCAAAGCTATCTTTGAAAATCACTTTCTTTGAGTTGCAGCTGAAGACATGAGATTCTCTTGCTACACATGTCAACAAAATGAGGAGTCCCATGACTCAACTAGCTGGAGTTCAGTTTCTAGTAACTGAAGATGATGCCATGGCAGTGCTTCTCAAAAGCATGCGTGAGGAGTATGACAACCTAGTGACCACCTTGAGGAACATTCCTAATCCTACCTTGGAGGGAATCATTAGTTCTTTACAAGAAGAAGAAAAAAAGAAGAAACAAAGGTCAATAGAAGCTGTCACAGAACAGGACATTGTCAACCAAGCATAGGGGGTGGAATACATATGGTCGGTAGCATATTTATTAGTTGATGTCCATGGAACTGGTCGACAGCAGGTCGGTTAGTTGATTAGTTGATCCAGTAGCCTATAAAGGGCAACGTTGGTGTTCATTGTAATTATGTCACTCCACTTGAGGGTTTGGTCATGTATAGGATCCTTGAGGTCCAAAGTAGGTCTATGGTCTCATTTTGGAAGGCCAAAGGCCATAGGTTTTGTACAACTTTTATGTATTATATAATATAATGAAACTACTATTATCTCTCTCTCTTCTCTCCATCTTTTGCATCTATATTTTCCTATGAAAGGCATTTAGGGCTGAAAGTAGACACAGAGCATCCGCGCATGTAAGAAGAGAGGAGCATCCGTCGGAGCCTAGCCTCCTTGCAGCAGCTTCAAGAAGAGAGTATCCTAGTTGGTTGCACCCCGTACAAAGCTTACTTTCATTGAGGAGCGGAGTGTGTAGCACAAATACCATGCTAGAGCCTCCTTTTGGACCCAGGCGGGAGACATGTGACCAGTGATTTCTTTAAGATTTCAAGCCCACAGTGGCGGAGGGATGTCATCCACAGGTTGCGAGACTTGGATGGAGCCATAGTTTCGGATCCCCCTCCCAGGCCAAGCCATTGCCACAGATTTCCTCCTCTCAGGTGCTGGACGCGCGTGAGCGGGTTTGGCGGCACATGAGAGGTGGTCCCTCCTACTATCCAGCTTCCGGTCTTATTATTTCTTCCCAAAGTACCTATGACAAATGGGCTACCAGTTGGGATATTTTTAGAGATAAAGATTATGGGAGAATCGATCTCTTAGATTGGGACGTGTGGCAAGAAAGTGGATCAAAGTGAGACAAGTGGCCTCACACTTGTCATTATAGCCTTCTCCTACCATTTTAGCTCATGGGAGGCCCAAATCTATAAATCGGAGCCCTCTCTCTTCATTTGAAGGAGGCTCTCAGCCTCTACCACCGTTTCAGGCTACCCTAATGATGGCTACTCTCTTTCTCTCTCTCTTGAAGGCTGCCCATGAAGAATACCGGCTGTTGGGGACTGTTTTGAAGGCTTCCATCGCGACAAAATACTGAAGGCAAGGGTATTTAATCATTTTATTTTATAACCAGCCACCGTACCTGTTGTACCAGTCCTTGTACTTGTTGTACCTACTGTACCAGCCATTGTACCCTACTGTACTAGTCCTTGTGTACCCTGTTGTACCAGTCCTTGTACGTGTTGTACTAGCTACTGTTCTTGTTGTACTAGCCCTTGTACTTGCTGTACCAGCCACTGTATTGGCTGTACCAGCCACTGTATTTGCTGTACCAGCCAGTGTACCCACTGAAGAATCAGCACCCACACGGAGGTATATGGATTATGTTGTTGGCTCCACATTTATTCAGCCTGTGTTCCGGTTGAATTTTATGGTTGCCTCGTGTTTGGTTGTGTTATGGCATTTGTATATGGATAATCTGTCGTCTCTTGTGGGGAGAGTAAGGCCCTCAAAGCTTGTATATGATATTATTCTCCTGGGGGCCGGGGGGGGGGGAGGGGGGGGGTGCATTCCGGCCTCTATGCGGTGTCACATGTGCAAGCTCCACTCTTAGCATTGTGAATGTTTTGTGCAAAGTGATGATGGATATGTGTTAAGGCTGTGGCCGATTTTAGTGTTTAATTGCATTAATGGTCAAGTGTTTTGCGAAACCCTAGGGCAAGAAGTTACATTGGTATCAAAGCGTTGACTCTTTCACATGCTTGTGTGAAGACGACAAGGCATATGCAAAAGACAATTTGATTTATGGATTTTTAGAATCCATTTTGGAATCATGGAATTGGCTTTGTTGCTCGTATTCTCTTTAATATGGAATTGGCTATCTATGTTTGATTTATGGATCTTATTATCAAGTTCAAAGGCAACCGATATGGGGAAATATCTTTTGGCTGGCATGGTGGGTTCATAACTCTCATAGAAAATAAAAGCTAAGCATACTTTGAGTTTGCAAAGTTGGTGCTTTTGTTACTTATTATGGATGTTCACTTACCCTTGTATGCCTGTACAAGGAGAATAGTGTGGTGTTGTTTGCCTTCATATGGCAAAGTTGGTGTTGTTGTTTGCCTTGAGATGGTTTCAGGGAAACATTGTTTATGGCTCCCATTATTGGGATGGATTATGTTTTTGGTTTCCTTTATTTGGTATGCATTGGATTTATGGAACTCATGGTTATCTCATGGATCAAGGATTTCTATTGGCGGGCAAAAATGCTTGTAAAACTATTGGTGGCCAAAATGCCTATGGAGCACCAGGATATCTATGCCTCTGTGATTGATTCTTATCTTATGTTACGTACTTGAGCCCACCTCTCCTCCAAGGTGTGTGGTCAAAGCAACATGAAGTGTAAGTGGTAGAGTGGACATGATGCTTGGTTGGCAGGGGACTTATGTTTACGCCAAGGGTCATGTGGACTGACACCTTGTTGGCATGGAACCCAATGGAGAGTAGCATGCATTTGACGTCACCGGGGATTGGGGAACGAGTAATTGCTCCTTGGAGTTGGATTCGATTTGGAGTATGGATAGAGAAACATGATTATGATATGGACTTATGAAGACTTATTTAGTCTCGCCTATTTATTTGGGACATGGATTCTTTTAGTTATATTGGATTTTTGAGACTGTCTCGTCTCGCCCACTCAAGGGGAAATGCTTATATCTTGGATATATGGCTTGAAGCTTAAAGTTGCGGACAACTTTCAAGAAGTTGGGGAGGATTTCTACATGGGTTTAGATAAAACCTAAGATATTGTATTGTTTAAAAAAATTTCAGCTTCATCTAGTAGTCTAGAAAGTAGCTTAAATCTTTGGTTTTGGATAACCAACTTGTGTGACGAGTCAATAATGAACAATCTTTTTGGCTATTTTCCTTGTGCATGTCTATGCAGGATTAAAGTTATCACAAGGGCTTAAAGCCAAATCCTAAAGTATTATTCAATATGTTATGCTTTGTTCTATTGGAGGATCCTAAAGTATTATTCAATATATTATGCTTTGTTCTATTGGAAGAATGTTCTATCGAAATGAATTTTTAATATCAAAGATTCTCTATATGGCCAAGTGGAGCTGTTTTATGTAGTGGATTTGTTTTGACTCAGTTATTTTTCTCATACCTTGGCTATATCTATAGTATTTGTTAGACTATTTCCCTTGCGAAGTGGCTTGGGTGTATGGTTGTGAGACTGGATATTGACCTAAGAGTTCCACTCAAGCAAGGGTTGCATGAGACTGGGTAATACTCCGAGAGGTTCCATAACCAGTGTTATCCTTCACTGATGTGATCAGTGAGTACTTGCCTAGCTCTTTCTTTGCAGAGTGTGATAGATGTCCACCTGGGAGTTAACTGGTAAATAGTCGCTGTTTATGGTTGGATGGCCTTCATTTGAGGACTCTAGTATGACTAGATCCGGGCTCATCCTTTTGGATGAGAACAACCTTGCTTTCCCGCAAGAGAGCCATCACAGTTGCGGTCAATTGCTTAAAAAGGCCGGGAAGATGTCACCAGCCTAGACATTTCCCAGTATGAAAGGGGTCTGGTGGACTTCAAGAAGTCCAAATATTCGGAAAGAACAATTTTTGGGATAGGGCGATTATCCTGGAATACAAAGGATCACACTCCTAAAATTTAGGAGAGTTTCTATTTTTGGCCCAACTCCGATGGAAATTTTGTTCGCATCATTACGTCTAGAATTGAGTAGATACCAAGATTTGCCAAAGTACCTATGACAAATGGGCTACCAGTTGGAGAGAAAGATTATGGGAGAACCCATCTCTTAGAATGGGACATGTGGCAAGAAAGTGGATCAAAGTGAGACAAGTGGCCTCACACTTGTCAAGCAAGTGGATCAAAGCGAGACATGTGGCCTCACACTTGTCATTATAGCCTTCTTTTGTCATTTTAGCTCGTGGGAGGTCCAAATCTATAAATTGGAGCCCTCTCTCTTCATTTGAAGGAGGCTCTCTTGCTGCACACTAGCCTCTACCACCGTTACAGGCTGCCCTAATGATGGTTACTCTCTTTCTCTCTCTCTTGAAGGCTGCCCATGAAGAATACCGGTTGTTGGGGACTGTTTTGGAGGCTTCCATTGAGACAGAATACTGAAGGCAAGGGTATTTAATCATTTTATTGTATTACCAACCATTGTACTTGTTGTACCAGCCCTTGTACTTGCTGTACCTATTGTTCTAGCCACTGTATCTTGTTGTACCAGCTCTTGTACTTGTTGTACTTGCTATACTTGCTGTACCAGCCACTGTACCTACTGTACCAACCCTTGTACTTGCTGTACCAGCCACTGTACTGGCTGTAGCAGCCACTGTTCTTGTTGTACCAGCCGTTGTACTGGCTGTACCAGCCACTGTACCTACTGTACAAGCCATTGTACTTGCTGTACCAGCCAATGTACTTGTTGTACAAGCTATTGTACCTACTGTACCAGCTATTGTACTTGTACTGGCTAAATGGAGAGCTGAACCTATTGTACCAACTCTATTACATGAAGACCCGTGGTTTTTGGGGAAGAATCAGTACCCACATGGAGGTATATGGATTATATTGTTGGATCGGCATTTATTCAGCATGTGTTCCGGCTGAATTTTATGGTTGCCTCGTTTGGCTGTGTTATGGCATTTGTATATGGATAATCCAGCATCTCCCGTGGGGAGAGTAAGGCCCTCAAAGTTTGTACATGATATTATTATCCTTGGGTGATAAAATACTCGGAGGGGGGGGGGGGGGTGCGGGGGAGGCACATTCCGGCCTCTATGCGGTGTCACATGTGCAAGCTCCACTTTCAGCATTTGTGAATGTTTTGTCCAGCTTTTATGTTTTGTGCAAAGTGATGATGGATGTGTGTTAAGGCTACGGCCGATTTTAGTGTTTAATTGCATTAATGATCAAGTGTTTTGCGAAACCCCGGGGCACCCCTGAAGTTACACCGCACCCCGGTTTTGGGAGGTCCTTGGTTGTAGACTATGAGATGGATCTTCATGGAGATCTAAGGCAGCCATGCAGGCGAGAATGTTACAAATGACAGACCGCAAGCCTAGCCTTTTTTGGCGTATACCCTTTGGATAGTTCCTGCATGAAATCAACTACCAAATATCTTTAATGCATGGTGCAACAATCGAAGGGTGCCGGGGCCTCACTGAACATGCACTGAACCAAGCATAAAGCTAAGGAAGATATGCAGGGAAGAATGTTACAAATGACAGACTGTAAGCCTTTTTTGGCCAAGTAGCGGCTTATACCGGAATATACCTTTCTTATCTTCTTCCACGCTTGGATAGTTATGGCAAAAAGAAACAACAAAGATATTATTGATGCTAGTCGCAATAACCTCAATAAGACTAGAATCGTTTCCTACATACCTAAGAGGAAGTTCCTCTTAGAAAGGAGTAAGAGAGGGGGGCTATACACCTCCTACGGAGCAGGTACGGAAACCCAGGTTGCAATAGAATAGAACTATAGAGAAGTAAGAAAAACCAACCAAGTGGGATATTATCAATATGCCCCTAGGATCAACTAATTAGAATCCCCTTTTGACATGGAGGGTACCCACTAGATATTTGAAAGAGCAGAGGAGGTTGTGAGCTTTAGACTGAGCTTGATTACCATGCTAAAAAGTTACCTTCTGAGACTGTGCACTAGAGATGCTCGACTCTTTTGGTTTTGCTTACATCACAAGGGCTGCTGACATGGCGTGCGGATTTGACGTACTGCTACTTACTTAACATATGACATGGTGGTCATCAACATGAAGCTCTCGATGAGCTTTACCCAATGGGGATGTTCACACGACAACAGTTTAGCATGGTTGAGAGTCATATTCAAAGAGATACAATGAAATATATTTAATAATGGTTTGATTTGCAATATGATTGGAATCACAAAGCAAAGCATTTAGCTGCACTTGAGAAACAAGTGGCATTTCACATGAAACGAAAGCTCATTTAATTCTGTTTGATGTCATGCTCCTAACTTTCTTAAAATGAATATAGACTTGAACTGCATGCGTTGTACTTGCAAGGCAAAAAATTTGTCAGCATTATTTGCATATTTTGTCTGGTAACAGCAACGCTCGCCAGTTCTCATCACCAAGGAATAGAAGGCTATCACCGGGAGCACTGCATTCCGACCGGGGTCGCTTGCCAACGCATCACCGCAGTCGTTCTCCTCAAGGAGGTAGGTGCATGGATGGGGCCGACTGAAAAAAAGCAAACTTGTCAGGCTAGTTGACCTCATGGTTTACTTTTTTAGAAACACTAGCTTGCCAAGCTGTTTGACATCAATGTAATTGCAGGTTATAGTCCATCGAGAAGCATGTCTCCAGCAGGTAGACGGGAAAACCATAGCTCCGCCTCGCCCTCACCACGAAGCTCTGATCGGTGGGTATGCATTTGCAAACTATGATTGGTTGCTACGAGTCTTTCAATCATAAATTGGAAGATGCTGGGCAACTATTTATGAGTTACAGTATTAACAGTATTGCAAATGTGCAATGGAATCATTGTATTGCTTTGAATGTGTGAAGTGCTAGTATGGCTAGTATGGTTTGGGACATTCCTGTTTACATGGTTAACAGGATACCCATGTTCACTTCTTGGGGTGCAGCTTACAAGGTACAGATGCTATGCCGGAAAGACAAACAAAGTCAGGCAGAAAAGCAGCTAAAGGAAGAGAAGAAGACCTGACAAAGGTACGATAATTTTTCAAAAGGTATTTCGAACACTAGGCAATAAATGAATGGATCATTCTGTATGCTACATGCTGCATTTAGTTGTCTAGGTTGGTGGTTGGGAAAGAGAGAAATGGGTCTTGATACTTCGGATATTTGCTACAACTGGAGCTACCCATGCACATGTAGGGGTATTTTAAACAAAACATAATAAAAAACCTCCATTTGCAAAAAAAAAGGCTTTTGTTTTTCAATACTGACTAGTAAATTAAATCTACAATCTACGGTCACACTTTTACACTTCCCTTATACATAGTAAGATGGAGGGTACAACTACCATGTATGTGAGACCCAGCTTTTAGCTTTTAGCTTTGTTGTGATGGGAGCGTTCTGTCTCATCTCTTAGGACCACATGTTCTCCATGAAACTCTAGAACCACAGCTATCAAAGCTTGGCATTGACAATATCTCAACTGGTTTCTCACATTTTTGCGCAGGAAGAGCTGTTGAGATGTTTGTATTCCAACATGCTAGCCAACGTTTTCCCAACGCTGTTGAGAACAATGTTGCAAACGTTTGCTGGGAAGTTTGGAATGGACAGGCCTTATTGGTTAGAATGCCACATTACATTTAGCTTGGCCTTGCGAAAATCATGTCCTGCCCTGATGTCATTGAAGAGATCCATTAAGTGTAATAACCATGCCATTGCTGTTGTGATCTGCCTTCAACCAACTCTACTAGTTGCTGCAATTTTGTGCATCTATGAGCTCGGTTTTGCTCATTGTTGATGGAACACAAACAACTCTACATGGCATGGCTTTAAAGGTGCTGCTCAAATGAAATTTAGATGTGTGACAATTGTCATCGAGTCTGCTCTATTCAGATACTATGGCAGAAGCATTTTACTCTAAACCACGTTTTATGCACTGAATGCTTTATATAACAAGAAAAACAAAGTGATGGACATGTAATGGGGGAAGCTACCTCCTTTTGGCACTGATGGGCATTTTCATAAGTCCAGCCCCTAACTGGGGCTGATTTTGGGATGCCCAGAAACCTGCACACATCTTGTCTATGCTGAAATCTGTGCCTTCTCTGCTATCCATGCATTGCTCCATAGCCTATCAGATCCCCCAGGATCACCTGATGCCCCCACAGGTCCCCAGACCAATCCCCACATCGAGTGATGAGCTGCCCACATCCCTTCAACACCCACCCCCCTAACACCACTGGACAGCCTCCTCTGTCACCCCCTAATCCTTCCCTCCTCGGGCTCGGTCCCCACCAATCATACAGAGGGAAGCACAACCTTCCTCCTTGAGGGCCTAGCAGCCATCCCCTCGCCTGCAAATAGTGGATCAAGAAGAGCTTGAAGGAGGGAACCATGCAATATGCTGTAGGAAAGAGCATGGCTAGTCCGACTAGCTCATAGATTTATTGTACAAGATGATCTAGGACAGCGATGTGGACCCCTCCAGGATCTCGAGAATAAAGGGTGTCTTTTCTTAGAACGAGTTGCATGTCTAAATCATGAAAACTTGTAATCAAGATCTATCGAGCATTGTATGATATTTTTCTTGGTTACACATAATAAGAGGTTCTGTGGAGTCGTATGTGGGTCTAACTTTTATGGAGTTGGAGTTGAGTTCGACCCCTCGCCTCCCCATCACCAGGTTTGCCCCAACTTTTTTCACCGGGGGAGTTCTACCCTAGTCATGGGGTTACTGGTGGACTATGCCTTCTTCCACCGTCTTGTAGTGGAGGTGGCAGAATTCTCGAAGGATTGGTGGTCTTCCATCGTCATGTACCATTCTTGCCCCATGCCTGCCTACGCCTGGGCAATGGTTTTCTCCTTCCCCCTTGAGTGTCACTCTGGGGACACTGGGGGATGAGGAAGGCATGACCAAGACCCTCCAGGATCAGCCTGTGTATCCCTCTCAGATGGTGGGCGACATCCACCACTTCCAGGGTATTGGATCTGGTCCTTAGTTTGAGAAGTGTGAAGGTCTTTGTTACTGGAGGACATGATTGTTGGGGTGTGACTTGGAGTGCAGTATGACCATACAATGCCTGATTGAACTACATGCAGAAGAGAAAAATAGGCGAGTGTCTTTCTTCCGAGACTGTGTGAGATATTCAGGTGAAAGTGTTTCACTCTTATTTGAAATTTTTACACTATTTTTTTTAAAACAACAATAACAGTCAAAACTGATGGATGTGCTGCCATCACATTTCCTTAGAATCGATGCTATTTGATGTTTTCAGTCAGTAGGTTATGTGTTCGAGAAGAAAGGTTTCATGCTCTTTCCTCCTGTTTTTAATTCTAAGAGTGGGTGTATACCTAGTTTGGTTTTGTCCCATTTTAAATCTCTTTCTGAGCATGAATGCAAGAACAGGTGTCATGCGTACAACTTGGAAATCACGAGTGCATGTTGTGAACATACCACAATGTGACACATTTCTTTTTTTAAAGATTCAAGTAGCTGGACGTTTTTTGACTTTCTCTGCCCATGTATTGCAGATGAAGGATGAATTGGAAAGAGCTAATCAAAGACGTGACGAGCTCAGGATAAGGGTACTGTAAAATAACTCTCTACTGCTTATGAAGGTTTGAAGGTAGTATGAGTTTTCAAAGAAGCTTAGTTGGCTAACTTTGCGCTAATATAGGTTAGTTGCCTTAAGTTGCATTTGGCATTAATTGCATTCACAGTTTAGTGGGGGCAGCATACTGTTGCCATTTTTGGACCATCTCACACGAATAGCCTCTTTTGTCCCTTGATAGATTAAGACTCGCATCATGGGCTGATTCATCTACAGAACCTGAACCCTAACTAATGACACATGCATATGAGAGTTGGAGCTGATGTGTGGGACATTTTTGGATGGTAAGACATTGAAATGTAAATGCAGGTTGCCAGTTTAGAAGAGGAAAATGCATCGAAAGAAAAGCAGATCATAGACCTACAGAACAAGTCCCAGGTTTGATATTAGAACCCTTATACAGAAAAGTAGCTGTTGCCTATGTTTTTGATGTAATGCCTTTAAACCGAAGGTGGTCATGAGAGGTGTTACTCTTTGAGCAGAAGTTGGAGGAAGCCTTTTCCAATGCTGTGGCTGCTGCTTCTCAGAAGCAGAATCAACTTAGAAAGGTAGTAGGAAGCTTATCACATTTACTTATACGTGCTCCAGTCTAAGATATAGTGCTCAATGCTACCTTTCTGTCTTGTGTTCTTCCAGCTTCAGAAGGCTTTTCTTCAAGTAAGGAACTATACAGAACGTCTGCAATGTAGCGAAAAGGAGTTGCAGGTATTGGCCTTCTTTTTCCATCATTTGCACATCGAGCTGCATTTTGTAGGAGCTTGGAAGATGGGATTGCTACTGGGAGCCTATATTCCTTGGTGATTGTTTGTGTAGGCTTTGATCGATGGTGCAGCTTTCGAAGTGAACGGTGCAGGCACTGAGCTTCATGAGAAACGTGGCAGCAATGCACGCTTGGAATCAGAGGACATGGAGTGGAAAGATGATGATGGAGGGCATATCAATATTGATGATTGAATAAACGTGCAACTTGAGTTGCCTCTTGTTTCCTGCTGGGCTGAGATGGATTATTTTTGTTTGAAAGGAACTGTACAGTGGTATCTTTTAAACTTCTGTTCTGGGTTTCTTTACTTTTGGTATCATCAAGAGTTATGAGGTATCTTTTGAAGTGTCCTCTAAAGTAGTTTTCTATGCATAGACGAACTCCGAGAAAGTTGGTTTGATAAAAACCGATAACACATGGGCTTGGTTAACGTACTAAACAACATAGCTTGCTTCACTCTTAAGATATGCATTGGAAAGAAGATGGTTTGTTTCTCACAACATGAGTTGATAGTAACAAAGAAAGATATATCATGTCTATTAAAGACCCAAAGGTCTCAGACTAAAAAAGTGTTACAAAAGCTCCATAAAATGACTAGCTGATGGAAAAGAAAACAAACTAGCTACCTATACTGATGTGAGTAAAGATTGGAGGGGCATCTCTTCCTATGTCTGAGCAGAGTCTACATATACTCTCCTCTTGAACATACCCTTTACCTTTAGATAAGTTTTCCTCTGTCTGATCAGAGTTTACATATGCTCTCCTCTTGAACATACCCTTTACTCCCCTTGTTTGCACTTTCAAGCATTGTGATGTAACTTGGATGTGCTTCATCACCATCCATATGAGTACATGTGTGAAGTTTTACATGGCTAGGGCAGTTCATAGCAAATGATTAGCACCATGATTAAGGCTATTTAAGGACTAGGCGAAATAAAACAATAATAAAGCTCTCATTTGTGGATAGGTAAATCCACATTTTATAGCTAAATTCAGGTTTATGTAGACACAAACAAGTGGTCCAAATCATCCTAATCATGTGGTTTATGTAGACTCATAAGTCGGTAACTTTTTGACCGATGTACTGGACTCTTCTACATGTTTTTCCTTTTATAATCACACTTTTACAAACAACCTTTGAACACATGATTTATATCGAAATCAATTCAACATTAGAAATTTTTATCAAACTCTCAATGTTGAGTTGGGTATGTCACATTGTTATGCCATAGGCCTTATGTTTAGCTGATTTCCTTGGCTTATCTTATGGTCATATTGCAGTCTAGAATACCTTTGACAGACCTAAAAAAAAAAGAGAAGCCCATCTTTGTTTGTTTGTTTTTTCCTGCTCCACCTTAAACCCTTAAACGTACATTCCTAGCCTTAGGGTAAGTCTTAAAAATAACACTTTTGAATCATTTGGTTTATTGGGGTTGATGATGTCCATACGTTCAATGTTGATGGGTAAGAATCTGATGCTTATGAAGATAGGTGGCGTAGATGAAAACACATAGATGGTATACAAGGTTATATTTGTACTTCAATATCCATTTATGTGAAGATCCACAATGTGAAACCTTGAAAACAATGGCATGTGAACCACTCTTTTAACGCCAATGAGAAAAAATACTAATGGGTAGGGTTTTGCCTTACTTTCAAAGTGAGAAAACAATGGAGAATCTAGGCGCACAATGGAGAATCCAGATATTGCTATCCTTGCGGCCGCTTGAAGTAGTAGAAGCATATTGAGGATGATGATGGGTGCCACCATGCGTTGTTAAGCTGTAGTTGTCTGTCGTTAAGCTTGAGACCTAGGTTTCCATGAAAGCTTAGAACTTGCATGTTGCTTTGCATTTGAGATGGAGTTTCCGCTAATGAAGGTGCCTGAGTTGCCGCGGTTGAGCATGGAGCTGAGCTAGCTAGCATCACAATCAAAGGATTTATTGTTTTGTTGCAGACCTGCAAGTGGCTCGGTTGAGCATGGAGCTGAGCTAGCTAGCATCACAATCAAAGGATTTATTGTTTTGTTGCAGACCTGCAAGTGGCTTTAAGGAGTTTTTGCAGGTCTTTTAAGGAGTTGAGGTTGTGGATGTTAAATATTAATAATGATTGATGTGGGAATGAACATGTGCTACGTGGTTGTGTAAACTAGCACCTAATAGCTTAGTTAACTTAGTATTCTAGGCTGTAGATAAAATGGTTCTAATGTGTGTGAACAACTCTTAGTGTGTGGGAATAGCCATTTACAAGGATTTACGTAAGCAATGATGTGTAAAGGTGACACCTCTTAGGGACACCTGAGATGATGCCTCTACATGTGGCGTGGTCTCTCCTATAAAAAGGACCATTATCATAATGCAAAGTATGCGTATTCTTCCCATCTAAATCTTATGTCGCATGGTCTCTCCCATTAAATCATAATGCAAAGTATGCCTAATCTATTCCATCTAAATCTTGTTAATCAAGTGCTAAGTCTTTTTAAATCTCCATCCGGGCCTAACAGTGGTATCAGAGCTATCCCGCCAGCTCTCCCCTTCTCTGCCCAGCTGTCGCGCCAGCACACGCCGTTTTGCTCCCAACTGTATGCGCTACCTCTGCCGGACCCCATCTCCATCCGTTAGTTTTCGCCACTGCGCGCCACCACCCCAACGTCCATCGCCGCGTGTTTGAGCTACCATTGGCGGTGGGCCTAGTGGACGTAGAGCCACCAACGCCCAGCTTCAGGGTGGCTCCGTCCGTTTTGCTGGCGGCGGTATCCTGGAGAGAACCAGCTCCGCCTACCCATCCAGTGTCTCCGTGCGTGCTCGCTCAGTCAATGGCCATTGGAGGTCAGGCATTCACGTCACAGTTTTTTTCTACAAGAGGTACTTTGGAATTCTTGTTTGGGCTTTCTCTCATAGATTTTTCATTTATCTTGTGCAGATTAGGCATCCATAGGCACTACATATATGTTGGAGCTTTGTTCTGCTCACTCAAGTATATATCCTGTTTTTTGGTGTACTTTGGTGATCGTATGTTTTAACTTGTCGTATCCTAGAGCTGTGTGTGCACACTCCTATTTTCTCTTGTGTTTCTTGTAATCTTTGAGTGTACAAAAGTTTTCATTCAAGGGGAGCTTTTTTGTTCATTGCACCTCATACTCCTTTGGGAAATTCGTTTTTGTGAGGATGTCGTAAAGAGCACTAGCTTCTCTCCCAACTACAACCTCTTCGGTAACATAAACTACAAGTGGAAGGAGGACCCAAACTACACCTCAAGTGGTGGCAAGAACTATAGCACATCCGCCTCCACTCGCGTTGAAGATGAAAGACGGTGGGATGCTTGTGATGCCCAAGCAATGGCCATGATCGCTCTTTCAGTCAAGCGATCCATTATTCCTCACATCCGATCCTGTAGCTGTGCAAGGGCTGCGTGGGTGGTCTTTGAGACCATGTTCTAGTCTCGTAAATAATGAAGCATGAGTCATGTACCTAATGCGGGGCTTGGACAACCTGACCATGAATGTGGTTCTAGAGTGTGTCATCATCAAGTAGTATCACTTTTATATTAGTGATGAGATTGCTTGCATGATACCCACATTTTTTATAGCACTACTTTCACTAGCATGATGAGTTTTTGAGGCATCCTAGGGGCCCATGTCGAGAGATGTGGATATGGTCAGATGTATGTAGGGGGCTCGATAGTTTTATTAGGATAGATGGAATTATTAGACTGACATCTAGGTCATATGGAACTTTTTTGAGACGGGGCACACGCGAAGGGTGAAATGTGCTTTTTGACATTACCAGCTTTGACAAGAGAGTGAGCGGTTCCTAGATGCATGACAAATGGTGGATTGGTCTTCTCAGCATTTGGTGACAAGTACATTCTCTTCCTCCCCCCTCGACGTGATGCCAAAATCGTTCTAGGATGTACTTTTTATGTGTAGATGGGAATGTGCAGATGGAAGCCACATTGACCACAGGGACCTCGATTGTGCCATAGTTGAGGGCACTCAACTACACTCCATCAGCAAACGACTGCACTCTATCAGTGACCCCCTAGGATCTTTAACACGGTGGCATGCATGCGTTTGTGGAGCATGCACTAATGGTGACTGGGATCATTACTGCATGAGAGATCACGTAGATCCTCGGTTTGATCATGTTTTGAGACTTGAGCTTCCTTATGACAAGCCTACCTCCTCCTTGAGTAATATGGGTGCTTTGTTTGATAGAAACATGTCATGCTATCATAGTTTTTATCAAACAAATCACCCATAACACTCGAGGAGGAGGGTGATGTATTTGATGTCATTGCTGAGGAGAGCAATGAGGAGGGGGTAGCCTACTATTTGTTAAGGTGCACTAGGCATCTCACTCAAGTGGTTGGCCAAGAAGAAGACCTCCACTTCATGTTAGCGCTTTTCTTGGATGATCATGAGAGAATTTTTAATAGCTTGAGAGTCATAGAGGGTACTGATGACTTGGCCCACTACATTTTGTCATTTTTGTACTAGTCTCTCTATAATGTACTTTTGTCATCTCTCTCTATAGTGTACTTTTTTTCTTATGCACACATTTGTCTGCTTTTCTTGTTTTTTTAATCTTGTGGCATATTCACGTGCATGTGTGCCTCGGGGGGTGCACTTCTAAAAAATCATATGTATCACGTGCGTTCAAGGGGCATTTAAAAAACCCCTTAACTAAAATGTTTCCCCCAATAAAATCACCCCTCTTTACTTATGAACTAACGGATTTTTTTTGAAGTTGAATTAAAATACCCCTCCTGTTATTGTAATCCTGTTAAAATTTTTCCAAAATTTGAATTAAAATACCCCTCTTTTGATCGCACGTGGTACACTAAATTTGTTTGAGGTGAACCCCCTGAGATGTCTGCACAAAATATGCACATGTGCACAAAATATGCACATGTGCACAAAATATGCACATGTGCATCTAAAATATGCATACTTTTGTGCATCTACTGTTCTTTTTTCTAATCTCTAGGCATATTTCTATGGACATGTATGTATACTTCCTCTCTATAGTGTACTTGTTTGCTTATGCACACATGTTTTCTTGTTCTTTATCTTCACGCATATTCACATGTATGCATTTCTCTCTCTATAGTGTACTTTGTTGCTTATGTACACATTTGTTTGCTTTCCATGTATACATACTTGGTTTTCATATGATGTCATCAAGGCATCCATGTGCTCGAAAAGTAGATTTTTTGGGGGGGTTGGAAGCTCTCTTGGAGGGTTTTCCTTTAAAACCTCAATTTTTCTCACTTGGTCGTTGATGGCCACCAAACATGGTGTGAGGGTGGATGGGCACCCATTTTCTCCTCGTATCAAGTTTGGTTGTTGCCATTTGATATAGTTAGGGCATGGTCATCTTGTATTGATAATGTTGAATAACTATTTTATAAAATGAATCCACAAGACAAGATAAATGGGTGAAAATTTATCTTGTATTAAGAAAACTTCAAGATTATAGGGGGGGCAGACATTTCATACAACTAAAAGTATTTTTGGATCTTCTTCCCACCGTAATACCACCTGCCTTAAATGTGAAGTCTAATGGTATGGCATCTAATAGAAATTCCAAGGACGTGCATACATCCCTAAATGTCCATTTTTCAATCATAGGTACAAATTGGTTGTCATCATCACTTAAGTTGATCATTAGGTGTCATACTGCCACAAATTGTTCCTCTGAATCCAATGGCATCCAAGTCTCTCTACTCTTTTTTCATCGTCTATACTCTAAGCTGATGTACAAGGTTTATCAAGAGATGTTGTATGCCATCACCATAGAATCAATGCAAGAATTACATTTTATAAAATCATCCCTATGGATAACTTCAGTCACTTTCCATTCTACTCCAACTGCATTATCCAAGTCAAACATAGATATATGTGTAGATAGCCACATTGATTGTCCTCTTCATGTTTGCTTCTAAGAAACATGCCACAAATACATGGAGACATATAAACCATGATAGCTTAATCCTCTTAGAAATCCTTCCTCCTTTCATATAATTTTGAATATCCAAGACAAAGTTGGATTTAAATGCTAATAGAGTACCTTTGTCTGGAAAATCCCAATCTAATGAATTTAGGTTTGGTATAGGAAAACTCTACAGTCTTCCATAAGCTTCTGGTCTTGCAAAGATAATATACTGATAAAAGACATATAGTGAGAGAGAACACACACATAAGAGCAAACCCCAATAGATTGATGTAACCCTAACCATAGAGGGAAGCCATATCCACACTCACATAATGCATAATAGAAGAAGGCTACACAAACACACACTACATGTGTTGTGTTCACACACCAAATAACCCTAAATAATTTCCACACACTTTGGCCAAGTGGATGCGGCCATTTATTGCCACACACATGCTACTGTCTACCATGCCAGCACATATCGTACCTGTCTCCAGCTGTCATCGAGCTTGTAATCTCAACAGCCCCTCTCAAGCTCATGATGTACAACCATAGATGAAGATGAGCTTGGGCTATCAACACTCCCCCTCAAGCTTATTGCATGTACTCTCAATATGGTACAGAAGTACTCAAACTTCTCTCTCCCAAGTGGCTTTGTAAATATGTCGGCAACTTGCTCTTCAGTCTTCACATATTTCAAATCCACTGTACCATCCAACACTTTCTCCCTGACAAAATGATAGTGGACCTCTATATGCTTGGTCCGTGCATGAAAAACTATATTATTTGCCAACTGTATGCTACTCATGTTGTCACAATGTATGACAACCTTGCTCTCAATAGGCTCACCCAAATCCACAAAGGAGTTTCTTTAAGCATACTCCTTCACATGCAACTATGGCTGCTCCTCTATATTGGATAAAGCAATAGTGGGGGCTGCTTCTTGCTACTCCAACTCACCACTGCACTCACAAATGTAAAGGCATAACTACTAGTAGATCTCCTGTCATAAGAGCTACCTGCCCAATCTGCATCTGTGTAGCCATATACATCTAAGCCTTTACCATGCTCATAAAGAAGACCATAATGTGCAGTGGTCTTTACATAATGCATGATCCGTCTCACTGTGTCCAAAAGAGGCTTCTTAGGGCTTTACATAAACTGACTCACTAGCCCACAACATAACTCAATTCTAGTCATGTAATAGTTATGTAAATGAGGTTATCAACCATTTTCTTGTACATAGATGGATCTTCTAACTCTTCACTAAAATCAGCTCTCAACTTCACATTTTGCTCCAAGGGTGTACTCATGGGTTTACACCCAGTCATCCCATATTTAGCCAATATATCCAATGCATATTGACACTGGACTAGCCATATTCCTACATGATCTTTGACCATTTCAATGCCAAGAAAATATCTTAAATCACCCAAGTCTTTCATATTAAACTGCTCACTCAATGCCATCTTGGCATGCATAATATCTGTAGCATGATCATCTGTTAGAATCAAGTCATCCACAAAGATGACAACCACAACAATCCCATGATTTGTCTTCTTCACATATAATGAAGAATCTACCATAGAAACCTGAAAACCAATAGAGATAAGATATCGGCTTATCTTATCACTCAAAGCATGAGGTGCTTATTTCAGCCCATAAAGTGCTTTCTTCAAAACCTGCATACATGAGTGGGGTACCTTGGGTGTACATAACCCTTTGGCTGCTCCATAAAGACTTCCTCTTGCAAATCATCATTTGAAATGCATTCTTGACATCCGTTTGATGCATTTCCTGACCATTTGCCATAGCCATGGCAATAATTGACCTCATAGTTTCCATTTTTGCTATAGGGTTGAATGTCTCATATCATTATCTAAGCCTTGGGTTTGTGCATAACCCTTAGCAACCAGCCATGCTTTATGACACTCAATCGAGCCATCTGACTTGCATTTCACATTATAAACCCATTTACAACTAATGACATTGTGGTAAGGCAACCAAATCCCAAGTATCATTATGAACCAATGCATCCGTCTCCTCATCCATTACCTTTTCCCATACATGCTTTCCAGTAGCTTTTGCATAGCATGTAGGTTCCACATGCTTTACCAAAGAGGTCATATATGCATAGTGCATAAAAAAATCATGGTATGTCAACCTGTCAAAACTGGATACCTGACTCTCTGTCATCTTTGCAAAGCTTGTGGATCACTTTGTACACCTCTCACTCTAGCATGTGGAGGTACATATCTCTCTTGCTTTCGCACCTAGTGTGCATAAGACTGGTATGCCAAGTTCCTCATCCAAACTCTCCGAACTAGATGACTCATATCTTGTAATGCCAATACCTTGAACTTTCTTCTTTCCTTTGTCCACAACATTACTACTAGTGCTTCCACTATCATACCTCAAACGTCCTAACCATGGACATAGACCATGGACATACACTGCTACCACTTGACTCTTGTGGCCCAGACAAAGAAGTAGAACTTTTTTGTGGCAAGTCCACATGTATATCATCATCACTGGGAATCATTGGCAACTTCATCTTTTGCTTTGTACCAACTAGCAAGCTCATCAAACACATCTCGTGAAATGAGAACTTGCCTAGTATCTGGATTGTAACATTTGTATGCTTTGGGTTCCTGTGCATACCCAACAAAGATGCACTTTTCTGCCTTTGGATCAAGCTTCTTCCTCTTCTCATCTGGCACATGCACACAAGCAATGCTACCAAACCTTTCAAATCCATGAACTTTGCTAACACTTCGCTCTTCTCTTTGAGAAAATAGATCAAGTGATCTTGCTATAATCATCAATGAAGGTTACATAGTACCTGCTACTACCACTAATGGATGGGCTTTGTGTAGGACCCCATACATCACTGTGAACAATCTCAAGTGGCCTGCTGCTCATGTTTCCTTCTCTAGGGAATGTCAATCTTGCTTGCTTTCCAAACTAGCAAGTATCACATACATACTCCCATCATATTTGAATCTAGGTAGCCCACCTTGCTTGCATATTCTTCAACTTCTATATGTTTACATGCCCAATACGTTTGTGCCACATCTCAATATCTTGGACCACATTACGACTTTTAGAAAACATAGCCGATTTTAACTCTGGAATACTTGCATCCAATTTTAATAACCTGCCTACCTTCTTGCCCTTGGCAATAACTCTACAACCATTCTTAAAGTCTTCAACGAAGCAACCATTCTCGTTGAATTGTACCTTTATCCCTTGCTCAACCATTTGACCAACAGAAGATAAAGTCTTTGTAATGGAAGGCACATACAAAACATCTGACATAGAGTTCACCTTGTCATTGTGCATCACCAATGGCACACTCCCAATATGAGTGATAGCATGTTGAGTGTCATCACCTATCTCCACATATCCTTTTTCATCCATTGGTTTTATGTGCTCAAACCACTCACCATGGCAAGTCATGTGATTTGACGCTTATGAATTCATATACCATGTATCATCACTGTCTCCATGTGTCATCATGGCACCCACTACATGCTTCATTGTGCAAACAAGTGATTTGCACTACCATCATGACTACTGGATGGAAAATTACCACCATGTACTCTACCCCCTCTCAAATCATTTTGTTTACGATAACAGTCACGAGCCATGTGACCAAACTTTCCACAATAGTGACATTCCACATACTGGCATAGATGATTGTTGGCCTTGCCAAAAATGATCTCTTCCATGAGCATTACCTCGACCTCTTTGAGGTGCACGAGCATTACCACGACCACCTCTAGTACCAAATGATGGCTGAAAATTCTATTGAGACTGTGGTGACCTATCCTACCAACCACGTCCACCTGTACGTCTTGATCAAATCAAGTGTAGAGAATATACATTGACATCCATACATCCTCCATGTTGCATATAAACATCATCCGATATCATTACATGCCAAACACTTGCTAAAAGTTATTCTCTGTTTTGATGTAAACCTGTAAATAGTGATTTACAGTCACTAATCCCACTCTAATCGCTTCAAATGAGATCCAAATTCAAGGCCCAAGAATTCAGTAGCTTTGTATCAATGTCCTATAACTCTGTATGCGAGGAATCAGCCCAATTGTGAAAGTGGAGAGAGTAATTAGTGTTTTAGTGCTGCTCTGTTCACTAATTACAGGTTAATCTCTTTGCTAATCTACTCCAAATCAGCTCCTTATTTCTCAATGCACTCAACCAAATGTTTTAAGATATTCTCCACATCAATGTTCACACATTTTCTAAGCTCCATGTGCATTCAACCACTCCATATGGCTCCAAGAGACATCACTAATTATAGGTTAATCTCTCTGCTAATCTACTCCAAATCAGCTCCTTATTTCTCAATGCACTCAACCAAATGTTGCAAGATATTCTCCACATCAATGTTCACACATTTTCTAAGCTCCATGTGCAACCACTCTATATGGCTCCAAGAGACTCCATATGGCTCCAAGAGACATCATCCATTTTCTAAGCTCCATGTGCATTCAACCACTCCATATGGGTCCAAGAGACAGCATCCATGTGAAGCTTCCAAAGCAGTGATTTTTCCTCTTGTTCAATGCATAGATTTGCTCCAAAATCAAGCTAGGTTTTGCGTATGAGTTGTTATTGCATTCACCAATGACACGTACATGTGTATCTTGAATTCCAAGATATGCCCCTTCCCCCAATGGTATTGTAGTAAGCCTCGTCTTTACCTTTTTATCCTATGAGGACCTTTGCATAATGGTTGCATGGTCACCCAATCATTTAACTTGAAGTTTATACCTTTTCACACACCCTGATCATCTTTAACATCATGAAGGATGCATGATGAAATGGCATTAGGAGTGTGCCTCAGGTTAGACTATTGTCCCGACATTGTTTGATGATGAATAGAGGAGAGGATGATGTAAAAACATGACAAGAAAGAAGTGCAACCCGAAGTAGACTAGGGAATTTGAAGTGTATTTACTCAAATGTACACTCATTTTGGGAGAAACCTAAAATTCAAAATTTTATTTTTTGAAGTACTAACATTTGATACGTTGGGGTAGGCCCTTGAAGTTGGAACCCCTAGAAATAGCTACACTGTATTACATTAAAGTGGTGTATCCCACTAAAATAGCCAAAACTAGTGAAGTTAGTGAAAAGTAGATATAACACCCAATGTCATATTTATGATTGAATATCGTGTTTCAATTGGTATAAAGCCTAATCCAAATCCGGTAAAATAGATGGCATAGTATTGGGTCCCAAATACCCCCACTGAAGGGCTTCCCTACAAGCATAAGTATTTTCTTATATTAACTCTTTGGATAACTATTGTACAATGTTTTAGAGTAAGGGAAAATGCCTGATGGTATTCTTCAATCGTCCGGTTATCCTGCTTCAGTTCCAAGAACTCATTCATTTTGGTTTCCAGGAAGCCTGGAGGACAGAACCTCTTCCTGAGGTAAGCCCGAAGGAGGAGACAGAACCTCTTCCTGAGAGGTAAGCTTTAAGATTTGACCAGGTCTGGGTATTTCGATCGAGACGGTTTGTCTCGCAATGGTTCCTCCATGCGACCTTGGCCGTTTCCACAATTTTCAATCTTGCAAGAGCCATCTTGCTCTTCTTGTTTTATAATCGGTTACATCAAAATACTCTTCCATTGCCTCAATCCATTTTCCACTACTTCTCCTAATTGTTTGCCTTCAAAGGGACCAAGTTGGGATTGGTGCAGGGCTTTACGAACGTCCGGATCTAACTCTTCATCATCGATAAGAGGATCCGGCTGCTACCACAGCCCGCGCGCCTCATGATTCTGACAAAATGATATTTTTGTCAACTTAACTTTGTCATCAGATTTATGACTATTTAATTTTTAAGAATTATTTCTTAAACAAATAAATATTCCATCATAATTCTTGAAAACAAGATTCACTTTGATAATTTTATTAACCAATATTCACAACCATGAAAACAATTTGGAATCTTTTGCAAAACATCATTTATTATCAAAAGTTTTTGATATATACATAGAGCATCTCGGCTCCAAAAGTCATCGCCTCAGTCGCATACGCATAAAAAGGCGATACTATGATGGAGACATGCTATGATATACATGATTCATCTCACTGATAATGGTGCTGTAATTCTTCTCCTAGGAATAAAGCAGCTAAGAAGTCTAAAAATACAACAAGAAATTCTAAAATTTGGGGGTGAGTGATTATAGAGTTGTACATAATGAATAACTCCTAGCCTTATCAAGATCATGGCTAGCGAGATATTCTGTCCGAGTCTCTGTCGTTGATTGGTATTGACGCGAATACTTCGCCCTCCAGAGAACCACATATGCTGACATCACTCTACTGGATCAGGAAAGTATAGATCCTCATAGACGAGCGAGTCTCACTCTGCTTCCTTGGGTTGTAGCGGAGTTGATGAGATTTTCGAAGGTAAAGGCGATCATATCCTGACTCTGGGAGAGTCCAGGAATGCTAGACAGATTTGGGGTATCCATCTAAAATCCAGTTCAATTTATGAGTTTTCAATTTATGAAGTTCATTTCAAACATAATCTTAACAAGTGAAAACATTATTTCCCAGATTTTCGAAGGTAAAGGCGATCATATCCTGGCTCTGGGGAGAGTCCAGGAATGCTAGACAGATTTGGGGTATCCATCTAAAATCCAGTTCAATTTATGAGTTTTCAATTTATGAAGTTCATTTCAAACATAATCTTAACAAGTGAAAATATTATTTCCCAGATTTACTTTAAAATTTTAGGCAATTTCTGCTGCTATTTCGTAAGTTTACAACAGCGCTTTGATACCAGCTCTAAGACCCCTCTACCCTCTCCGCGCACCGAATTTTTGGTTGCCAGCAGGCAGCGGAAGTAGCTTCCTCTTGCGTGGGTCAAGGTTTCCCACTCGGGGCCTCGCCCTCCAATATCCGGACACGAGACTAATCTGGTAGTCATTCCAAAACCGAAACAGGGAAAATTTTCCTTGCCTGGAAAACGGGGACGATTCTACCTTTTTTATTTTCTTAACGAATTAACGAATTTTCTAATGGGGAGACTAAACTATTTCACTTGATTAAACCAGGTAGAAGGAAAACTATCACTGACTTAGTTTGAAGAAATCAACGCTTTTTTCCTAACCGAAATCACACACAATCGTTGATCTAATCAGTTGAGGAAATCAACGCTTTTTTCCTAACCGAAGTCAGGCACAACCATTGATCTACTCATTTGAGAAATTCTTCAGGTTTATTTAACTACTCGAATTCTAAGCGTATTCTTATTATTTTAATTTAATTATTAAAACTCCACTGATTCCAGCCTACCGGCCCATGGGTTACCCAACCACTGGAATCGGTAGAACCAGACAATTACTCACCCACCCATAATTGAATGCCTCTTAACTTTTGCTTTCGAATATAGACATGCACACACTCCTCTTTAAAAATTTAACATATAAAATAATCCATTGGCAAACAGTTACTGGTTACAGATGTCATAACTCAAAAATTCCATCAAGTCCCTTGTTTCTCAAAAAATAGTATCACTCTGGACTCTCCGTTGAGACCAACTGGTCAGTAACGAGATCCAGTAATAACAGATTACAATAATCATTTCGTTCATCATACATATCTTCCATGACATACGCATGGGTGTCATATGCAACGCGAGCCCCTGCATCTCCTGGTCAGAACCCTCCAGGATTCTCCTTAGGTGTCCTAGGGACCGCTTCGTCGGCCCTCGCCCATCGTACCAGAAGCGCACCATTTTTCAACCATACTGAGGCTGGTCAAGACCTAGGCAGGCTTTGCTGCGTGAGCCGTCCTTTGAACACTCCCCGTCAGCTATTGCAAACCGAACTTCCCTTAGAAAAACATATACCAATGCTCCCTCTAGCATTCTGGCGTAAGACAATCCATTAAGAAAATAGGGTTTCTAAGCAAGTTTTCAGGTTGATTTTCTTTTGAATACAAGGAGTATTTCTTAAATCAGTATCCCCAAAACTTCTTGATCGGAATTCAGAATTTCATACCAAAATTCCTCAAATTCTATAATCTTGATCCACAGATCAATTCGAAGGGCCTCAAACTTAGTTTCAGATTTGGCGAGAGTTTTAGGTGTATTTTTCTAAACTGGTCACACTTTCTTTCCTCGAACCTGACGAAAGAGTTTGGTCTTGGTCATAGTCTGATTCAAGGTTCGAGTCGGATAAGATTTTTCTTGAATTATCTTTCTCGAAAAGGTTTAGTAATTCAGTTACTATTTTACTGAATTTCTTTCTTTGAATATTCACTTAATTGATTTCTAAAGTAATTACGAATTCCAATGAGGAATAAATTAATCATTTATCAAAATATTTCGATCTCAATAGATTTCTTGATATTTTTTTCAATTCATGTGAATATAAAATGATAGAAATTTCTCTCTTAGAGTATTTAATTATTCATTTATCAAATACTCATAGAATTTAAAAGAATTCTAATTTTGATATAAAAATTCTTTATGTATCTATTTATGCATAAAAATCAACTTCAATGGGAATAATACTTAAAAAAAATCCTTTTATGCATCTATTAATGCATAGAATCAAATTTAATAAGAATAACACTTTTAAAATAAAAGAATGTCTTTATGCATAAAAATTATTTTTTATAAGAATAACGCTTTTATAATTAAAAAAATTCATTCATGCATCTTTCTATGTATAAAAATCAAATTTAATAAGTATAACACTTTTGTAATAAAAACAATTTTCTTTATGCATCTTTCTATGCATAGAAATCAATTCTAATAAGAATAACACTTTTGTAATTAAAAAAATTCCTTTATGCATCTTTCTATACATAGAAATCAATTTTAATAAGAATAACACTTTTATAATAAAAAAATTCTTTTATGCATCTTTCTATGCATAGAAATAATTTAATAATTAATATCAGTGATATCCATGCATATTCATAGGTGAATATGTACATGGAGTAATTAAAATATTTCTTTTGGATGCAAAAATGGTGGGAATTAGTCTTTTGGAATAACATAAAAACAAATTTCTTTTTCACAAAATTTTGAAAAATTTTGCCATAACCTCCTTTGTATGGCCGACCATTTCTCATTTTTATCTTTCTTCACTTAACTTAACTAACCCAATTTAGAATTATAGAGCTCTAATCTACACAATTTTCTAAATTCAAGAGAGTAAACAATAAGAAGAGTTTAATTAATCATTAGTTAATCTTTCTAAGATTAAGAAAGGTTGGAATGTAAAGAAGAGAAGGGGGTGGCCTTTTCATTAAAGGCATAGCATTTGAATTTAATTCAATCATTTGCAAAACATAAAATCAAGAAAACCGTAGACTTTTCATTAAAACTCGTAAACAAAGTAAGAAAATTACCTTACATGGAGCTTGTAAGATCTCCTTTGGCTTGAGGGATTGAGGGATCTCTACATCTAACCCCACCCATACCAACACATGCCCATACCATCGATCAGATGCCCATGGAAGATATGCTAAAGAGGGTCTCTTTCAACTCAAATGGAGCAAAATACGAGAACATCAGGGATGAAGTGTATAAAAAATCTTGCAGAGAAATGTCAATGCTCATGCAAGTCAAGCTAGTAGTGGATATGTATAACAGGGTCCCCCTCAATCGAATAGCAAAAGTCCATGAGGAAAAACAAGAGTACTGGGCTTGGTACATCCACCAAGAGATGGAGAATTACTTAAAGTCACACCAATCCAAGGTGTGTAATCCATATCTACTCACCAAAGTACTTAGTCATGCAGCGAATCTTTCCATTCCCCAAGACACTTAGGAGATAGGGATATCTCAGATGGAAGGATCCTTGGAACCCTCTACACACATTTCAAAAGAACTACAGTAGTAGGGGTAGGCGGTCTTAAAGGAGACAAAGGAGCTCATTCAAGAACTCAAGGGAGGTAAGAAATCAAAGAAAGGTAAAAAGATACGAGGCAACCTACAACAATTGGAATCCAAAACGTAGCGTATGGAAGAAGAGGTGGCACAGGATATTGCATCATTTCAATAGGTTTTGAAGCAAAAGGAGACCAAAGATAAAGAGAATGTCAGCTTGCCCCCATAAGCAATTCTAGAGTCCACACATCAAACACTCCCTTCCAACCCTATTCAAATGGTATTCACAAACTTTTACCACTCTGCGACTGTAATCTCAAATTAGCCCACCTCTACGAAAATTGGTGCAACACAAGCTCTAGCAGCGCAACAAGTGCCACAAAAGGATGAGGGCAAAAGGAATGAAGAGGCCACCCCAGCACACCCAGAATCTCAAGAAGCTCAAGAAGCTGAGAAGAGGAAGAGACGCAATGAGACCACGAGTCCAAGTAAGAGAAGGAGATTGGACGCTGAGGGATCGCTCTTGTAAAATCTCGACGCTCATCACTTTCTTGAAGAAACCATGGAAGGCCTCGATATGTTGCTGGTGGACCAAACAAAAGGCTCGGCCTCCACAAGTGCAAATCTTTGGACCCAAGAGCAAAGAGTATGGAGAAGTCACTTTGCTTACCACTCACATGCCATGAAAGGAATGCTATGCCATGGAAACAAGTCCAAGAGTCTACAAACCAAGTGAAAGCACATAAGGACCAGATAGCTGTGTAGATGCCACACATAGGGAAGTGATCCTAAAGAGCTTAAAGGTAGCAGAGGAACAAGAGGCAAGACTGCAACCTTGGACGGTAATAACAAATTCATCAGCAAGACCATAGTCCATACCACCAAAGAAAATGAGGAGCTCCAAGGCAAGATTATAGCAAGCCAACTATAAAAGGAAGTGGCATATACCAAGGAGAAGGAAGCACAATATACAAGGAAACTAAAGGAGGCACATGCCACATTCCAAGAAAAGGAAGATGGAAATACAGGAAAAATGAAAACACTCACTAAAGCAATTACTCAAGAAGAAAATAGAGTGGTAAGGCTTCAGCCAGAAAGAGAGTAGATGAACAAAGCGCATGCTAAGAAACTAAAGGCCCTCAATGAGGTGATCTCACTGCAAAGTCCCAAGAGATAGATCATATGCTGGTGAGCCATCAATAGGTGCTTGAGAACATGCACCAGTTGTTGACTGCAAGCCAAAGCTTGGTAGAGGAGCGGAAAGACTACTTGAAGAAGCTAATGTTCAGGCCACAGCTTCCATGATTGCAGTAGAGGAAGCAGATAGAAGATATGCAGAACTGGTTGTTGCTCGAGATGTGCGGGAAGCCACCATCTCCACACTCCTCACCACCAAAGACTCAAGAATATAGGATCTGGAATGCCACCTCTCCCTCCAGCAAAGATCACAACAAACTGACCAACCAAATGAATTATGCTAACTCATCTAACGCGGAGATAGGTTTATTGCCAGTAATTCCTCGAGCCCCTCCTCGAACTCCAACATTTTTTTTATCCACAGTAACCCTCTCTCTTATTCAATATGAAATTAAATTAATTGAAGACCTCATTCAAGGAGACCTAACCCTCATTCACAAAAGTTCACAAAGGGATGCTGACCCAACCATCATAATGGGAATCCTATTGGGAGGGATATAGTTCTCACTGACCGAGTAGATATTTTCTTTTTTTCCTTACATCCCATAGTGCTAAACCTTTGTAGTTGGTGTTGGGTGCTACAATAGTCAAACATCTTGGATGAAAGTGTCCATAAACTCGACCTGTTTATCCCATATGATATCCCAATGACACCGACCAACTACGAGGTGGTTGCACGAAGTTACCAATGGGTTATGGATGGACTAACGTATATAATACCCATCAGCATCTAAATCTCTCCGAATCTACATTATATCATCCTTTTAGTATTATAAAACTTTATTGCAATATCCATAAACATTTGGAGGCTATGATCACTAATGTGATTTTTAATTTTGATAAAGAGCATATAGAATATTCTCACATAACCACCGATGATATAAGTGATCTCTAGGAGTTTATGTTAAGATATACATTAAGAACACTTAAGAAGGATGCAAGGGAAACATGATGCTTCTACCTAGAGATGATTGTGGTCGGTGGTGATGAAGTTGTGTGTAGTAGCAAGTAGGCATAGGTGCATACAATTGAAGATGAAAGCTTGAAAACTTGAAAATGGAAAAGAGTGAAAAAAGAAGAAGGGCTCACCTATTTATAGCTAGTGGAATCATAGTGGCTATAGGAGATTAATGCATGTGGCATGTGGCAACATCTTATTGGCCTTGGAATGTGGGCTGCCATGATCATGCCTACTACCATTGTTGTGATCATGTCAACTATGTCCGTGATCATGGCAGTGAATCACGGTGCCAATCACATCAAGTGAGATGCATCAAAATAATGTAATCAAGCATAAGCAATCATGCATCATGAGGGCTCAACATATTTCAGTTTTGATTCATTTTCTATGGCATGATTCTGTAAAGTTCATAATCACGATTGTGATTCATGTAAAATCATGGTGATATGACTCTAAGTTTATAGGCATGTGAGGTTCCATAATGAAATGATGCATTTTAGGAGTCATATATGGCTTCCAAGATGAATTTGGGCAAATTCTATGTGACATGATTTTGGGAATCAGAAATCTCACGGCCGTGCAGAATCATGGTGGATGAATTTGGTTGGATTGTGAGTGGAGTGGTTTAGAGAGGTTTGTTAGTAGTGTTAGTACTTAGTTAGCAAGTTAGTCCTTTGGAGCTTGTTTTGTAGGATTTTCATTGCATTTATTGACATGATTCTCCATTGGTTAAACCCAAGTATATCTAGATGAGGCTCTTGATGTAGAAGGGGTGTGTTGATATAACACTTATAGTTTTTCCATGGAACACATCAACTCTTGATCCATCCATTGAATTAGCTAGTCCATAGACTTTGAATGTGTCTTGTTTGGACATGTCTTCTTGTGTGTCTACTATGACAGCTTTGCCCTTCGAGCAAGAAATTGTGCAATTCACCTATTTACCCTAGTTTGATTGGCATCTTGTGTGACACGTTGGGAAGGTTTTTGTGGCTTCTTTTTAGGTTCTTGCTAGTCACAGCTTCAGTGGGCACCAATTTGTGTTGCCATTCCCACCTAATCCTAACCTTTTGACCAGGATTAGTGAGGTTATGTTTTTGACTTGGTTTCTTTTTGGGCACACCCACACCTTCTTTGTTACTTGGGTAGGGAGGGCTAATTTCCTAATAGGGATCCATTTTTGCTTTCTTTGTCCTTTCCAAGTCTTCCTAGTTGGCTTCTTTGATATAGTAGTTTAGGTGATTAATGGTGGTAGATGGTGAGGTTCTTACATAGAAGGCTCTACTTAATTACTTCGTTGTTTAGGTAACCCAAATCTTCCTATTCCCTTCATAGTATCCCTGGGCCCTTAGCACAGTTGTTTGGGAACCCAACATTAAAGAGCATGAGGCCTTTGTCTCTTAAAAGTTTATTGTGAGAGGTGAACCCTTGCTTTTTCTTGACACACTAGCCTCCTTTCTATGTGGAACTTGTGGCGTTTTTGGAGGAGGAAGGCATAATAACGTCCTAGGTGGTTTTGGCTATTTAGACTTTAGATTGTTGCTCAAGTCTAGGGAAGTCCACAATGGCAATATATATCTAGATCCCCCAAATGACATGTGTGTTCCATCCTTTGCTCCTAATCCACTTCGTAGCCCATAGCTAAGATCCAACTTTATCCAAGCAGCATTTCCTCTTCCAGCGCACCTGCTGTACAGGCATTACAAAAACCTTACATGGCCAAGAGTTATTTTTGGTGGAAGTATTAACTTTTAAACTTCCCAAGGTCTGTACTATTCCTGTATACACACTTTTAACTTCAACTTATGATAGTAAGTTGTGACTTGCCTCGAGTCAATCATCCCCTCCATAGAGAGTCCAACTTTGAGACGAGTAGGCTCTATCTCAAGGTTCTCTTCTTTGATTAGGGTGAGAGAAGCCATGTTTATGTGTAGTGTTAGCCCATTTTGTTTTTCTTTGGCTTTGGCTGGCCTTGCCTTAGTCTATTCTTGTACCTCTTTTCTGAGCCTCTCTTGTTTCTTTTTGCATGATTATTCCAACATCTCTTGGGTTAAGGGTCTATAGTGCTTTTTTAGTTTTCTACCATTTATGTAGCCTTACATCTTGACTCCATCAATGGTTTCAATAATGCGAGCAACACCTTGGAAGGTGAGCTTTTACTCTAAATGGCCCTAGCCCTTGGTATTTTAGTTTTTTCCTCTTGGAGGAACTAACTTCATACATAAGTACTAAGTCTCCTTCTTGTAGCTCTTTTGATTTTAGGTTTTGATCAAACCATTGTTTTTGCCTGAGCTTCTCTATTATCATCCCATGGAGAGAAACCACTCTAGTTTCATTGAGCTTTTCTAACTCAATAAATGTCTTAGCTAGAGCATTCTCCCTAAGATGTTCTCAGTTACTTTGCTCGCAAAATGTCCACCACCAATGATCCCACAATAAGCTTCTTCCAAAATAGTCAGGAACTCATCCTCCTTACATACTGTCTAAGCACATGATCTTTGCCTAGCTTATTCAGTTGACTAGCTATCAATTGGTAAGGTGCTCAAAATAGTGGATGTACTTATTGTATATATAAAAACGATGTGATTTCTGTGCTATTAAGATGCCTAAATCGTGTTCCCAATTTCTAGGTTAGAGTGTCCATAATTGCTAGTATGTGCATCTGATTCTTTGAATCATCAGGTTTAGGAATAGGTGCAAATTTTGACTCACATGAACTGTCATCCATCATACATTTATTACATGTTTGCAAAATGTTGATTGTAGTGGATTTGTTGTTGTGTTTGACTCATCTAAAAGAATATTTTGTGCAAGGAGATGTGTCACCACTCTCTCTCTTTCTCTCTCTCTCTCTCTCTCTCTCTCTCTCTCTCACACACACACACACACACACACACACACACACACACACACGCTTCTCCTCCGAATCGGAATCACTCTCTGAATCATCATCTGTTGAGATGGTAGTGTCGTCTTCCTCACTGGAAGATTCCAAAATGCTTTTACTATTTCTTCTTTCTCTTGACTTCTTAGTCTTTCGTTTAGCCTTCACCCCCGACACTTTGGTGTATTAGAGTTATGGCATAGTTATTAGTGCTAGCTCATGTACAGTCAAGTTCACACTACAGATTGACCATTGTATGTTATGAGAATATTTTCCCTTATATTATGTGCTCTTATTTCCTTATTTTATGATTGGAAGAGAAAAGAATAAAAGAAAATTCAACCATCCATCTCTCTTGTGTGCAATGTGTTTGCTTGCAAAAGAGCTCAGGGCCATTATCTCCCTCACATTATTCTTAAGGTATCACATCAATAGTTTGCGTACAGAGTTCAAGGGGTAAGCAAGAGGCATGTTCTCTCAAGAACCCATCAAATGCATGTGAGGTATACTCACCACCATCTGTCCTCAAACATTTAATCTAGTGACCATATTGTTTTTCCACCAATGCTTTGAACTCTTTAAACTTGCCCAATACTTTACTTTTATCTTTCAAGAAGTAAATCCATGTCATCTTGTTGACATAATCAATATATGTAATGTAGTACAAGCTCCCATTTATTGATTGGGTTTGAGTGATTCTGAATCCAGATCCCAGCTAGAAGTCATATCCAGACAAGTAAGTACTTAACATAGACTAGGAATCAAATAGACTTATACAGTACAAAAAATGGAGAATTACACAGACAAATCATTGTATCACTAGAGTGAAGGCTTAGCCCAAAGTACAATGTTGTAGCTCTCCCAGTTGTCCATGTCTACTCTCTTGTCTATCCCGTATATCTTGGATAGTTCCCCTTTCCTCTTTTACATCTGCCTGGGTACTATCCATTTGGCAAGATTAGCTACAAAGTTGTTACAAGAAAGAAGATTCGTGCCCAAGAGTTTGTTTCCCAACGGATACACTGACGACAAGGCTGGGGCAAGGGCCGAGCGGCTGGGATGCTCCCCCAACACCTGGCGATCACGATGGACATTGCACCATTAGCGAAGCCCACAATGACTTATTATCCTTGTTGTCCAGAACCACTTCATTATTGAAAATTTAAAACAAAAATTTGTATCCAAAATCTTGATGCCAACTCTAAGGCTTCTTCCAACCCCCTTCATCCGGTTCTCCCTCCGTGGTGCGAGGCCTCCTTAGACAAACTTTATGGGCTTGTCCTAGGCATACTTGGGCTTGTAAGCCCTCTTCTTGCTACTCACCCAGGCATGCCCTGAAAATAGGGTTACCAATACCAACTCAGTACGATTGGGCAGATCGTTTTATCGAAGTGAATGAGAACTCGTTCTTCACACACTTTATGCGTAAAGACACAAAGGTGTTTTTAATGTGGGCATGCGATTATTTTGATGTATATGTATGGAGTTGTGCATTGCTTGCAAATGTATGGTGATGTTTTAATCTAGCTGTTCCTATAGTGCAGAGGTCCATTTCAAGTGTAATTGGCCGAGTTGTGTAAGAGTGTAGATCTTTATTCTCCAAAAGGGAAGCCAATGTTCTTCAAAGAGACTTGCAAGATTTCTGGAAGACCTGCCCACAATACAATAAGTCTAAACAATCCTGTTGGATGATAGTTAGTATAAGTGTTCGCTCAACAAAAGAGAAACTTACCACATATTGCCAAAGTTTAGGTCCATGTGTCTAGTGCGCTTACAGAGGTTCTTACTCATGCATGTCACACATTGGATTTGGGAGTGCCTCTTGAGTCATGATCGGATGTACCTTGCTAGCAAAGATGTCTTGTAGAGGAGGATGAGGAATTGCAAAAAGAGGTTAACTTCATCCAAATTAGGTTCAATGAAGGGCACACACTGGTGTATTATAATGATTTCATCTCCATGCAGGCCATGGAACAAGAACAGGTTGAATGCACATGGAGGGAGAAATTTGCAGGTCCGATGTAAGATTCATCTCTCGAGATTTTGAGGTGTTAAGGTGTAAGAACCTCCCCTTCTATTCTTGTAATCATTCCCCTCTCTGAAATGGAAGAAAGATCTTGTTTTACCCTGTTTTGGCCTAGAGAGAGAAAATATCTAGAGAGAGATAATCCAAAATTGAGATATCTTTGGATATAAAAATCCTCCTAGTGTCTAAAATGGATTCCCCTAAAACAGAAGTTCAAAATGAACTTTTCAATGTGCATTAGGAATTAATAAAAAATTGTATAAGCCTAAGGGTCTACATTTTCAAAAAATTTTGGATTATGGTCCAATTAAGGTTCCAATGGGCCAATTGGATTAATCCAAGTGTTGGGATGAGATAAATCCAAAAGAATAAAAGAAAATACCAAAAAATGAGTAAATTCTCACATAAGATGAAGAGTTGACTGAGTGCAAGGTTTATTAGTTAAAAATTATGAGATATTACTAAAAAATGAGATATTTTGGAATAATGATGTATTTTTGACACCTTGGTAAGGAAAGGGGGACTCTTGTGGTAGGCACCTCTTTCACATGTGTGGAAGGGTTTTTAATTCAAAAAAATTGTGATATTTTTCTCTCTCCTCTCTCTCTTGGATCAAACCAAATTAAAAAGGGAGCTAAACTGGTCCAAATCTTATCCAAATTGAGTCAAACTGAACCTGGAAAATTCTAGAACCTAGTTGGACTTGGTTAGTGGCCTCCCTCACCTATAAATAGACCCTCAATCATTTGTACTTAAATATTGGAGCTATACCATGCCAGTTTTATATTAAAATAATCATATTTTCTTAAATTTTTCTCTCTCTTGGGAGCTTGGAGCGCTCTCTCTCTACAACAACTCTTGGAGTTGCTCTTCTCCTCTTAGTGGACCAATTGATTGGTCGGGGGCTTCACTGCAATTAGAGAATCAAGCCAAACTTGGAGGTAAAAATTATTTTTATGGTTTTTTTCTAATTTTCTCAATGACTTTCTTCTTCTCAACCCCTCTCAAGCTTGAGAAGCTTTCTAAATGACTTTCTTCTTCTCAACCCCTCTCAAGCTTGAGAAGCTTTCTAAATGAATGCTTCAATTCAAATCAAGCTTTCCCTTAAAGTCTTAATGTTTAATTAAGAGAAAGTTAACCTTTATGCTTAAATTATAATGCTTTCTTTAAGTAAATCTCTCTCTCTAAAAGAATAGCCATCTTTATGGCTAAATCCCTTGAAAAAGGATGCTTCTCAATGATACTCTCTTAATTCAAAGCTAAACTCTAGGCTTGATAAGCTATAGAGATTAAGAAAATGATATTTTCATGATTTTGTGCTATTAAAATAATGGTAAATTCTTTTAGATTATTTATGAGTAGTTGAAAACTACTCTAATTCATTCTAAATGAGAAATGGATTATCCTAACAATTTGGGAAAAGAGGAATGTTGAAATTAGCTTAATCTAGTGAGATAATCATAGTTATATTTCATTTTATGGTTAAAATTATTTATATTTAATTTTATGTTAAAATTAGCTTAATCTAGTGGGATGATCATAGTTATATTTAATTTTATGGTTAAAATTAGCTTAATATAGTAAGATAATCATAGTTATATTTAATTTTATGGTTAAAATTATGATTTAAATTCATAGTTTGATTTTAAGCATAAAAGAGAAACTATTATCATATTTTTATTACAAGCTTTTATTCTTTTAGAAAAAAAATTAAGAATTATCAGTAATAGCAGCGAAGTTATGTAAATTTTTTAGAAAATAATACATATCTTATTTTTATGCATAATGCTAAAAGAGGACTTCCTACCATATTCTAGGATTGGACATCCTATGCAAAAAGAATAATTTTCATCAAATTCATGAGATTTTTTTTTTGGTAATTATGCATAACTAATTGATTATGAGAAAAGAGTAATTTTTGGTAAATTTATTTTTATGCAAAAAGAGGAATTCCCATGATATTTGAGATCCAAGTAATTAAATGGTAAAAGAGAAAATTTTGGCATAATTCAAATTATGAGTATTTATCAAAAGTGAAATTTTGAGCATTATTAATTTTATTGAGAAATATGGATAGAATTGATTTTTGTAAATCCCATGAATCTTTTACTTGAAAAGAAGAATATTGAATATATTTTACTTGAGAAATTTGAGAAAGAATATGAAAATATCCATCAAGAAAACTTGGATAATTCTTATTCAGAAAAGAGAATCTGGAATCCCTGGGAGGATCGAGGATCCAATGAGTAAACGGAAGTTTAGATTTAGTTCTCATTAATGAAGCTTAAGGAATGAAAATACAATATGTAAATGCTCTTTCTGAGTTTTTACTATTCAATTCTGATAAGGTTTATTTTTCCTTTTTAAACCTTCAACAACACTCTCATACGTAGATTCAATGGGATTGAGAAAAAGTACCTTTAAACTAGGCCAAGCAATTGGCAGAAACTTAGAAAAGTCCTATCAGTATCGAAAGTAGAAACCGGTACTAAAAGTGGAATGTGATAAGATGTGAATGTGATGTGATGAGATGTGAGTAGATGTGATGAGATGTGATGTGATGTAAATGGATGTGGATGTGATGTGATGTAAATGGATGTGGATGTGAATGTGATGAGATGCGATGTGATGTAAATGGATGTGGATGTGAATGTGATGAGATGTGAATAAGATGTGATGATATGTGAAAGGATGTGACGTGATATAAATGGATGAGAATGAGATGTGATGATATGTGAAAGGATGTGATGTGATGTAAATGGATGAGAATGAGATGTGATGCGATAGATATGCATGTGAATGAATGAATGGATGTGGATGTTGGCTAACCCATGGGCCGGTTGGGGTTAGTAGGCTGGATGATCGGGGGATTCCTGCGATACAAATAGTTACGATTAAGTTCCGTTAGTTAGATTAACTCCTAGGAAGACCCTTGCTCTGTGGGAGGGAATCAACGGTTGTGCCTCGTTAAAAGAGGAAAAAAGCGGTGATTCTATGGACTAAGTGCAAATCTCTTCCTTGATATGACCATGTGACTTTTGGGTTTGCTTGGATCAGTTTGGTTAGTTAAGACTTTGACTTGCTAGGTCAATTCTTCCGTTAGATGATTTTCCTAGTGGAATCGCTTGTGCCTTCTGGGCGAGGAAAGTTTTTCCGGGTTCGGAGGAACCGTCGGGCTAGTCTCTTGTCCGGATATCCATGGGCAAGGCCCCGAGTGTGGATCCCTGCCCCGCGTGAGAGGCTGCCCCGTGTGAGAGGCTGATGCTGCTTTCACCACCACCGCCGCCCTCAGAGGGGGCATCGCGGAGAGGAGGCAAGGGGTCTCACAACTGGTATCAAGATCCCTGCCCCCTCCGTGCAACGAATTCCGGGGTGCTAGCAGCAGAAGTAGCACTTCTTGCGCAAGGCAAAGCCTCTCACTTGGGGCTTCGCCCATGGATATCCGGACAAGAGACTAATCCCTCCGTTCTTCTAAAACCAAACCAAAAAAACTTCCCTTGCCCAGAAAGCACGGGAGATTCCTCTAGGATATTTTATTCTAACGTAGTCAAGGTCATCACTAACCAGACTGATCTGACCAAACCCGTAAGTCACATGGTCAGATCAAGGAAGAGACTTGCACTTGGATCATAGAGTCCAACGCTTTTTTCCTCATCAAAGACACAACCGTTGATTCTTTTCCATAGAACAAGGGTTATCTAGGATTTACTTCAACTATCGTAACTTAACAGAATTGAGTCTCATTTTAGGGATCCATTAGTCCAACCTAACCCCATCTAATCCCATGGGTTAGCCAACTACCCAACCACTCTAGTGATAGGATCCATTTAGAAATTTGGTTATGTTTTGCCTCGAGTACCAGGGAAAAGAGTTCCCATGCTCCCTAGCCGACGCTTCAAGCAAACTTCAAGATAGTCACACCACTTACACACCCAATATGAAATGGCCTGTTTCACAGATTCAGCTATCTTTTAAAACAATCTTTTAATAAAACCATAGTATCATTGATCATAATCCTCCAAAATATCTAACTTGAATTCTAATTTACAATCATTCCTTCATCGGTGTACCTATGGCATCATTGGTAACCAGAACGCTCACCACCTATTCTAGGGCCTTTTCAATAGTTCCTAGCTCATAGTACCGAGAAATATAACCACATAAGAAAAATCCAAATGGAGTCTCCGTTGAAGATCAGCAAGATCAACCAACAGATCCATATAAAAGAGCCATGGACTCATCCATTGAGGACTAGCAAGGCCAATCAACCAGATCCATACCCGAGTTTAGAAAACAACGCTAACTCCTTGTTCCATTTTCTTCCCCGATTCACATGTGGGTATCTTTGACAACCCAGAGCCCAAGCACCGTATGGTCAGCACCCTCTAGGCTCCTTCGTAGGTCACCTAGCGCTTCACTCATAGGCCGCTTCCTTGGTCCCTCATCCACCATACCGGAAGCTCATTTAAATCGAACCAAGGGTGGTCAAGACCTTGGCCGACCTTGCTACGCGAGACATCCTCCATTGACTCTCCATCAGCTGTTGCAACTTTATCACTTAGATCTCCACGACCTCTTCCACAAGATGGTCAAAATGCTTCCCCAGCATTCTTGACATAAAACAATCATTTAAAATAGGTTTCATAAATACAGTTTCTAACGAACTCTCATCTTTCCACATTGTTTCCCATCATTTCTCGTTATTCCACAATCTTCTACATCAATTCACATTGCTTATTCCACATCCAGTCTCATATGTATTCCACATCCAGTCATATGTATTCCCATCGTCCTTCATCCATTCTCATCCAATCACATCATATTACATCTCATCGCATCTATCGTCATCCAGTCATATGTATTCCCATCGTCCTTCATCCATTCTCATCCAGTCACATTATATTACATCTCATCGCATCTATCCTCATCACATCACATTATATTACATCTCCTTCATCCATTCTCATCACATCACATTATATTACATCTCCTTCATCCATTCTCATCCAATCACATTATATTACATCTCCTTCATCCATTCTCATCCAATCACATTATATTACATGTCATGGCATCTATCCTCATCACATCACATCACAACATATCCACATCACATCTCATCCATTCATATCACATCACATCCATCTACATTCATTCAAATCCACATCACATCTACATATCATCACATCACGTTCACATCTATTTACATCACTTCACATCCATTCACATCTACCCAAGTCTACATCACATCTCATCTACCCAAGTCTACATCACATCTCATTTATCCACATCATATCTCATCCATTCATATCTAACCAGATCCACATCACATCACATCCATTCACATCTCACCACATCTCATCCATTCACATCACATTCACATCTCACCACATCCACTCACATCTCATCACATCCATTCACATCCATCACACCCATTCACATCCCACATTCATTCACATCTTGTCACATCCATCCTCATCTTATCACATCTTGTTCACATCCATCCACATCACATCTCATTCATTCCATCCACATTACATCACATCCACATCTATCCATATCATACCACATCCATTCACAGCTCATCACATTCATCCACATCCATTCATTAATTCACATTCACATCTATCCTTAGACCCCCTAGCCAATGGTTCAAGCAAAATTTAAAGTAGTCATACCACTTACACACCCAATATGAGATTGCCATTTTAAAAGATTCGACTGGCTTTAAAACAATCTTTCAATGAAATCATAGTATTACTGATCGTAATCCTCCAAAATATTGAGTCCATTGTTTTACAAAATATATCATTTGGACTCTCCGTTGAAGACCAGCCAACGAGATCCAATATCAAAATTCAGTTTGCAAAAGTAATCCTTTTTAGTTCATCTGT